>NC_081413.1:187536668-188136668 GCF_030272615.1 Cryptomeria japonica
GTGGTAAGTGTCATACGAGTTTAGGCCTTTGTCGTGTGATATTTCTAGTTTATTGTATGGATCTATCTAAATTGTCATCTGGGGGTGTCTAAATTGTCATACGAATTTCTATCTCTGTCAATCTAGAGTTGTCTTCTTGCATGTCTTTTTTGGATATGTCATGTTTGCTTGGTCAGTTTACAGTGAGCATAAAAACCTAATATTTGTCATTCTCTACTTAGGTTGTCTTCTTGGTTCGCTTGGTCAAGTTATCTTCTGTCAAATCGGATTCTAGAGCTAGGCACCCTCAAGATTTTCAAGTATTCACCTTCAACAAGTTCAAGATCTAAACATCTCAAACTGCATTATCACCTCGTTGATAAACTGATCACTCAAAACATAGTTTCTCATCAGGATCTATCATCCTCTATCATGAAACTACAACGTCTGGTCAGGATAACCTTGTCCCACATCATAGGATATATCATTCCTATTAGACTTAGTTTTATCAAAATAATCATTGTTGCACTCCAAAAACTGAAGATTGAAAAACTTGCAAACTTTTAAACACTTGAATTATCTTTTCATGTTGTATCACTCTATGATATCTACATTGACAGTTGGTCACTTATCAAAACACCTCTTAGACAATCAAATACTTGCACAAAATTCAACAAATGTATATGTTCGTTTTAACAAGAGCGCAAAGACATAATATCACTGAAACAGAAATTGAAACATTTGAAATAGTTGAAGATCATAGCAACAGGGCATAACAAAGAAAAATATAAGAAGAAGACATGATAGGTCAACATATCAGAGAAATCAAACAAGTCCAAAATCAAAAGCCAACTATGTCAAAACCTAACAAGGATTCAAATACATCTCCAAAGAAAGGTGGCTCTTTTATGCAACTCTTAAAGAGATCCCTAAGGGAATTTGCTGAGGAAGATCAAAATCACGCACCTATGTCTAGCAATGGCTCATCCCCCCATAAGAAAATTGTCTCTCCAAAGGCATCTATTCCTACACCTCTTAAGAACTTGCAAAAACCTTCCATAGCACCCTCACCAAACAATACATCCAAAGATGAAGTTCCCCAAGGGATATCCATAATGGCCATCAAACCTATTTCAGAGGATCCTATTCAAATCCCATCTCTTTCATATCTAAGCATTGATTCGTTGCAACATCTCCATAATTCTCCCTTGCAAATTAAAGTCCTCATTCATAGAAAACTCATTAAATGTATCCTAATATATGGGGTAGCTGACTTAAACATCTACTCATTGAGTCTTGTTCGTGCTCTAGGTTATTCAGAAGATGCAATTGATCCTTGAAAAAAAATCATCATCAAAGAATACGATGAAGAAGAATGCTCCTCTAAAGGAATTATGATATTACCCATCAGAGTGGGACCTTTGTAGAAAGACACAGCATTCCAAGTTCTAGACTTGGACTTACCATACAATATAATCTTGGGAAGACCATGGATACATGACATACAGGCTATTCCATCAACATATCATCAGCACCTAAAATTTCCATATAATGGGCAAGAAATCATGATCTCAGTAGACTCAAATCTATTGTAGTGCTATAGAAATCTAAAACTAGCTCAAGAGGTTATTGTTCCACATAACAGAGCGACGGCATCTTCAAGCACAAAATCCAAGGAACAATCATTTGCATAAATTTTGTTAAGCATGGAAAAACAAATGCAGCTAAGAGAACGAGGGAATGGAGAATATTCACTATCATGGGAAAACAAACAAGAGCAACTTGAAATTGAAAGGGATGAAGAAGATGTAGGTGTCATTATAGTTCACATGTATGTAGGACAAACATTAGGAACTAGCCCACTTGAATTAGGATCACATTCAATTGACTTGGGCTTAATCAAGGACAATCAGGAGATACCTGCAAGAGGTCATTCTGATGAGAGTATCGTTCTAGACAGTGAAATGCATATTGAAAGCTCTCACATCTCTATCATGACCCCTAATATCTTTGAAACAACTCAACCTGAGGACCCCTTACCTGTAATCCACCCTGAACTTATTGTTAGGTCCCGGAGACAACTGAGAGGGGGGGGTGAATCAGTTGCCAAATAAATTCAAACTAAAAACTTAATGCTTAATACCGGTAAACTAGTTAAGTATGCCAGTAGATAGTTTTAACAGTTAATTACTATACCGGTAAAGACTAATGCATATAACATAAACACAAAGTCATCCACAACACATGACACCAATATTTGTATGTGGAAACCTTGAAGGGGAAAAACCATGGTGGGAAACCTTACCCACAATCAGATGATACTACTGCAGATAGTAAGTGTACATAAATGGGGTCTGCACATGCAGAAAGGCCAACAACCTAGAGCTCACTGCTCAATCACAAAATGGGAGTCACACTAACTACAGTTGGATGGTTAAATCCAATAAGAATGTACTACACAAAATAGCATCTTCATATGCTGGATTCAGTACTGGTGTAATGCTGATATGATTTCACAAAAACCTAGCTTCACCTTCAAATGATGTCTTCGTGTATAGCTCTGCTTAATCTCGCATATACCTTCACACAATTTTTTTTCACATTCCACACTTGATCTTACAAATAAGATCTTACATTTATACCATAACCTAAGACCAATTTTAGTAGGTCGGCTCTACAATATATTACAATAAAAACATTTTACAAACAATATAATATCCGATGCAATAACCAATTGAACATGTCGGCTTAATGCATTTACAACAATAACTAATCATTTCCATGGCATGCCATGCTGATCTGGAAAAGATAAACCTGTCGGTGTAACCCTAGATAACCCTAGACCTATTTGCCGGTAAAAGCAAATATACAAATATGAATATACCAATGATTAATTCATTAAGATAAGATGTCCACATGATGTCTTTGATATTACCAAGTGTCTTCCATATCATTCCAAGTGTCGGTGAACCATATACAAGTAACTGTGCAATAGATATTTGTTTGCCGGTGAATGTTGTTGGCTCTCCAAAGTGCTAGTGTTTTAGTAGGTGTTGACATCAATGAAAAAACCATACCAAAATACCAACAATCTCTCCCTTTGGCATTCATGGCAACACAAGATGGAAAAACCATCAAAGTGCCAAAACAGAAATGCCAAAAACCAACAATCTCCAAAAAGATCATAACCAAAATACAGAGAGTAATAGTCTCTCCCAAACAACAATCTCTCCCCCTGGGAGCAACATGTGTTATCCAAAGTTCCTCAAAAGATAATGTGTTTTTCCATATATATCTCTCCCCCTTTGACATCAAATGCCAAAGCTATAATAAAACTAAGTTCATATACAAAATACCAATCAATTCAATATACCAACTACTCCCCCTGAGAAGTAGCTTCCTCATCAAAGACCGGAGTAAAAGATTTGTCTGATAATTCTGTCGGTTGATGACAATCATCAACTATCTAAGTCTCTACCAGTGGTGGTATGACTCCAAGCTGATCTCTGAGATATTCAAAAGTCTCCTTAGGCAAAGGTTTTATAAAAATATCTACAAGTTGTTCTTTAGTATTCACATAAACCAATTTTATCTCCTTTTCTTCAACTTTTTCCCTTAGAAAATTCAGTTTGATAGAAACATGTTTTGTTTTAGAATGTAGTACTTTATTCTTAGATATATCAATTGCTACATTGTTGTCACAATATATAGTAATAAGTTCCTTTCATTTTACCTTTATGTCTTTCAACATTTGCTTAAGCCATAGTACCTATGTATAGTTAGTTGCTACTGCAACATATTCTAATTCTACTATTGATAAAGATGTACAACTCTGTTTCTTACTCAACCAAGAAACTAGTCTGTTTCCAAGAAAGAATGCTCCATTGGTGGTGTTTTTTCTATCATCCACATCTCCTACCCAATTTGCATCTATGTATGCACATAATTCAAAGTTTTCATCTCTAGGATACCATAATCCAAGATTTATAGTGCCTTGTAAGTACCGAAAAATCTTTTTTACTATTGATTCATGATTTTCTTGAGGATTACTTTAAAATCTTGAAATAATACATACTGCATTCATAATATCAGGTCTGGTTTGTGTCAAATACAGTAAACCTCCTATCATAGATTTGTATCTAGTTGGATTAACAGGTGTAGATTCATCCCTTTGAGATAATTTGTCATTTGTAGTCACAGGTGTGCTTACCAATTTAGAGTTCTCCATCCCAAATTTCTTTAGTAACTCTTTCAAGTATTTGGATTGACTCAAGAATATACCTTTATCAATCTGTGAAATCTGCAATCCTAAAATGAATTTTATTTCTCCAATCATAGACATTTCAAATTCTTGTTGCATTTTAGTAGAAAATTCCTTACATAAACCATCTTCTCCTCCAAAGATTATGTCATCAACAAATACTTCTATAATCAAGATGTCATCATTAGTTATTTTGTAATATAAATTGTTGTCTGCATTTCCTTTAGTAAAACCAATCTTTAAAAGATACTTATCCAATCTTGCATATCAAGCTCTTGGAGCTTGTTTTAATCCATACAGAGCTTTTCTTAACCTGCAAACCATATCATTGTCATTTGTCAAAGAAAATCCATCAGGTTGTTCAATGTATACTTCCTCTTCAAGATCTCCATTCAAAAATGTACATTTAATATCCATTTGATAAACTTTGTAGTTCTTGTGTGCTGCAAAAGCCAAGAATAATCTGACTGCCTCAATTCTAGCTACCAGTGCAAAGGTTTCATTGTAATCAACTCCTTATTTATGAGAATATCCCTTACACACTAGTCTTGCTATATTTCTAACAACCTTACCATCTTCTTAAGTTTGTTTTTGAATACCCATTTGGTTCCAATTACATTTTTAATTGTAGGTTGGGGAACTAATGTCCAAGTGTTATTTTTCTCAATTTGTTCTAATTCTTCTTCCATAGCTTTAATCCAAAATTTATCTTCACATGCCTCATTAATAGATGATGGTTCAATTTGAGAAATAAGACATACCTCTTCATTTGTCAATCTTCCTCTTGTCATAACTCCTTTAAATTTGTTTCCAATTATCTGATCTTTGAAATGATTCAATCTTACATACCAGGGTGTCTTTGTTTGTTGTTGATCTTCAATTATTGTGGAATCCTCAGATGGTACCGGGGTAACTGGATCTTCAATCTATACTAGTGGATTTAGTGTAGGTTCATTTGTCACAATTTATGTTGCCAGTTCAGAGCCTATATACCTTGAAGTTCCTCTAAATTGTTCATCAATTTTTACATTTGTACTTTCAACAATTTTCTACAATCTCTTGTTAAAACATATATATGCCTTGCTCTTAGATGATTAACCAAGAAATATTCCTATATCACTTCTAGGATCAAATTTGCCAATATACTCATCTCTTCTGATATAACATTTACTTCCAAAAATTCTGAAATACTTAAGAGTAGGAGTATTACCAAACCATAATTCATGAGGGGTCTTACCCATTTCACCTTTGATGTGAGCTTTGTTGAATGTATAGACCATTGTTCTGATTGCTTCTCTCCAATACACATGTGGTAAATTTGCTTCAGAAAACATACTTCTTGCTGCATCCAAGATAGTTCTATTTTTCCTTTCAACAACTCCATTTTGCTATGGTGTCCGAGGTGCTGATAGTTGTCTTCTGATTCCATTCACTTCATAGAATGTATTAAAGTCCTTACATGTGAATTCTCCTCCTTGATCTGATCTTAAGCATTTGATTTTCTTACCGGTTTCATTTTCAACCATTGCTTTGAATAGTTTGAACTTTCCAAGTGCTTCTAATTTTTCTCTGAGAAAAGTAACCCAACACATTCTAGAATAGTCATCAATGATTAGCATGAAATATCTATCACCTTGTAAGCTTTTAGTTCTAGTTGGACCACATAAATCAGTGTGAATCAAATCAAGAGCATTACTGGATTTTTCTGGAATACTTTTGAAACTAGATCTAACTTGTTTTCCAAATTGATATTCCTTACATATTGTATTCTGAGGTTTGACAATTTTAGGTAAATCTCTAACTACCTTAGTAGTACTAATCTTTACCATGAAATCAAAGTTTACATGATAGAGTCTCTTATGCCATAACCAACTTTCATCTATATGTGCAATCAAGCATGTCTTTTCACTATTATTCAAATGAAAGATATTACCTCTAGTCTGATTACCGGTTGCAATTTCCAAACCAGTTCTATTCATGATTTTGCATTTTTTATTTTTAAATTGTAACTAAAATCCTTTCTTAACTAATTGACCAACACTTAAAAGATTATGCTTTAATCCTTCAACATAGTAAACATTGTCAGTGTTATGCTTACCATCAAGAGATATTGTACCCTTACCTTTGATTGAACAGGCTTTGTCATCTCCAAATCTTACTAAACCTCCATTGTATTCTTGAAAGTTTAAGAATTTACCTTTGTCTACTGTCATATGATGTGAGCATCCTGAGTCAATGATCCATTCATCCTTTACTTCAACTTTAGCTGCTAGGGCTTGTTCTACCAGTTGAGCAGTAGGTGTCGGTTGATCTTCTGTTATAGCAATAAAAACCCATCCATTGTCTACTAGATCCTCATCAGAATCATCAGTCACACCTTCATTAGCAATGTAACAAGATTTGTCTTTGTTCTTCTTAAATCTGTATCTCTGATATTCAGAATTACGCGTGTATGTTCTTCTAGCTTCTTCTCTTAGGCTAGCATGTCTATCAGGGCATCTCGAAGCCATATGACCAATCTTATTGTAGTTAAAACATTTAAAGAGTGTTTTACCTTCATACTTACTTCCAACTGGACCTTTAGGCATTTTCCTTGCAAACAGTGCTTCAAGTTCTTCAAGTTCTTCTTTTTCTTTCCTGCTTTCTTCAAGTTCTCTTGCATAAAAAGCTTTCCAATCAGATTTGTCAAATTATGGAGTAGATGATGTTGATGCTTTAAAGGCTAAATTTGTCTTTATAGTAGCAACAGGACCAAATTCTTCAATTTCAAAAGCTGAAAGTTTCCCAATCAATGTATCCCTAGTTACTGATGTATTAGGCATTGTTCTTAACTCATTTATAGCAGTAACCTTCATTTTATATGCTGGTGGCAATCCTCTTAAGATTTTTGAAACAATTTCATCCTCACTTAAGGTTCCTCCACAACATTTAATACCCAAAACAATTTCATTTACTCTTTCCATAAAAGCAGAAATCCTTTCATCTTCTTCCATTTTTAGATGTTCATACCTGACCCGGAAGCTTTCAAGTTTTGCAATTTTGACTATGGAATCTCCTTCATTTAGTATTTCCAAATAATCCCAAACAGCTTTAGCAATAGACCTATCTAATAATCCCATGATTTGTTGATCTGATAATGCACTCAAAATTACTTCTTTTGCTTTGCAATCATTTTCCTCATCTTTAGCCAAGGTAGTTGGAATGGGCTGACCAGGTACAGCAGCAGTGTAACCTTTCTTTGTAACTTCCCAGATGTCTTTGCCAATACAATTTAGATGTGTCTCCATTCTAATATTCCATATGCCATAGTTGGTTCCATCAAGTTTAGGACTTTCCTTCCTAAAATAATTAGTAGACATTGGATCTCCTCAAGCTGTTAAACTTCTGCAAAAGAGGATTAAGCTCTGATACCAATTGTTAGGTCCCAGAGACAACTAAGAGGGGGGGGGTGAATCAGTTGTCAAATAAATTCAAACTAAAAATAACTTACCCAACTTAATGCTTAATACCAGTAAACCAGTTAAGTATGTCAGTAGATAGTTTTAACAGTTAATTGTTATACCAGTAAAGATTAATGCATAAAACATAAATACAATGTCATCCACAACACATGACACCAATATTTGTACGTGGAAACCCTGTAAGGGGAAAAACCATGGTGGGAAACCTTACCCACAATCAGATGATACTACTACAGATAGTAAGTGTACATAAATGGGGTTTGCACATGCAGAAAGGCCAACAGCCTAGAGCTCACTGCTCAATCACAAAATGGGAATCACACTAACTACAGTTGGATGGTTAAATCCAATAAGAATGTACTACACAAAATAGCATCTTCATATGCTGGATTCAGTACCAATGTAATGCTGATATGATTTTACAAAAACCTAGCTTCACCTTCAAATGATGTCTTCATGTATAGCTCTGCTTAATCTCGCATATACCTTCACACAATTTTTTTTCACATTCCACACTTGATCTTACAAATAAGATCTTACATTTATACCATAACCTAAGACCAATTTTAGTAGGTCGTCTCTACAATATATTACAATAAAAACATTTTACAAACAATATAATATCTGATGCAATAACCAATTGAACATGTCGGCTTAATGCATTTATAACAATACCTAATCATTTCCATGGCATGCCATGCTGATCTAGAAAAGATAAACCTGTTGATGTAACCCTAGATAACCCTGGACCTATTTGTCGGTAAAAGCAAATATACAAATATGAATATATCAATGATTAATTCGTTAAGATAAGATGTCCACAAGATGTCTTCGATATTACCAAGTGTCTTTCATATCATTCCAAGTGTCGGTGATCATTATATCCAGCCAGTGAACCATATACTAGTAACTGTGCAATAGTTACTTGCTTGTCGGTGAATGCTACTGGATCTCCAAAGTGATAGTGTTTTAGTAGGTGTTGACATCAATGACAAAACCATACCAAAATACCAACTCTTATTGATTGGGAAAATGAAAGACATACTACCATCGATACCTTTGATAATGACCATACCATATCCTTATATCTTAATGCAATTGAACCCACAACAACTCCCACCAAGGATTTCGCTAACGTATCTTCGAATCAAGTGGGTGCCAAATCTCCTAGTCACAAAAGTGAATAATAAAGAAAATGATATCAATTCTAATGTTGAAAACCATTTATTGGCAACATTAGACCGTGAAAAAGTAAAAACAAAGGACGCATCTAACATTGAAAACCTCCTCGAGGTGCTAGAAGATGGGAGATTTGACACCTTACTTGAATACTATACAGAAAGGTCATCTATCCTGATGGAATCGATGAAGACAGTTAATATTAGCACAATTGATCTACATCCAACAATTTCTCTATCAGAACTAGAAAGGCAAAAATGCTTGGAACTCTTCAAAAGGAGGAAAATCAAAAGATGGTCATATGCAGACATTCCAGGGTTCGATCCAGAACTTATTATACATCACCTGAATATTAGTCCAAGAGAAAGCATCAATAATGGAACACAACATGGACTAGGAGCAAGCATTCTATCCATCACGCCACAAGGTCATACAATTCCAAAAGCATACAAATTAAGCTTTCCATCCACCAATGAAATAGCAGAATATGAAGCTTTGGTTACATGTATCAAAATGGCTAAAGAATGGAACATTACACAACTTCAGGTCTTTGGAGACTCTCAACTCATCATCAATCAAATCAAAGGCGATTATCAAACAAAGGATGAAAAGTTAATGCCTTATAAGAAGATGGTTGATGTGTCAAGAAATACTTTGTTGAAATAAATTTTCAATAGATTCTGAGGAATGACAACAAAGCACCAGACACCATGGCAACACTTGCTTCTCTACTTCAGACACAAGAAAATCAAGAGCGTTACGAATTCCTGGTGGAAGAGTTGTTTTACCCTGCACATAATTCTCCTGATTCCCAAACTATATGTCACCTTGTTGGGCATGATTCCTCCCGCTATGGCCAAACTTATACATACCTAATAGATAATATCATCCCCCGTGTCTTGTCAAAGAACCAAAAGATAAACTTTATTTGCCAATCCTCCCATTATACTTTTGTCATGGATACCCTTTTTAAATAAGGTCTGGACGATACTCTTTTAAGATGTCTCAAACAAGAAGAATCTGAGAAGGCCTTAAATGAAGTCCATAACAACATTTGTGGCACTCATTCAAGTGGTCTTACCCTTTCAAAAAAACTCATATGCTTGGGCTATTATTGGCTAGCTATGGAACGAGATTCTTTTCAGATAGCTAAAACATGCAAACAATGTCAGATCCATGAGAATTTGATTCATGCACCAGCACAAGAACTTCATGCTTTAGCAACATCTTGGCCTTTCTGCTAATGGGGTCTTGATCTAGTAGGAAAGATAAATCCTTCTTCATCCAATGGTCACAAATTCATCCTTGTAGCTATGGGATATTTTATAAAATGGATTGAGGTAGTACCTCTCATCAAAATCATAGGAAAACAAATTGTTGCATTTATCTAGAACTACATCATCTGTTGCTATGGAATACCCATGACCATTATCACTGATAATGGGCGACCGTTCAAGAATTAGGATGTACAAGAGCTATGTGAGAAGTTCAAGATCCAACACAGATTTTTCACACCCTACTATCCCCAAGGGAATGGGCAAGTAGAAGCATCAAACAAAACTATTTTGAAAATCCTCAAAAAGACAGTGAATGATGCTGGCAGAGATTGGTATATTCAATTGAACTCTTCTCTATGGGCCTACCGTACCAGTATCCGCACACCAATAGGTGCCACACCTTTCTCTCTTGTTTATGGATCAGAAGCAATACTGCCAATAGAAGTAGAGATACCTTCTCTACGAGTATCATTAAAAGGCCTTATCCGAGATGAAGAACAACGAGTATCTAGATTAAAAGAGTTAGAATTGATCCATAAACGAAGATAAAATGCCTTTGATCATTTAAAGGTATATCAATAAAAGAATGTGTCGCAGTTACAATCCCAAGGTCAAACCAAGAGCATTTCAAGTTGGAGAACTAGTACTAAAAGAAAATCCACGCAACCAGGTAGATTGGGAAAAGAAAGGGAAGTTTGAACCAAACTGGTTAGGTCCATTTGTAGTCACAATAGTATTTGGGTCAGGAGCATATCATATATCAACACGGGATGGGGATCAACTCAAGGAACCCGTCAATAAAATGCATCTAAAGAAGTTTTATGTCTGAAAAAAAAAAAAAGAGTGAAAAAGAAAAAAAAATAGTGGAAAATTGAAAAAATACAAAAACAAAAAAAAATCAAAAATGAGAAAAAGTGCAATAAAAATAGATGGTGAAAACCTGGCAAACAGGTGCTATCTGTCAGCTAGCTCTTCCATCTATTAGTTCGTACATCCTTTCGCTTGCATTCATTTTACATCAGCACTGTTCATATCCATAATAAGCCTTTGTACATACGCAGACATCACAACTGATTTCTTGCCATGGTTTGCATCATTGGGTATATCATAATGACTTTGTTTCTAGGCTTGGGGCAAAATCCTGCACCTAGCTGGGGGCAGAATTTTTGATCATTTTGAGCTTAATCAAACATGAAGAACAATAGTTAGGCAGCTCTTGTCAAGCAAAACTGAGATGCATCCAATGTTGAACACGAGATCAAATTGTCAATCACCAAAAGTATCCCATGTCAATCTAAGAATGGCACACACATATCACAGAATGGTATCTTTTGACTAATGATTTTTTTCAGTTTTAATGAATGATTGTTCCACTTTTCTATCATGATTTTTGAGTGACTCCAGGATGTCTCTAATTATAGGAACAAGGAATAAACATGATATTTTTCTTGTATATTGTCTGTAAATTAATCATCAATATGTGCAAATTTGTCTTAGGACATGATCATCAGAGTATCATCAAAGACATTTCTGATTTGTGTATAGAAATGGTTAGTACTGCCTATTTTATGCAAACAACACTCGGGTCATCTTGGTTCAATTATACCTCGATGCTTGTGATAACTTGAAATATCAAAATCCTAGAAAGTAGTGCTTAGGTCATCATGGTTTAATTATACCATCGATGTTTGCACTCACTTCCCACATTTTAAAAAGCTCAATGATGATAAAATTCAATAACCCAGTGACTGGTCTGATCGTAGCTTTGCATTTCATTTGTATTTAGCTTCCATTTCATTCTTGCATGAGATCCCACAAGCTCATCTTATCCAAGGCTAAATCTATCACATGAATCATCAATATATCATCATAAGTGTATACATATTCAGACCAATGACTCATCTCTCTCTAGATATTGTCGAGCCAGCGCAAATCTTATGCTACCCCCTCAAATGAACCCACATCAACATATTTGAATCTTTCTACAACCTGATATCAACAAAATGTCAATTCTTTATCCAATAAACCTTATCAATTCTATCAATTCATCTCATCTGATCTATTCTATCATGTCTTATATAGGATGTATCTTTCCTGGAACCAGATGTTCAGATCAGGTCTTATACAGGATATATAATTCCTGAAACCAGATGCTTTGATCATCTTTGTCTTATACAGGAGGTGTCATTCATGGAACCAGACTAAATCTTGATCTTATCAATCTAATCAATCTTGTCGAATTCAATCAAGCTCTATCAATCATCACATCGAGAACCGTATCACTTTCATCAATCAACGTTGTGGAAATCAAATCAATTCTAATCGGGAAATCAATTTCGCAAATATCCAAACACTCCAAAGGTCAATTATCTCAATTGAACTTACAAGGGGGCATCATCATACTGCAATTTATCAATCAATGTCTGGGGCATCCTATCAAACCAATATCATCATCAAAATGAGATTATTCTTTGAATCGGTGCGTTACCACACCTCGCTTCAAAGAGGGGCAAAATGCATACACCTAAAAATTGTTTGAAGATAAATAAATTAAATAAGCAATTATTTAATTAATCCTCCTTCCTAATTTAATTGAATTCATTAGCAATTTGATTGAATCCCTTTCATCTACTTATTAATAAATCTAAGGATTTATTTAATAGGTTCATTTCAATAATCCCCTTTGATTAATTAATCCTCCCCCCATTTAATTCATTCCTTCTAATCCCCTAGTTAATTAAAACAAATCAATTTATGATTTGTTGAAAGTTAATTAGCCTTTTCCTAGTATTTGAATTTTTAAATTCAAATTACCCTCATGCCTCCTAACTTCTAACCACCTAACCTAACCATCCCTTAACCTAACCCATTTCACCTAACCTTGGGTTTAACAAACCCTATCCTATCTTGCACATCCTAACCTCCTATGGTGTGGATATTCTCCCCTTGAGATGCATGGTGCTTAGGCCACGTGTCCTCCCTTGGACACTTTCCCTCTTATGAGCAAGGCTCCTTGACACTTATCACCATAGAGATGGAAAATGTCCCTCCCTCCAACCTCCTCCAATTTCACCCTTGATATCTTCAGACTCAATCTTGACCATTGATTCCTGCCACCTCACCCCTGGCCTTGGAAATCCTATAAATATCCCCCATTTTGGAGCACAAAGGATCCCATCTCATATCAATTTAGGCATTGTTACTATTACTACTTATCAAGTTACCATTAGTTTTATGTTCAAAGTTATTCTATATACTCTAGTCGGTTACTACTACCGAAATATTCAGTCCGTATTGATAGTCCAGTCGGTTATAGACGAAAGTAGTCTCAAAGCGTAGTATACACCGAGCTGTCTATCGAGTATCATTTCATGTCTACCGAGCAGCAAAGATGACACACCAAGTTGATATACACTGAGTGAAACATGTTACCAGATTCATTGAACCTGGGCATACATATCAAAACATGTTACAAGATCGAGGCACATAGAACCATTATCACATTGGAAATTGCACTTAAAGATTGTGTATGATTTTGAGGTTGTCTAACCAGTGAAATATTTTGCATGATTATTCATTTGATAAAATATATTTGTAAGATCGAAGCAATGAATGGATCACCGACATAAGAGATCTATTTATACAACATGGATTAAGATCAGAAATATGCATGTAGCATGACAGAAAGGAAGATATAGAAATATACAAAGCAAGACATGTGAAAGCACTAACTATTACAGAGACACAGAGGTCACCGAGAAGGATTTCAGAGAACAGTCAAAGAATAGAGTAAACGGAAGGGTTTACCGAGTTACTATATGGGTTACTGAGGTACGCTATAAGCAAGGTAATCTTATTCTGAGCACATAGAATTTGCTATAACATTCTAGATGTAAAGTTGCATATATTTGTAATGATTTTGTTGTAATATTTTGAAGTTGTAAGAGAAAACCTTTAACAGGGTAAAAGACTCTAATCAAGTCTATAAATTGTAAAGGCTCTAACTAGGTGCAATATTTAGATTAAGTGTTTTAAAATCCTTTAGCAAGGTAGATCTAACAGATCTTGATACTCCTAACAGGTTAAGCTATCAGAAATATCTAAACATGTAGCTCTAACCGAGCAATCTTTATTATTGCAGTAGTGAAGTTGTGGGTACCATCCCCACCGCAGTTTTTCTCTCTAACCAAGAGTTTCTGCATAACCAAAATATATGTGTTATGGAGTGAATCATGTATGATTGTTATCTATTTGTTTTAGCTTTATATTATGTTACTGCACTATTCAGTTTATGCATAATAGTAAAGTTATTATTGAAGAAATGTTTTGAAGTACTGATTCACCCCTCCCCTCTCAGTACATTAGCTTTCCATATTGGGCCTAACAATTGGTATCAAAGCTTCAATCTTGGAAAAGGGTTTAACTACCTAAAGAGAAAGATCTTATCAATGGAAGGCTATAAACAATCTCGGAGGATTTTGTATCTGCAAGAAGAGCTGGATCATGCTAATCAAGTGATTGTAGACATGCAAAGGCAAATGCAAAATTCTTTGAAAGTGAGATGAAGATTATCTAATGATTTGCAGGACTCTCAAGAGTTAGTGGAACAAATTGAGACATCATCTAAAAATAGTATATCTAAGGAGACTGAAGAAATGATTGGAGTATTGAAAGAAAAGAACAAAGCACTGGCTGATCAACTAAAAGCAATGAAAAGAGAACATGAACATTTCAACACACAGATGACTGAAAATCTTGATGCATTGAGGACAGCCGAGGATAAAGTAAGAGATCTAGAAAGAGAGAAACAACATCTTGAAGTCTTAGTATCTAATAAGAGTGATGAAATCACAAGGATGATTGGAATTCAACAAAACCTATCAGATCAACTAGGTTATGCACATCATGAAGCAAATCTAAAAGATGGTGAGAATCAAGCATTGAAACTTGAAGTATCAAGGTTGATCAATGAACTTGAAACAGAGAAGAAATCCAAAGAAACACTGACGAAGAGTTATGAAGCATCAAAGATGTTGGATGAGCAACTGAATACAAGAAGACCCAACAAAGATGCAGGACTCGGTTACAAAGGAAAAGACTCTATCAAGAAGGGAATTCATACTACCGAGAGAGGAGAATCATCAAAGCAATCTAGAATCAAGAATAACATCAAAAGAAAGAAGCCTATTTGCAACTACTGTGGAAATCAAGGTCACACTACCAACATGTACCAAATCAGAAAAGGTAAGCAACCGAATGTCACTAAGTCCAATGGTTATTGTTATAACTGCAATAAATATGGTCACACATCTAATCAATCTAAGACAAAGTCTGTTAACAATTATCAGAAGGCAAAATTCAAAGGGTTTTGTAAAAACTGCAATAGATATGGACATAGTACCAAGAAGTGTTGGTTTAAGCAAAAGAACTACATGAGGTCTGCACACCAAGCAAATGCTAGAGGTTATCGAGCTCACACAAATCCTTATCTACAGTATTATGGAGTGCCATGGGATTACAATACAAGGATATGGTGTGAATGTTGTGGAAGATATGGACATATAAGTGCCAACTACTTTATAAGTTTTGGGATGAACAACCGAAGATCATGAAGAAATCCTGGTATGGCATGTTTTCATTGTCACAAAGGTGGACACTCGGCTCAAGATTGTAGAGATCAACCTAGAAAAGACACTGAGGAAATAAAAGACAAATTATAGATGATTTGGAAAAAGAAGGAAATTGTGTCAAATGAACAAAGCACCTTACCTACCAAGTTAGGTGCACCTATTCCAAATTAATCAGTAAAGGTATGAAGGGACTACATTCTCTCAAGGTTAAATCTTAACAGTTCCTATTCTATTATGTACTTAATTCAAAATCTGCATAGTTAAAGATGTATTAGTAAATTTGAAATTCTATCAAAGTCTTTTGGAGCACTATACAGGAAACCTATCAAGTCAGTAAATGAAGGAAGTTTGGTTACTCAGTTAAAGTGGAAAAAGGAAAGAAAGTTTAGTGGAACCGAGTGCATTTAATGTTTTTGACCTAACCTGCATGGAGCCCGATAAGGCATATTATGTACTTAAAGCATTTACATGATCATTTTTACTTACCAATTTTTTGAGAGAGGAGAGGAAAGCGAATCTAAGGCAATCAAACCTCCTACAAAGCAAATTCAAGGTATTTACATCAATCTCAATGCATTGTTAAGCTGGTTTATCGATCTTATCAAGTTACTATTATCTGCTAAGTGTGAAGCATCTGTCGTTTGAAAATCCTGAAACCCTAAGGATCTTTTGTTATTTTTTATCTAAAATCTACAAATGGCACCTAAGATCCAAGATCCCATTGTTGTCAAGAATGTTGAGAAGCCCTCACTAAAATATTCATTAACTCCCAAAGTTGCTTCTGAACTGGATGACAAAACCGCATTTTCACTCATCCCGGATAGAGTGTTATTAGTCTAGGATGTGAGATTCTTCACCAAATGTCATGTTGAAGAACTCAATCATGTTGAAATCAAAGACACCTATGATGAATTATGCACAGATGGTAAATTGAATAGCAAGTATGAGCACATTAAGATCAAGGGATTAACTGAAGCCCTAACCTATCCCCGTGTGTTCAAACCCCAGTGGGTCAAGTTTGTTATGAGAAGAGTCGACGATGATTTCATGTGGTTAGAGGAGCAACCGTTTAAGATTACCAAGGAAATCATTCATCTGATTACCGATTACCCTATTTATGATCATGCCCAAGCCCAAAAGATGATATCACAAAAGGAATTGATTAGTTTAACCGAAGTGGAATCAGATTATAGAGGACTAAAATTGAACAATGTCACAGATGAAGAACTAAAATTTGCCATTAGAGTAATAGGCTACTGTTTCTTCCAATCGGCAAGGGAAAACAGTGTACCCTATGCAGCAGTAGACCTAGCATACAAAATTATGAAAATGGGAATGAAAATTGATCTTTGTGAGGTGTTGCTGAAAAACCTGTTTGAGAATTTGAACACCATTAGGAAGTCGAAGAAGAACAACTCGGCTAATACACTAAAGTTTGGATCACTACTTGTATGCATGTTTTTCTATTTTGAAAAATTGTTTCCAACAGTCAGTAAAGTTGTTTGGGAACTACACCGACCAATCACCCATCAGATTAATGACTTCATCAAGACGTTAGGTGATAATTTTAATGATATTATGGATGATTACTTCAGTAAGTTTCAAGAGAAAATGCATAACAGGTATCGGATTCCACCCCAGCTAGTGGAGAAATGCAAAAGATGACATATGTTTTGAAGTAGACACTAATTACTGTTATGTGAATGTTGTGGAACCAAGAACTTAATCTTTGTCACCTATAGGTTATGGAACCTATGAAGAAGTGAAGGAAAAAGTAAAAATGATCATTGTAGTACCCAAAGCTACAAGAAAGGCAACAAAGATGATAAAGGCATTATCAGAGAAATTCGGAGAAGACTCTTCCTTCACACCTATCAAAGGCACTTTAGCCATTACCGAAGAGGAATCTAAAGCCCAAGAGGCAGCCATAACATTGAGCACCGAATTGCCTAAGGGAAAAGTGTTGAAAAGAAAGAAACAAGACACATCAAAGGCCTCATCGACTCCACCAGTAAAGCGACCTAACACTAGAGCATCTGCAACCTCACCGAGTAAGAAAGAAAAGAGAGTTACTATTCCTAAGGTAACAAAAAATTACAAGATAACTACTCGGAGACTCATTTTGGCAAAAGAGTCTAGTGACACCGAATTTGAGGATGCAAGCAAATTTCAGATTGTCAAGAGCAAGAAGGTAAATGTACATAGTGTGGAAAATTTATGTGCTAATCTGAAAGAATATGGTGGATTTGGATCATTCAGATATGTCAAGTATGAAACCAGAAATAATGATGAAAAGAGACAAATTGAAGAAGCTGTCATCTACACACTTCTAAAATTATGGTTAGCTTCATTGGAACTACCTAAGTCACTTCCAAATGAATTATATTTACATATTGACAATAGGTGGAAATATGCAATGGACTCAGAGAAACAAATCAGAGAAAGAAGTCTGGTACATCTCTTTCCTGACATGTCAGTAGCTGAAATAAAAGAACATCTGACAACCTACAACTCAAAGTTTCTCATCAAATAAAGAGCCTTGAAACTGATGAATGGGTTGTATATTGAAGTAGAAAATGAGACAAAAGAAAAGTGGCAGGAAATCTTTAAAATCAAGGATGGTAGTGAGCAAGCTAAAGTTGAAATTGTTGATGTCACCGAGCAAGATCTTGATGTTCCCAAGCAAGACCCTGCTAACACCATTCAAATAGATGAAGATATCATGGATACACAGGCACCAGAATAGGAAATGATAGAAGGCAATGCATATACAAAACTTGTATCCAATGAATCAGTCTTGGAACAAGTTCAGCCTTTCCACCGGTCAATCAACCTATCTCAACCGAAACCCCTCAGGATATGGATCAAGGCACCGAAGGTCTCAAGTCTACAGCTAGAGAAGGTACTACTCAAGAACAGATGTCTCAAGCACCTTCTAGCACTGAAAATGTTGACACTGAGACACTGAGTACCGAGACACCAAAGGACTCTACAGAAGCTAAAGAAACCGACCAAAGTGTTGCCTCTACCAAGTAACCTACCGAGGGTCATCAAGCCTCACAAGCCATTGTCTTAGTTCCATCAGTGAAAGGTAAAGAAAAGAAGATGAAAAAGCATAGTTTTAAAGTTGATTTTTCAAAACCAATAGTGTTGCCTAATGTAGACATACCAAAATTAAAGGGTCAAGCACTCATTGATTTCGGTGAACTATGCAAAGCAAAGGCCAAACAAGAGAAGCAAATGGCGATTCAAAAGAAAAAGAAAGTACTTTAGAAGGTGAAAGAACTCTTAATAGATATTCTACCTAAAGCTACAGTGTCAACAAATGCAGCCATCCACATACAACTGGATGAACTCCTAACAAAGATAGACACATCTGAAGTAGATGCATCAGAATATTTGAGCAAGCTGAAAGACAAGGAGCTCACTGCAAAAATGATAGAAGAGGCACAGAAAGCTATAGCTATTGGCAAAGTTAAACTTGTCAAATTTATTGTTGAGTTGACTCCTCAACTCAAGCACATTCTTTATTTATTTCAGAAACTCTGTACATTTTCTTTATTCATTAAAGACATCAAAAATAAAACAGAGGCAATTGAGAAAGAGATCACCGATCTCTCAAATAAGTTGTCCACAGAACCAAATTCAGTTCAGAATTTCTATACAAAGCTACAACCGCTCATGGCTCAACAATTGGACCTCAGAAATGAAGAACACAAGATCAAGATGGACATAATGACACTTTAGACATTATTCCTTCCTCATCTTTTATCTGTCCAAGAACAGATCAACCGAGCCACATATTTGTCTACTACACCAAAGGGAAGCACTTTAGATGGCTTATTATCATTATTGGTTGATATTCAAGTGCAAAATTCTTTAATGGACAGTGTAAAGGATGCACTCTTTGTCGCTCTCACCGAAGCACGGACCAAGTATAAATCCATTTTTGACCAGTTACCACCACCAAATGGTAATTAAGTTTTGATGTTTGTCAAAAAGGGGGAGTGATATAGTATTCAAAGTATCAAACAAAAGGAGTGTACTATACAGGGGGAGTATACCGAGCAGAGTGAGTAGAGTATCCAAGTGTAGTGAACTAAGTGGTGAACAGAACAGTAAGCAAAGAACAAGTGCAACACATAGAACATTGATCACCAAGCATGCAAAATCAGAAGTTTTGTATAGTATATCGATAAGGGGAGTATATCTGGATTTACTATTTCATTGACTATTGTATATACTATCAGTATAGTCAAATTTTGCAAGTATATAGATTATTGAGTTATAACTTTGAAAGTAGTTTTTGTCAAACATCTCAACTAATGTCAAAAGGGGAGATTGTTACTACTTATCAGGTTGCCATTAGTTTTGTGTTCAAAGTTATTCTATATACTCTAGTTGGTTACTACTACCGAAATATTCAGTCAGTATGCATAGTCTAGTCGGTTATGGAAGAAAGTAGTCTTAGAGAATAGTATACACCGAGCTGTCTACCGAGTATCATTTCATGTCTACCACGCAGCAAAGATGACACACTAAGTTGATATACACTGAGTGAAATGTGTTACCAGATTCATTGAACCTGGACATACATATGAAAATGTGTTACAAGATCGAGGCACATAAAACCGTTATCACATTGGAAATTGCCCTTAAAGATTGTGTATGATTTTGAGGTCATCTAACCAATGAAATATTTTGCATGATTATTCATTCGATAAAATATATTTGTAAGATCGAAGCAATGAATGGATCATCGACATAAGAGATCTATTTATACAACATGGATTAAGATCAAAAATATACATGTAGCATGACAGAAAGGAAGATATAGAAATATACAAAGAAAGACATGTGAAAGATATACAAATAAACAAAGAAAGACATGTGAAAGCACTAAGTGTTATGACTAGTACAAAGACACAGAGGTCACCGAGAAGGATTTTAGAGAACAGTCAAAGAATAGAGTAAACAGAAGGGTTTACCGAGTTACTATATGGGTTACCGAGGTATGCTATAAGCAAGGTAATCTTATTTTGAGCACATAGAATTTGCTATAACATTCCAGATGTAAAGTTGCAGATATTTGTAATGATTTTATTGTAATATTTTGAAGTTGTAAGAGAAAACCTTTAATAGGGTAAAAGACTCTAATCAAGTCTATAAATTGTAAAGCCTCTAACCAGGTGCAGCATTTAGATTAAGTGTTGTAAAATCCTTTATCAAGGTAGATCTAACAGATCTTGATACTCCTAACAGGGTAAGCTATCATAAATAGCTAAACATGTAGCTCTAACCGAGCAATCTTTATTATTGCAATAGTGAAGTTGTGGGTACCATCCCCACCACAGTTTTTCTCTCTAACCAAGAGTTTTTGCGTAACCAAAATATATGTGTTATGGAGTGAATCATGTATGATTGTTATCTATTTGTTTTAGCTTTATATTATGTTACTGCACTATTCGGTTTATGCATAACAGTAAAGTTATTATTGAAGAAATGTTTTGAAGTACTGATTCACCCCTCCCTTCTCAGTACATTAGCTTTCCATATTGGGCCTAACAGTTACTATAGGCATATCCATTCTAGCATATCATTTAAGCATTATTATTATAGGCAATTGCATCTTAGATCTAGTTTAATTTGATCATTTTCTAGCATAATTGTTGAATCATGTAACTTAATCAGTCTCTTTTCTAGCTTAATTGCATCATCACCGTAGCTTAATCATGCATATCATTAGCTTAATTAGACTCTTGGATCAATCTATCATAATCAATATCATCTAGCTTGCATATCATATCATTTCAAATCTTCAGTCTAGGTGTAGTCAAGTCATTGGGATTGCTTATCCAGATCTGAAAGAAAATCCATACTCGCATCTCTTAGGAGGTGATAGGTTGCTTTGTCATGGTTTATCTTCCATTTTCTTTTAATTTTCTAACCATAATTGTAATGATCTATTGAGTGTTTGTGTTGCAGCTGCAGGTACCCTACTTCACACACACGACAAGTTGTTTGAGACATTTGTATCGAGGTCTCTTCGGCTAGTTAATGTGTGGTCTTGTGTGTTTCTTATCTTTGTCGTGTGTCTTTTGTGCTTTGTTTTGTTTTGGTTGGTATTGTTCTTTTGGTCTTGTATACTCTTCCATATGTTTGAGTGAGTTAAGACCCTAAGATTGTGGGCTTTGTTCCTCAATATTAGTGATGTCTTATACTCCTTGTGGTATTGCTCTATATCTCTGATCTTTATCTCTCTCTTTCTTTTAATTTATCGGCATTGGAAAGATCCATACTCCCGCTAAAGTTGGGCCTAAATGAAATGTCCTAAAATTGTGGCCCTCACAATTTTGACCACATCTTAAGCCCTCACCTTTGCGACACCATCTTCCTACTTGACTAAGACCCCTCTTTGTGCTTTCATCCTGAGTTTCCTCCTATTGTGGCCGTAATGTTGTCTCAAGATGTTGTCCAGGCCCCAAAATAGGGTAGGACAGGGGCATGGCACCCCTGTTCTCCCCCCTCTTATGGTGGCCCTAAGATGAGTCTGTCTGGCCCTTTAAGCTTAATTTTATCTTTGGGGATTTCAATCTTTGTTTGTCGGCCTTTGGTGGATGAGAATTAATCCTCTTAGGCATGTATAAAAGGAGATCCAATTCCCTTATTTGATATAAGGACAATATACACAAATAGGCGAAATACATAAGATATACTCAAGCAAAGGGTCGTCGTCAAGCGTTCAAGTCTTCAAGCATCTACCAAGTCCTCTTCTTCATGTGTCTTCTTCATTAATCCATTGAAGGAACATTACAACATTCATTTGCAAGCATGTGTGTGTTAGGGTTTTGTCATGTTACATGCTATTTCATATAAACATTTGTGATTACATTCAAGAAGCAAAGAAATCATCATCATTAATTGCAGATCTACAAGTTATACATTTCCTACATTTACATTTAAGTATTTGCAATTACTTTCTTTCAAGGTTGATTCCTCATCCGCTCGGTTTGACTGAGGCAAACCCCTATCCACAACCCTTCTTCCCTTCCTTTTTGTGTGTAGGTTGCAGGTGTGCAACTGTAATTGCAGGATTCAATAGGGACCTGATGAATTTTCTCCAAATTTATAAGGCAAATCCATATCAGTCTGAATATCTCAGATCCGAAATTATAGTGCGATCTCGAATGAGTAGCTCCTCATTTCATTCATTGTATCTCCCTTTTCTACATAGTTAACAAGTCAACATATCTATTTACAAAAGAGGGTAAATCAATTTCCAACCCTTGCAATCCACTTGGAATTCATATCCTTTCTCCCCTTTGGATTTGGATCTAGTGGATTCAAGTCCCTCTTTTGAATGTAAATTTTTTCCCAAGTGAAAATCATCCTAGTGACTTCCTTTCTCTCTCCCAGGTGGGGAGTCACTAGGGTTCAATTTTCCACTTTACAAATACCTTCATCTATCTCCATCAGTGGACCCACATGTATAATTTCATTTGCATTAGAATCAAATTTCATATGTGCTATCTTCAATTTGGTTATAATATTTTCATCACAACTTTTTGATAGATTGTTGAGAACATTTTCATCAATTCTAACATCAAAGTAAACTTTTCATGCTCTATTTTGTACATAAGTGCTTTATACAAATGATCCCTAATGATTGTAAATTTATAATTGGTGCCATGTTGAACCCATCTTTGAAAAATAATAATTGGCAAAGATCTATTTGTATGTGGGAAAATTTGTGAACATGTTCAACATTTTGCAAGAAAATTATTGTATCTCTTGCATCTATATTGACCACCTATTGTATGTGCAACTCGTAGTATTGGGCTAACACTTGCACAATCAACACTTCTTCTACTTGAGTAAATTTGACAAGCTCCTTTGGTTGCACCTAGGGATTCATATTATTTGAAGCTAAAAATCTATGATTGTACCTCTCTCTTATTGACATTTAGTGCATACAATACCTTGAGCAATGAGATATACTTTGATTCCTAGATAACATTCTTAACAAAGGTAACAAATTTCTTCAATTGTAAAGCTATCCAATTAATGTTGAAATTGTAGTTAGAATCTTTTGAAATTATCTTCAAGCATTCCATTTGGGTTTTATATATTTTTTACATTTATTTGTACAACTGAATTGATCCCCACTAGAGTTGCATGCTCAAGTGTTTTTGGTACATGTTTTGTTGATATTGAATTTTTATTTTGAAGATTCAATTCAATATTTGTGTTAGATGGTTGATTTCACCTCCCACTTGATTGCAAATTGTAGCATTGTAAATTGTACACCTTTAATTAGGGTATCCAATTTTATGCTCTCCTAGGACTCATTATAGTATTACCTTTTCCTCTATGCATTATAGGACCTTTATCGTATTAAATTAATAGTTAATTTAACATTATGAACTCCTATTTCATTTTAATGCATCAACACTTTATTATTTGTCCCTTATTTTAAGTGTGCCCTTCATCTTATTTAATTTCATGCTTATATAGGTCATGTGTCATTTCAAAGCTCAATTCACCTTTTTCCACCAATAAATATTATATATTTTCATATAGATTATGTTTCTGGTATTAGGGTCATATTATCTCAGGTCCTTAAAAATTTAGGCCTATTTTGTCAAGACATGGGTGCTCAAGCCAATATTGTACATCTCTTTTTGGCTAGAACTTTAGGAGCTTATAAAGTCATTTCTACCATTTTCATAACTATCCCCAATACAAAACTATGATAATTATAAGTTAGCCAAAAGGTGAATTTACTTTGAGATCCCTATATAATTCATCCCTCTTAATTCATTTCATCATCTTCTATTATCATATCATTATTATCATTCCAATTTAAGAGAAACACTTCAAGAGCATATATGAGTCTAAGGATCATCAAGCTACATCAAGGCATATTCAATTATGTTTTAATTATGATTTTACGATGGATTTTATGTGATTTATCATGTTATTGCATCACCGCGTGAAGGACTTATCCGAAGACCATCGCATCACCAATTGAAGGTATAATCAATTTAGTCAATCATTTCCATTCAAGCATCTCAATTTCAGATCTAGCCTCTACATATGAAGGCATGCTTTCTATTCCAATTTTAATTCAATTATAGGGTTAATTCCAAACCTAGGGTTTGAACTAGGAAAACTCCTATCAAACCAACATCTCCCCTTGTGTGCAAACTTAGGTTTGGCTACTGGTTCTCAATGAAGATAAAAAGACCAAAAAGCATTCAAGATACAGAATCAAGTCACCACTCCAAAGTTCAACAGAAAACACCTGGACAAGGGTGCTTGGGGCATCCTTGTACTATACAAGGGTTTTTGGGACATCCCTATCCTACACAAGGGAATTCTAGTTGCCCCTGTCCTTCCAATTCAGTCTGAAACTTGTCAAAGTGTAGCATCGTAAATTGTACGCACTTGCTAGGGTGGTACAATTTCACACCTAGTTTAGCACCCACCTTGGCGCATTTTGCATTTCCCCTTTAGCACTTAATTAATTAAATTAATTAGGTCTAAGGTTCTATTTTATCATCTCCCATATCATAAAGTTGGGCTCTTTTCATTAAAGTGTGCCCCTTTCATTTTATTCTTCCAATACATCATTTAATCAAAAACCCTAATTAGGTCCTATTTTGAACTTGGGGGCTTGATTTCGGGGGTCAAAACATCTCAAAATCACCTTTAACTTCGGGATTCTCTCTAAAATCATCATATCTAACGACCCTAAAAATTTGGTGAAAAGTTGTCGGGACCATGGTGCCCGACGTGCACATGGTCCTGGACATTTTTCCCAAAATTTTAGGAGTGCGATCCAATCATAAAATAAAGCTTAACCCAAAGAAATTGGTGGGAGATTCAATCTCTAGGTCGGCCAAAAGTTGAAATTAAGACCTAGGGTTTCATATATAAGAGCTCTCTTTCTTCATTTGAAAGGACCAGAATTTTTGGTTTCAGGGGGCCTTCTATGCAGCGAAAGAGCAGATCTTTGAAGACTTCAACAACATTCAATATCCATCCATCAAGCATTCATCAATTTCATTCATCCATTTAGGGCTTTGAAGACATTGAAGAGCAATAGGGGATCACCGACTGAAGATTGGCTTGTACCCCTCCCTTGGGGTTGGGTATGATTTCATGTTGTTTTCATGTCTTTGCATAAGCCTCATTATATCATTTATATTCATGCTTTAGATCACTTTGCATCTTGATGTAGAGCATTTGCTTTATCATTTACAAGCAATTAGGGTTTACTTTCTAGGTTGCTCTAGCTTGCTTACTTTCATTTTAGGATCTTGCACACGCACAAGGTCTGCACACACACAAATTTTACTATACAACTTGGCTATTCGTGGAGGTGGAAATCACCAAAGCGGGGGTTTGACTACGGCAAAACCCTATATAGCCACCTACAACCCTTTTCAGATATAAGTGCAGATTTCTGATTCAAAGGACGCCGCAAGTTGCAAATCCGACGGAAGTAGACTGAGACGGGACAACACACCAAATTGCAGAGCAGAAACCTAGGACAAGGGCGTGGGGTGCCCTGGTCCTGACAGGACAGGGGTGTTGGGTGCCCTGGTCCCTGGGATAGGGGCGCTGGGCGCCTTGGTCCCCCAGACAGCAAGTTTCAGCATTTTTCTGACAGCTTTTCAGGTTGCAAAACAGCAGTTTCAGGAGCAGAATCAGGACAGTGGCGCCTTTGCCCCCGTCTCGAACATTTTCACTCAGATTTTAACTCCAGGTACACATCTACATTCTCCTCTTATCCTTGTGTTTACAACTTTTCATCACTTAATCTCAATCTTGCAATCTTGTTACTAGTTCATACTTGCACTCTAGGGCTAATAGTTGAACTTGCATCATTCAATCTATCATTTGCAACAAAGGAATAGAAATCCTAATAGGTAGCCCATGGCTCTCTCTTCCACAAAAAGAAGTAGCCAATTGTGTGATACCTCTAGGCTCTTTCGTATTCCACAAGTGTGTGATTGAAAGTGAGATTAGGGCATGTTTGCTTAGTGTCACTTTTTCCCCCACACACAAAGTCCTAGTGTAGTGTCTAAGGAATCCAAATCCAACTTTGTGTGTAGAACTTCATCAGAAGACAAGGGCACTCTAGGTGCACTTTTGAGTCCTCATTCCATTTATGTATCAGATAGTATAATTAGTTCACATTGCCATTTCATACATGTACCTTCTTACCCTAGATCTTGCATTCAATTCACATCTTTTTCATATCTCATTTTCAACTCAATAAAAAAGAGTAGAATCAAATTTTCATTCAACCCTCTTCCTAATAGAATTGAAGTGGAATCTATTACGTTCATTATCCTTTTAATGTAATCATTGTGAAATAGGCCGTGTTCCTAGTCTGTATGCATAAACTTTTGAACCCTATTTCCACCCATTACATAGATCAAGTTGATATCTTTCTTCTCTTTCAAAATGAAAGATCTCTTTAGATGTTTGTTGATGACTATTTCTAATCATCTTTTTTTCTTCTCCATTTTAAATTTTTAATTCTTGTACTATTTCTTCTACACTTCTTCTAGGATTTCTTTGTCTTCGAGCTTCATTGTTTCTTATTCTTTGTTCTTCACTTTCAACTTCCATCATTTGTTCCCATTTTTGCCTTTAATATTCTCTTTGATATTGTCGTATTTGCTCTTGTGATTCAAAATTCAATCTTGGTTGCACCATAGCTATATAAAAAATCATATTTAATATAAAGTAATTGTGTTATTCTTGGAGTTGGACTTGAAAAATTATAGTGGAAGACTAGAAAACATATTTTTGTTTAATAGAAATTGAATTTTACATAGAGGAATATTGGAAAAGGAAGATTCAAAATATAAGATAATTTTAGATGACTATTGAATAGAAAATACATTTTTAATATAATAAACTTAGCCATTTATATATTAAATATAAGGTTACAATAAATAGATCTAGTTACCTTTGCATATAACACTTTATGATCTCCAAGATCGTTTGAAGGGAAAGATGGTAGTGTATAATGATAGATGACAAGTTAATACTTATTATGTTGGTGACATACCACATAACTAAAACAAATATATTTTTTATATTATTTTTAAATAGTATGTGTAAAATTGCAAGTATATAAATTTGGTAGCATTTCCTTCTAGATAAGAAATAAACATTTAGATAAGCATACGAGAGAACTAATTAATTTAATAAAATTTAAAAATAATATTGAAACCTCTTACATAGTGTAGCATCGTAAGTATTATCCCTATACAATTTCATACTCACTTGGGCCTCACTTTTGTGTATCTACCTTCTATATCTTGAGTATGCTTGATTCTACTCGCACCAGTTCCAAATATGTGATCCTCATATTTTGTCATGCTTCCTACACCTTGGTTCAAACCCGATAGACTAGACACCCTTGACCTCTTAGTTAGGGATTCCTAGCACCCTTGTCTAGACTAAAAGGGCCTAATTTTGAACCCTCTAACAATCGAGATATTTTGAGCAGGAACTTATTTCCAGTGTCCATATTTTTTATAATTTTCAATACATTTCATGATGATGGGTATAAAATCAAGTATTATGCCCTCATTTCAAATATCGCTCCATAAGTTTCCAATTACAATTCTTCAAATTCAAATGAGAAAGCAATCAAGAATCATTAAAGTAGGGAAGGAGATGTCGAGTATTCAAATTTCAAGCATTAAAGATGACATCCAAGATCGAATTCTTATGAAGGCATCCATGAATTCATACATGACAAAATCAAACTTTCCATAAAGACTTCAAGACAAAGAAGATTCATAAAGGTATAACATTTCAATTTAGCATTTCAATTTCAAATATATCATCTACCATATCAATGTATGCTTTCCTTTTCATTTAAATTCATCATAGAGTTAGTTTCAAATCTGAGTTTTGACCTAGGCAAACATCTATCAACCCAACACCATTTTTCTTCTTGTATGTGTAGGTGACAAATTATGGAGACAAAAAATATAGATCCAAAAAGTGTTGATAGAGATGCACATGACTGGATTTTGAATAAGTAAAAAGACTAGGTCAAGATTGCCTAGCATTAGTGATCAACAATTTTTTGACAAAATTTTAGGGAGATACTCAGAACCACATCCTGATTCTAAATTTTTTTATGTTGTCCATATCTGACACTTTTGGGTCAAGGTCACCTAGCATCATTGACCCACATTTTCGAGCCTAGATATCAAACATAGGATCCTCTTTGCTTCCCATTTCTATATTTGTACTTTATGTCTCCATATCTGTTCTAAAATTGTGTGTGCATTTCGATCATTGGCAATCTTACATCATCAACTCTAGTTCATGTATTCAAATCATATCAATCCAAAATCATTTTCAACTAAAAATAGGTAAGTGAATTCCAATCTATGTTTAGCCCCTTTCCAAATAGGTTTTGAGGCTAAACCTATTGAATTTCATTTACCTAAATGTATTGTTGTGAAATGAGCTTGATTTCCTAGTTTGCATGCCTAGACTAGTGAACCCCATTTTCCACCAATTACACATAGTAAATGATTTTTGGCATTTACCATACATAATTATAAATTTTGTAGTATGAGAAAAAGTTGGTTCTATGAAGAGTCTATGATCCCTAGATATAATGTCAAATTGATTTAGTGTACATCAATAAATTAAAAAATACATAATTAGAAATGCCCAAAAATGTTTAAGAGAATATAATTTATGCAACTTTAAAAATAAAAAAAATAAAAAAATTGGTATAACACAAACATTCATTCAAATCATGCAAATTGTAGTGTCATAAAATTGTAACCCTTGCAATTTTTGACCACATTAGGGTCTTCACGTTGGCGAATTGAATTCCCAAGCTTGATCAGAGACCCTAGACTTGCTCAATCCCTGAAATCTACACTTTTTCTACCCCCTACACTACTTGAACCTGCTTTCTATCCTGAGATAATGGTAGGACAGAGCCATGTCGCCCATGTCCCTACCCTATTTGGGGCCCCCTCTGTCCTATCTTTGCATTGGTCTTTGCATTTTCAAAGGGAAAACTTTCCCTATGTCGGTCTATGACAAAAAAATTAGTCAATTAACCCTATTTGACAAATATATAAGTCACATTTGTCCTCTCATTTGCATAAGTTGGATAAGGTGAAAATTGGCATAAGTTCAATAAGAGAAGAGCGAGCATAAGTTCAAGAAATCAAGCATACAAGAGCGTTCACGCATTCAAGCATCCCTTTCAAGCATTGAGCATTCTCAAGTCTCCCTTCAAGGATAGGTGTTACATTCAAGTCAAGGATTCAACCATTGAAGAGGAGATCCCTTTCAACATTCAATTCTATCTACAACCTTACTTGAGGTGATTTACATTTTAGTCTTTCATTTACATTTACTTGCAAGTACTTTCTTTCATCATTTGGTTAATTCCAAAACTAGGCTTTGACCTGAAGGCAAACCCCCAATCCCAACCCCTTTTTTCTCTCTTTTCTGTATGTAGGTTGTAGGTGCGCAACTGTATTTACAGATTTGGACTCCATTCACAGAGGCAGAAAAACCCTTTTTGTTTCACGGATTTTTCAGAGGACCGTGTGCACTTTCAGCACAACCCATCAACTTTTCTTCAAACTCGTAGGGCGGCTTCGTCTCGACATATTATAGCTAAATCCAAGTGCACAACTTCATCTCACACTTTTATTTCAAGTTATAATCAGTTCTTTGCTACTTTTGCACTTAGTCTCAAAACACATAATTCAACCATTACTCATTCTAAAAGAGTGGTTAGCTTGTAATCTTCACACCATTATCAATTCATTTAGTATTCAATCTCTCTCCTAGATTGGATCTAGTGAATTCCCCCCCTCTTTTAAATGTAAAATGGATAAAGTGTTTGAAGGGAAATCCACAGTGAAACTTTCATCTCTCCATCATTCACTTTTCACCCCCATTACATTTTGGTGAACCCGACGTCTTGCATGGTTTATTCTAAAAATCATTGCATATTTTTCATTTACAAGTTTAATTTTTCTGCAAACTTAGTGGTTAATTCTTTCAAAACCCTAGTTTTTAAAATTGAAATTGAACTTGTGTTTTGTAAAAAATTGCTTGCTATTGTCTTAGATTTGAAAAATTGTTTTGTTTGTCAAATTCAATTTCTTCATTGTCTTCTTCAATTTGCAAAATAAATTCACAAAATTAAGAGGTTAATTGTCAAAACCCTAATTTTCAAAAATCATCTTGAAATTGTGCAAAAATTGAATCTCCATTTAATTTTCAAATTTGTGACTCTTTTCAAACTTATCCTCTTTCTTAAAAATCAAATTTTCAATTTCCCTCCTTTTTCAAAATTCAAAATTTCAAAGATTAAGTGGTTAGGTCCTAAAACCCTAATTTTCGACTTTAATTGGATTTTGTACACATTTCAATCAATTTCAGTGAATTTAAGTTTTCTAAATATTTTTTAAGGTGTCCCTATCCATTAGGTTTGACCCTTTTTAAATTTTTAATTCAATTCCTCATTTTTTTCAAAACCCTAACAGGGTCTTATTTTCACATTCAAACCATATTTTCGCCTATCTAGATATCATAAAATCCACCAATATTTTGGGGTTAGCTTTTAAATCATCGTAACTTTCATCCCTGAAATTTTTTGAAAAAAGTTGGTCAGACCATGTGCACTTTCAACACAGTCCTCGGCGTTTTTCCCGAAATTTTGGGAAACTATTGTGACTGTATTTAATAGCTTAAATCCAAAAGATTGGCTAATTTTGTCAATTTTTTATCTCTCTAAAATAAAAAAATACCTTCAAAATTGAACATCTCAAATTTCAAGAAAAAATTTAAAATTAAGGGGTTTATTATAATCTGCCCTGATTTTAAAAATTTTGATTTTATCAATTTTAGAATTAAGTGGTATCCCATTGGCCCTAATTTTAAATTCCAAATTCCTTTCATTTATCATTAAATTATTGTTGGAAATTGTGTCATTTTCTTCTTTCAACAAAGTTCAAATTGTTTAATCATTATTTTCTCAAATTATTCCTACCTATACTATCCCTATTAGACGAAATATTAGAATTAAGTCTTCCCAAGGTTTAATTATCGAGGAGATGGAGCATAATTTGGGTAACTTCTTTAATGGGGATAATGGTAATTCTTCCCATCCTAATTATGTCCCTATCTATCCAATTGATGAATCCCATGATGAACAAGAAGAAGCTTTGACTAGAGTTTCCATAGATCAACTTTCAAAATTGGATAATCAATTTGATAACTTTCAACAATGGATGTCCCAAGAATACCCTAATAGTGAACCTCTTCCATTAATTGAAGGCCTTAAATGCATGATTCAAAGTGACAAGAATGGAATTGATATATTGTGTGGCATTGCTCATATTGTTGATTCCAATGTCATGCCTATAAAGACTTGTGTTGAACCCCTAGGTTATTCGCAACCTTCAACGCAAGTCAATCCTTCTATTCCTTTGACTAATCCTATGGCTAGTATTCCTACTTCAAATATCATGGCTACATCAACTCAACATATCATACCTACAACCATTAGTCATGAGGGTAATCCCTCTTCTTCATTTAATCCTCCATGTTTACCTATGTCTTCAATAAGCATCCATGTTATCCCTCAACCAATAAATGTGACACAAGGGGGCAATTCATTCAACAATTGTATTCCTCCTTTAAGTGTCCCATTTCCTGCTCAATCATCACATATGCCTACTTATCATAATTTCCCACCACCTTATTCTCAATCAATGCCTTTCTTCAATAACATCACACCACCTTCTCAATCAACCATGACTAACATCAATCCTTCTACCGAAGTGACCATTAACAATCTTGCTCAAACCATGTTATCATTAAAGCAACAAATTGCTTCTATGAGTCAATCCAAGTTTAGTGTGCCCGCGTTTGATGTTGCGAGCCCACTTTATCTTGATATTGTTAGGGTCGTCCCTCCTAAACATGTTGAAGTCCCCCAATTGGAACTCTATAATGTAAAAGGTGATCCTTTAACACATGTCAAGATATTCCAAAAATTTTGTACTGACTTTGCTTATGATCAAAGATTGATTGCAATATTGTTTACTAGAACATTGAGAGATAAGGCTTTACAATGGTATTGCTCTTTACCTTCCTATTCTATTACTTCTTTTCAACAATTAGAAAATTCTTTTATTCAACAATTTCAAAACAACATAGGTCCTAAGATCACTTTGATTGATTTAATTCATTGTAAACAAGGTGGTAAAGAAATAGTGGTTGATTTCATTGCTAGATATAAGCATTTGTGTTCTCAAATTTCTTTTCAAGTGCCTTATAATGATATTAAAAGAATTTTCATTTCTAATTTGCAAAAAGATATTAGAGACAAACTTCCCATTTCTAAGTTTACTTCCTTTCCACAGTTGTGCACAACACTTCACAATTATCAACTTGAGGAATCCACTCCTATGGCTCCAAGTGATAAGGGTGACAGTGCTCAACAATTGTTTGTGAAGTTCAAACCAAGAAAAGGATTCATCAACTTCAATGACAACACCAACAATAACAATGTAAATGCTACAACAAGTGTGCCTCCTATTTCCAAATTTTTTAAAAGAGAAAGACAATTTACTCCTTTTATTGAATCTTTACATAGCATTATGTCTTAGTTGTTACAAAGAAATGTTATTAAACTTCCTCCCATAAAACCCGTTGACTCTTCTAAGGAAGCTTCACCTTACTTTGATAATAATTCTTTTTGTCAATTTCATCGTGAACCAAGTCATGACACTAAGAAATGTTTTGCATTGAAAAGTAAGATTCAAGATTTGATTGATAATAATACTATATCTGTCGTAGGTGTGAATGATAAGGGAAACAAATCAGTAGCTCCTCCTAGTCAAAATCTTAAGATTTTTACTGATCCATTTCCTTATCATACCTCTAACGTGATTGAGACTGAACATACCTCTTTCTCTCCTTCCGATATGACTACTACAGTTCAGAATTTGGTGAATATGGTAGAGAAACAAAGGAAACCTAAGGACTTATGTATTACATTTGACCCTAGTGAGACCATTAGATCACCTGATGGGCCTCTATACATGGTTGTGAAGGTTAAGGACATACCTTGTCATGGTGCTCTTGTTGATCCCTCTTACATGGTTAATGTCATCACTGAGGAGTGTCTTTTCACTTTATGATTGTATAAACCAATTTATGATGACTCTAATGTGGTTGTGAAGTTATTTGATGGATTCTCTTATCCTACCATTGGTTCTATCACCCTTCCTGTTGAAGTTCATACTAAATTTATGGATGTCAACTTCATTGTCATTCCTTCTTTTGAGCAATTCCGTGTTGGCTATCTTCCATGAAGGCTATTGCTTCTCTAATCCATGAGTGTTTGAAATTTTCCCACAATGGAGAAATCATAACTATTAACCATAGCTTATTTTGACCATCTGAAAGAAACCCTAGTGTTTCTATTGATTTCTTTTGGCCTAAGCAATTTCAATCTCTTCCACAAAGGAGCGATGCTCTTTTCCAATCTTATCAAAAATGAAAGAAAGATATGATCTTATCCTTAAGTCAACCTAGATCCCCAACAATTGACATTCCCATCCTTCTTGAAGATGAAATCATTCCCCTAATAGATAGGACTAATCTTCCTCAACCTATTCCTATGGATGTAACTATGCCTCCTCCTCAAAAGAACAACAATATTTCTTCTAAGGTTAGACCTGTACCACCTCCCCATGATGGACCTAGTCTCCTTCCTACACCTAATATTCCTCCTTTATATGGCGTAGTTCAACCTCCTTCCTCTTATAGAGAGAAGAGACCCACCTTTCCTCTTGTCCAGCCTAAAAGACCTCAACCTAAACCTTCAATTATCAAAGAGGAGACTATTCCTCCTTCAACAAATGTTCCTCCTTCTTCTCAGTCTTTCGTTAAGACTCGATGAAATCATTGTGTGAGAGACCACCAACGAAGGCGTCATGCTCAAGCTCGTGAAGTTGTTCCTCAAAATATTCAATCTCCCAAGAATCCAATAGTTGACATGATTCCCTTTTCTCCTAAGCAAGATGTTGAGCCTACATCTCCAAATCATAAATTGCAAAAAACATGTGATGGTTTTACTCCGATTTGTGTTCACGCTCCTCTTTCTATAAATCTTGACGAAGAAATGAGTGAAAATGTTATTCATGATGGCAATATGACTCTTAATGCTTCTGATAGTGACTATGATATGTTGATGTGGACAAGCATTTATCAGTTGAATTTTCAAAAACCCTAATCCTAGCTCCTAGAATTGAACAAAGTGACTTATTACATGAGCATGGTCCTTGTTTGGATCTTGTGATAGCTCCATCTGTTATGCTCGATATCGCTCCTCTAGCGTGTTGCCCGCCTTCCCAAACTAGTGATCAGCAAGATTGGGAGGTGGATGACGTGCTAGATTAGCAACATTAGCACTGCAGATCTTCTCCTTCTCTCCTCTCTTGCTCTTTCTAACTATTCTTCTATGTGTATCCTTTTTCTTATATTTTTCCCTTAATGTCTACTTGCGGATGATACAAAGCATTGAGATCTCCTTTGGTCTCTTTCATGTTGACTCAAAAAGACATCCTCTATTCCCTTTCTTCCAAGCTAGTGTCCTTTCTTTGGGGAATGATGATTATTATATGCACATACATATATGATATACATGAGTTATCATACAGCATACTAACCCCGAGGAAAGAAAAACTACCTCATATTTTGTGTTCGTTATCCTTGGGTTTATTCCTCGATTGGGGGCTAAATCCTTGCTATAACATGCTCCCCCTCTCTATTTTTCTCTTGGGTGTATCCTACCTTAAATCAATCGCTCCCGATAAGGCGTGCACGATTTCTTTAACGTGGGCTCATACACTCCACTCATATTTTCCTTCTTGATACTTAAAAGTTACTTAGTGGATTGGGCTTTTCTTTGTAATTTTTTGTATCCTTGCTTTTCATGACTCATAGTGCGGGGAACCTTGCTACTTGTAGTCATGGTTTCCCTTCTTGATCTTCCCTTTTACTTTTTCAATCGATGTCATAAGATCCTGATTCCACTGGGGTTTGGTGTATCTTGCCTTCTTGACGTGGTAGAAGTCTTTCAATCTTGTTTCCTTGTACTTTACCAGCAATATTGGCGTATGCTTATACTCCCACTAAAGTGGGGGATAAATATAGTGTCATTAAATTGTGACCCTTTCAATTTTTGACCACTTTAGGGTCTTCACGTTTGCGAATCAAATTCCCAAGCCTGATCGGAGAATCAAGATTTTCTCAATCCCTGAAAACTGCACTTTTTCTGCCCCCTGTGCTACTTGAACCTACTTCTTGTCCTGAGATAAGGGAAGGACCCTACGACAAGCGTGTGGCACCCTTGTCCCTGCCCTATTTTTTGACCCCCTTTGTCCTATCTTTGAATTGGTCTTTGCATTTTCAGCAATAAAACTTTCCCTATGTTGGCCTATGAAGAGAAATTAGTCAATTAACCCTAATTGATGAATATATAAGTCTCATTTGTCCTCTCATTTGCATAAGTTGGATAAGGTGAAAACTAGCATAAGTTCAATAAGAAAAGAGTGGGCATAAGTTTAAGCAATCAAGCATACAAGAGCATTCAAGCATTCAAGCATCCCTTTCAAGCATTGAGCATTCTCAAGTCTCCCTTCAAGACTAGGTGTTGCATTCAAGTCGAGGAATCAACCATTGAAGAGGAGATCCCTTTAAACATTAAATTATATCTACAACCTCCCTTGAGGTGATTTACATTTTAGTCTTTCATTTACATTTACTTGCAAGTACTTTCTTTCATCATTTGGTTAATTCCAAAACTGGGGTTTGACCTAAAGGCAAAACCCCAATCCCAACCCCTTTTTCTCTCTTTTCTATGTGTAGGTTGTAGGTGTGTAGCTGTATTTGCAGATTTGGACTCCATTCATAGAGGAGGAAAAACCCTTTTCATTTCATGGATTTTTTGGAGGACCATGTGCACTTTCAGCACAGTCCCGACAAGTTTTCCTCAAATCTGCAGAGCAGCTTCGTCTTGATATATTATAGCCAGATCCAAGTGCACAAATTCATCCCATGCTTCTATTTCAAGTTATAATCAATTATTTTCTACTTTTTCACTTAGTCTCAAAACACATAATTCAACCATTACTCATTCTAAAAGAGGGGTTAGCTTGTCATCTTCACATCATTATCAATTCATTTAGAATTCAATCTCTCTCCTAGATTGGATCTAGTGAATTCCCCCCCTCTTTTAAATGTAATGTGGATAAAGTGTTTGAAGAGAAATCCGTAGTGAAACTTTCATCTCTCCTCAGAGGGAAGAAAAGCTTTCCTCTTGATCTCTCCATCATTCCCTTTTCACCCCCTTACACAAATTATACCAAAAAAAGGTAACCATTGCCATTGTATAATATTTGAATCAACTAACAAGAAATCGGAATAAGAAAATTACATATCCAATGACTTTATTTGAAATGTTTGAAAATGTTGAACTAACAAGATATACATTGAAGTAATTGAATATAACAAAACATAGAGCTTAGCAATTGAATCTAGTAAAGCGCTACTTTCGCATGAATAATCAAAAATTTCTTTTTTTATGATAGTGAACTTAATCCTCTATTCATCATTATAAGTCTCTTTTTCCACTTGAAGTTTAAACATGTATTTGTTGAAAAGGGCATTTTTGTATGATGTCTACAAACTTAACATTATCTTGTTCTTCATGCTTCAATATGTTTAATTCCTTTGTCATAACATCCATAATTTATTTTGTTAGTTCTTCAAAATAAATTATCCAAGTGAAAGTAGCATGATCTTGCACTTTGCATTGAAGTATATATCTATAATCACTTTCAAGGAAACTCTTATCACATCTTCCACAACACCGATTACCATTTACATTACTAGTCACCTTATTTTTGCATTGCCTACCTCCAATATTCAAGGGGAAAGCTATGTAATATAAATCATCCACCTTTATGATAGATAAGGTAGATTTTATCACTATCCAATAAGGTTTATCATATTTACCTTTTTCCTCATCCTCAATTTGTGTAATATCTTTTAACATTCTAGTTTGTGTTAGAATGAGTTTTCTTCTATAATAGAATGAGAATTTAGATTATATATCAAACCAATATCTTGATTATTGTGACTTTAGAAGATCTAAATTTATAAGAAGTTGGGTTGTGATAATCGTTGCTACAAATTTTCCACCAAAATTATTAATTTGTGTAGCCTTTATAGCGAGAATGAGGAAAGTTCCTAAATTGCATATTTCCTGGAGTTGTTGGTCTTTCTTATTGCAGAAACCACCCTACATTGTTAACTCCACCATACAAGTTGACATGTCTTTTAGTTGAAGAGTTATTTTTTGTGTTTATGTGGCATTCTTTTTAATATTATGGTTGGTGGATTGATTGATAAAAACAACATCAATAATATCAATCATAGAATATTTTCATGTTCTCAACTTCACTTATTGTTGTGAAATGGAACAATTGTTTTGGTATAAAGCTATCCTCCTCCAAACACAACTCAACTATTGAATTACTTTCTTAAAAAAAATCTCAATCATTCTTTAAATGGTTGGAACTCTTTTTTGTAGGTTTGAGTCTCCCTTTGAGATTGTAAACACTCTCCCAATGTCTATGTGATCATAAAATTGTTCTACAACAACATTAAAACATATTACTCTTATTTCACCACCATCAAAATCAGCCAAGTTAAAACTAAAAACTTTTCCATCTCCTTTTGTATTGTTAAAATGGAGAAGTTTACCCTTTTTAGCGAACCTTGCATTTATTGTCTATCTTTACAAATTCAATGTTGCAATAGGAACGATTCTTGTAGGAGCTTTCTTGCAACAATTAGGGAATCATATGTAGAGTTGGTAAGATTCATCTCTATGTCATCATAATGAGGAAATATTATTTAATAGAAAATTTTGGCTTCATGAAGAAAGACTATAATCCCTATACAAGATCAAATCAACAAATCCATATCAATAGATTATAAAATTTAAAATTAGGATGTTCTTGCAAAAATGGAAGAGAGTTATCTTTTCCTAAATTATAATAATTTAAGAATTGCCATATGAAAATAAAACTTATAAGTAGTTCAAGCTTCAAACTTCAAAAAAAATTGATTTTGGTTTTATTTTGAGGATGAATACAAGTTGATACTTAACAATTGAATCCATTTAGCATAGGACTCCTTTATGCACCTAGGCTACATCTTTTAATGTTGGTTTGAAATTTCCATTAGGTTTCTATTATTAATGATTGGAATTCATAAATGAGTGTACACATCAAAGTCTATTTTAGCAGTGAGAAGACTTTGTCGTGTATTGAAGTAATTTTTTTATTAATCAAATAATTGTGACTTGCAATAGAGTATGCTCTTTGATTCAATAAAATAATGAATTTTCAACATTTTTTTGTTGCAAGTGAGCCTTGACTTTCCATTCATAAGCTTAAATATCACAACCGATTGCATATTATTTTTCAACTTCAAAGTCCTAAAAAATGAAGCTTGATAAGTTCCACTTAATTTAAAGTCATACCATGACAAATCTTCAATTATTATTTTCATTTCCTTGTGTTGGTGTAAGATTGAATTGGAACTTATGGTATTAAATTATGGTACTCATCTTATTGTTGACATTGCTAAAAAGGGAACTATAGTTATTCGCATTTGTATATAATATGTTTAACCTTAATACTCAATAATACCAATTGACATTTGTGTAGATAATATAAATTAAGCATCTCACTGCACAAATGTTATCTAAAATTTTTTTTTTACCAAATGTTAGCAAAACTTTGTATATGATTTATTTTTATCAAATGATGTCAATAGTTCCAAATCCTATTGTAGTTAGCACATTTTCTGAAATGCCTAATTGATCGAATACATATTAGTGAATTTTTAGTCTTGTTTCATAAACTTAGATTTTCCCTTACATCATATATTAGAACCATGTTCCAACATCTTCCTTAAAAATATTGAAAATTTTGCAATCCTGTACCAATGGTCATAATTTTAATATAGCATTTGCTAATTAATGTTTTCCTAAAAAATAATTAAATAATTAAGGGAAATGCATGAGTAACAATTCATTGAAATAATCTACTCAAATTGTGTCTTGTGTTGTAAGAAATTCTTGTAGGTGTGGATCACAAGTATTTATTTAGCAGTGATTTGTAGTTCTATCATCTAGTTTAACTAAATAAAGATAGGTAGAGAAAAGATAACATTAGTGGTCGTTGTTGTGAAAAGTGTATCACAAGATTATATGACAATTTTGATCATGGCACATAAAACTGCAATAAGTGGGAAAACAATTTATTCTAATGATGATTCAACCCTAAATTTCACCTATCGGTCAACCAACGAGAAAAGCAACGGGGATTACCAAAGTTTCACTTATTGTCAAATATTTAGCAATAACTTCAACCATTTTCTTTAAAATTTGTCAAGCATAATTATGAATAAATTAATTTAGTGGAAGTTAATCAGAGCCCTTTCAACCATTCACTGGGATCCTTTGGATCTAAGGAGGGCTCTCTACTTTTGTCCAAGCTTTGAATTTAAAATGCTAATTCAAGTTTACATAATAGAAAGTTTATGAAGTACACAAAATTATTTCTTTTCACAAGATGATGTAAATCAAAGCTCTTTTGGCCATTCAATAGGATCATTTGGATCTAAGGAGGGCTCTGTATTTGTGTCCAAGTTTTAAATTTAAAACGCTAATGGAAGTTTACACAATAGAAAGTTTATGAAGTACACATAATTGTTTATTTTCACAAGATGATGTTTTGTGAGTGCTTACAAAGAATTTGTTTTATTTAGAATGTGAAAGAGCTTGCAAAATTTACCATTGATATATCAGTATGTTATATAATTATGCATTCACTCTTGTTCATTTCTCTCCCGATTTATTAAACAAGTACCAAAATAACTTTGTAGGTGTAAATTTACATGTATTTGCAAAGCTATTAACTGATGGTTTGGTTGTATACTCATCACAATTTCTTGGTTCATCCTAGAACACCTCTATCTGGCATTTTCTCTAGCTAATAACATTCCCAATAAATTTACCCCTTTTCATTTTCACCATAATTAATGCCTTAGGAGATATTGAAAATTTGCAGTAGGGCCATTATGTTGGCACCATTAAGACTCTAACAATATATGTATCCTAGAATTTCAAGATGTTTAATATGAATTTTCTTCATCTAGTTAAGTCTAGTACTATAGATGAGAGGTATCAAGTGGCAATATGTAGTTGTCATCTCTTTGGACTAGACACTAATTCATTATGGCTAAATTTAATAGGTTATATTGAAAGTAAAGTTTATCTAAGGCTCTTATGCCTACCAATCCAAGGACCATATTTTATTTTGATAATTCAAAAACTTCTCCAAAAAGTGGAAGTGCCCCTTTCCCTACTTTCATTTCCACGTGGGTTTAAAATATTGCCAGTTGATAAGATACAATCTTTTGTAATAGTATTTTCAATCAAGGAGAGCCTTTGAAGGTGTCACTTTTGATATTTACTTTCAAACCTCTCAAAGCCATCTCTATTGATGGATAAGAGACATTTTTATACCAAAATGGGTTCTTGAATTCAAACAATCTGATTTGGTTGAATTATCTTCCATAGTCACAAAAAATTATACACCAACTTCTCATAAAATAAGATTTACTTCTATTTTTATAATCACTGAAAATAACTTGTGAAGCTTCTAAACATGTAAGAATATTAATTATTACTTTCCACTAACTCCTAGAAAAGCTTAAGGATTTGTGGTTGAAAAAGTGAACTTTGAGAAGTTTGTTGGCTCCTAATACGTTGATATCTATAATATGTCCCTAAAATTTCACCAACTCAATTAACTTCCTCAAATCTACAATTTTCACATTCTTTTGTTGACTTTCGTTAAAACTAAATAGTTAACTCTAACATGTTGTGCATACATGGGTGTGTAGATGAGTTCACGGTCTACCCAATTCATGTTGATAAAGCTTGTAATGTCATATTTACTATTGAACATTACATCATCATTGTAAATTATGTTCTATGCATTTCAAAAAATTGAAAATTATTATTTATTAATTATTGTAATTTGTCCCTAAAATCTTATATGTTTTTTCTTTGACTCTGTTCTCATGTCTTGTCATCAAAATTCAAAGAAAAAAAACTATTTATAAGAAAGTTGCAATATGGAGTTCTATGAAAAACAACAAGAAATAATCTTAGTCTTTTTCATAGATTTGAAGAAGTGCACAAATTTCATGGATAAATAATTTATAGTCCTTCAAGACTTACAAGGGGGTTACTACAAAGGTAAAGCTAATTGTAAAAAATATGTTAAAAAAAAAAAATCTAAGTTATAATTATATGAATTAGCTTGGATTATTCAAATACTAAGCCTTTGAATGATGCTATTGCAGTTCTATAAAAGTTTTTGTTAAATCTTCTAGTTAGCTTTTCTATACTTTGTATTCTTTTTGGACTATTTAAATATGAGAGACTATTATTTATCTTCCCACTAGTTCATTTCTATTATTCCTCCATTATTTCCTCTTGCATTGTCTTACTACTTTATTCATCATTTTTTACTACACTCCCTTTTCTTTGCTGCTCAAATTGTTCTGCCTTTTAATTTTTATCAAATTCTTTTCACTTTGTTGCAATTATTTTAAACTACATATAATTTGAACTTCATTCTTGATAATTTCTTTCCACAACACCTCATCTCTTGCTAAATTTTCATTTAGAAATTTCCATTTTTCAAAGTTGTTTAGTGTTATCCTCTCACCTCTAATGTCTTGCATTCTTCGAGCACTTGCACCCTCTTTTTCAATGTATCAATCTTATTGTGAACACTACCTCTAAGGTTGAATCTAATCTTCTTTTTCTACTTAAAAAAATCTTAAAACAAACCATATAAAGATGCATTCATAACAAAGATTGAAAGAAAGGAAATACATTACAATCTAATGAAAATCAATATGTTGATAAACAAAGTGCGGTACCATGGCAAGTTACTTACCTCAAGATTTTGCCCAAATTATGTCGTCTCATTAGCAAAATGTTAAGATTGTTTCAGTTGCCTAGATGATAACAAAGATAGAGAAAATGTGTCAAAGGAATTTAACATATTGCACAGCATAACTTAATAGACATGCATACAAAATATGAATTCATAACTCACCAACCAACAAAAAAATGTTCACAATGCACAAAAAATGCAGGGAATAAACCACAAAAACAATAATCTACTTACAACCAAAGTACAATTTATGTCAAGGAAATAACATAATGCATGATAATTTCATTGACATGCATGCAAAATATGGATTTATAAGTCACTAACCAATATAAAAATGTTCACTCGTAGGAAATACAAAGAATAAACCACAAAAGAAAAATACACTTACAACCAAAGTACAATTTTCAACATGTTGTTGATTATCCCACATAACTATTACATCTAAGAAAAAATCATTGTAGAAGCTCCAGTTACTCAAACTAAATAATGTTCACCTCATGAAGGAATCTTGCTTTGGAAACTCACATGGTAAGAAATATGAAGATTATTGCTAGGGTAGAGGTTGGATTCCCTATGCTACTAGGTTGTTTGGAAGGGTTAAATTTGAAGGATTTCTAAATTTATAAATCATTAAAATTTTCTCATAACTTATTGAACAACAATGTTGAAAGAAGGCTAAATATATTATTAAAAAATGTTGTTGCAAGACTGATGTGTAAGCAGTGTACATATAAAAAAGAATACATAAACTTCATTGTTCTAAACAAAGCATAAACAAACTATTCTAAACATAGAATTAATTTATACATTTGAATGCATGAAGATGTCTTATTACAACCACAAGCTAACTAGACTAACTACAAGTAGATTGGGCCATGCATTACACATTGGATCCATACTCAAATAGAACTAAAAATAAAATTGATTTTAACTTCTAACAATACTGCACATGCAATATAAAAAAAAAAAAAAGAGTCAGTTTTAAAGCAAGACAGATTATGAGTTCTTATTTTCATGCATTTAGGTGTCACAAGCACATCAAATTAAATGCTTATGTTTTTATTAATAGATGTTTTTACATCCATATGTGAATACAAACACACCAAATTAAATACTTTTAATTTATATTGATAAAGATTCTTACATCTGTACATGAGTGTAATACACCTCTCAACATAATTAAATATTAAATTCTAAACTATTTAGATATTATTATGAGAAAAATATTCAATAAAATAAGCTTACATTTATCATATCTTCCAACAACTAAACTTAGATGCAAAATAATTTAATGCACAAAACACCCTTCTCCATATCTCTAGATGCTCCAAATCTATTTCCTATTGAATCTTTTCATGCAAAACAAATATGAGTTTTATCTACTCACATACCAAAAGAACTAGAGTAAGGCAAGGGTCCCATGAGGGGTGTGTAAGCTCTATTTTTAAGGAAGAGGTTGTCCCATGGGAAAAAAAAATTGGGCTATAGGATTATTTGGAATTTGCTCCTAAAAAATAGAAGTTCCTACTTTTTAGGTTTACAGTTTTGAGCGGTAAAAATGGGGTGGGGCTAGAAATTGTCTCACCAGTTTAGGAATTTTATTTACCACTTGGCAATCAAAAAAGAGTTGAGATGAGTCTCGCCAAAAATTTTAGAGGGAAAATAGAAAAAAAAAACCACCAACCTCCTTCAATTTAGGAGCTTAAATTTTTAAGCAAAAGTGTGCTACAAATTTCATGGAACCCTAGCCTAAGAGCTCAAGAGAAGATAAATATCAAAAGAAGATCGAGAAAGCCACTGTCGACTCATGGGTTTTGTTTTGCCTCCAGTCCATTCAAAATAAGTCAAGGAAAAGAAGAAACAACAAGCCTATACTACCAAGTGTTCCCAACCTTCAGGGTGGTAGCAGTTCTTACAAAGTATTATTTAAAGTTCCTATCAATTGTGAAAAGACACTTCTTTGTTCAAATTATTCTTCTCACAAATTAAATTTGTATTTTATTTATTATTTTTTTACCATTTTTTTCTATTGAAACAAATATTTAATTATTTACCTAAAACTTCAATTGATTACTGGCACAAGCGATTTTCTTTCTTTGTTGATTCCTATCTAAAACGAACAACTTCTTATATGAAGCAATCCGCTTCTTCTTTTTTGCAAATTTTTCACAAACATGCAGCGAATAAACGCAAGCTGCTACAACAAACAATTTTAAGATCTACAATCCTTTCTTGAACAACAACAAATTTGTAGATTTGCAACTATGTACACCTTTTGTCCAAATCAACAAGCTCCTTTGGCAACTTCTTTCTTTTATCCACAATCACACAAAACTTCTTTAACCTCAACACTTGCATGGATCTTCTTGCTCTGGTATACCAAATAAAAAACACAAATTGAATTTAAACACGCATGAATTTTTATTCATTCAAATTCTATTACACCATGATTCACCTCAATAAAGAAGTTTTATTTTGACTTGCATAAACAATACAAGTAGTATTTTATAAAGGTTGTAGCCTATCACAAATAAGGAAATTTCTAAATCATGAAAATTACTATATATGAATATTTACCAAAACCATTGAAAAACTAATTTAGAATCTATCTTTAGAAACTCCAACTACATACTACATTCTTGAAATTACTAATATTATTTCTAGTTACACCTTACATCACCATCCAATGCTTTATACTTTCCAAACCTTTTCTTTATGAGCTCTGTAATAAATAAAAGTGTAGCGTCATAAAATTACGACCCTGCAATTTTCAACCGCATTTAGGTCTTCACATTGGCTAAACGAATCCCTAAGCCTGATTAGATACCCGAGACATGCTCGCACCTCCCGAAACATTCATTTCCTCGCATCCTGCACTGCCTACTCTCACTTTCTGTTCTGAATTAGGGCAGGACAGGGGCGTGGCACCCCTTTCCTTGCCCTATTTTGGCCCCCCTCCACTTAAAACCTGCATCGGGCTTGTTAATTGTGAAGCAGCAAAAGGTTTTCTATGTCGGCCTAAGATGGAAAATTAGTTACAAACCCTAATTGGCAAGTATATAAGACACATTTTCCCCTCCTATTTGCATAAGTCAATGAGCTCAATAAGTTCAAGAAGCGAAATCAAGCATTCAAGCATTCAAGCATCCATTGAGCATCTCAAGTCTCCTTTCAAGGCAAGTCAAAGATTCAACCATTGAAGAGGAGATCCCTATCAACATTCAAAGAATTCAACTTCACAAACAACTCTATCAATATTTCAATTGCATCCTCTCTTGAGGTGAATTCTACTTCAGTCATTTACTTGCAAGTACTTTTCATCATTTGGTTAATTCCAAAACTGGGGTTTGACCTAAAGGCAAACCCCCAATCCCAACAATATTTTCTCTCTTTTATGTGTGGAGGTTGCAAGTGCGTAGCTGTATTTGCAGATTTAGGCTTCATTCTTAGAGACAGAAAAACCCTTTCCGTCGTGCGGATTTTTCGGAGGATCCAGTACACTTTCAACTCGGTCCTGGCAACTTTCGCTAAAATTTATAGGGGAGCTTCGTCTCAGCATTTTACTACTAATTCCAAGTGCACAGCTTCATCCTACATTTCTATCTCAAGTTATAACCATTTCTTTGTCATCTTTACACTTAGTCTTAATTCACTTAATTTATTTTATCCATTCTAAAAGAGGGGTTACTTTACTTTCCAAATTCATTGCCAATTCACTTAGCATTCAATCTCTCTCCATTGATATTGGATCTAGTGAATTCAACCCCCTCTTTTAAATGTAATGTGTGAAAGAGGTTGAAGAGGATCCTTTGTGAAACTTTCACTCCTTTCTTGAGGAGGGTAAAGCTTTCTACTTGATCTCTTCATCACCCCTTTTTCACCATTACATTTTGGTGAACTCAACGTCTTACATACTTGACATTTCACATTATTGCATATTTTTCATTTACAAGTTTAATTTTCTTGAAAAACTTAGTGGTTAATTCATTCAAAACCCTAGTTGTTAAAATTGGAATTGAAATTGTGTTTTACAAAAATTGCTATCTATTGTTTTAGATCTGAAAAATTGCATTAAATTCAATTTCTTCTTTGTCTTGTTCAATTTGCAAATCAATTTTATAAAATTAAGTGGTTAATTGTCAAAACCCTAATTTTCAAATATCAACTTCCACTTGTGCAAAAATTTAATTTACATTTGGAACTATTTTCAGCTTTGTCTTCTTGCCTAAAATCCAAATTTTCAACTTCCCCCCCTTTTCCAAAATTCAAAATTTAAAAATTTAGTGGTTAGGTCCTAAAACCCTAATTTTCAAATTCACTTGGATTTTGTGTAAATTTTAATTAATTTCAACCAATTTTGTGAGATTTTTCCAAGATCTAGAGGCAATGGAAAGCACAAATAAGAGAGACAAAATATATGATAGGAATAAACTGTATTCTATCAAGATGCAAAATATGCTCAACTGGATCATCACAAGATATAGATTGATTGCCCGTACAAATAATGCAGATGATCCTGCTTATATAGGCAAGGCCATATGGATATGTGAGCACACAAACATGACATGTGGCTCAATAAGAAACAAGGATAGGTAGGAAATAGGTGTGGGTAGGTAGGAGAAACAATATAATATTCCACATGAGGTGGATCACCCACTGAATGTGGAGTGTAATAACAAGATCAACACCATAAAAGGTGGAAATTCTCCTACACACACTATCCCAATGTGGCACAAACACCCAAGTGTCTCATACCCAAACTACTATGAAATGCATGTACCTAAGTAAAATTAAGTAAAGTGTAATAATATCCATGATGAATAATTATTTACACCAACAAATTTCAATTTTCAAAACATTATCCAAGGTGGCCTTATCCATTAGGTTTGACCTTTTTCAAATTTGCAATTCAATTTCTTATCTTTTTCAAAACCTTAATAGGGTCCTATTTTCACATTCAAACCTTAATTTTGAATATCTAAACTTCATAAAATCAACCATTTTTTTGAGGTTATCTCTAAAATCATCGTAGCTTTCATCCCTGAAAATTTCTGAAAAAGTTGGGCGGACTGTGTGCAACTTCAACACGGTCCCTGGCTTTTTTCCCAAAATTTCAGGAGACTGTTATGACTATATTTAATTGCTTAAATCTATAAAATTGGCTGATTTTGTCAAATTTTGATCCCTCTAAAATCAAAAACACTTCACAAATTCAACATCACAACTTTCAAGAACATATTAAGTGGTTAATTGTAATCTGCCCTGATTTTAAAAATACAAATTTTGTCAATTTTAATTTTAAAGTAAGTGGTATCCCATTGGCCCTAATTTTAAAATTTGAATTTCTTTTCACCATAACAATTATTTTGGAAATTGTGTCATTTCTACTTTCAATAAAGTTCAAATTGTATAATCATCATTTGTGCATTATTCAATTTTGCAAACTTTGTTCCCCAAATTCAAAAGTCAAACTCAGATTTTAAAATTCAAATTTTCCCTCTAGTACATGAGTTTTACCACTATTATTCCTACCTCTACTATCCCCATTAGATGAAGCATTAGAATTAAGGTTTCCCAAGGTTTAATTCCCGAAAAGATGGAGCCTAATTTGGGTGACTTCTTCAATGAGGATAATGCTAATTCTTCCCATCCTAATAACATCCCTATCTACCCAATTGATGATTCCAATGATGAAGAAGAAGCTTTGACTAGATTCTCCATAGGTCAACTTTCAAAATTGGATAATCAATTTGGCAACTTTCAACAATGGATGTCCCAATAATATCCTAATAGTGAAGCTCTTCCATTAATTGAAGGTTTAAAATGCATGATTCAAAGTGATAAGAATGGAATTGTTATATTTTGTGGCATTGATCACATTGTTGATTCTAATGTCATGCCTATAAAGAGTTGTGCTGAGAACTTAGGTTATTCACAACCTCCTACACAAATCAATCATTCTATTCCTTTGACCACTTAAATAACTAGCATTCCTACTTTGACTTCAAACATCATGGCTACATCAACTCAAAATGTCATACCTACAACCATTAGTCTTGGTGGCAATCCCTCTTCTTCCTTCAATCCTCCATCTTTATCTATGCCTTCAATGAGTATTCCTATTGTCCCTCAACCAATCAATGTGACATAAGGGGGGCAATTCATCCAATCATTATATCCCTTCTTTTAGTGTCCCATTTCCTACTCAATCATCACCTATGCCTATTTACCATAGTGTTCCACCACCCTATTCTCAATCAATTGCTTCTTTCAATAACATCACACCACCTTCTCAATCAAACATGTCTAACATAAATTCTTCAACTAAAGCAACCATTAATAATCTTGCTCAAATTGTGTCATTATTGCAACAACAAATTGCTTCTATGAGTCAGTCCAAGTTTAGTGTGCCCACATTTGATGTTGTGAGCCCTCTTTCTCTTTATATTGTTAGAGTTGTCCCTCCTAAACACATTGAAGTCCCTCAACTAGAACTCTATAATGGAAAAGGTGATCCTTTAACACATGTCAAAACATTCTAAACTTTGTGTACTAACTTTGCTTATGATCAAAGATTGCTTGCCAAACTGTTTACTCGAACACTAAGAGATAAGGCTTTACAATGGTATTTCTCTTTGCCTTCCTATTCTATTACTTCTTTTCAACAATTATCAAATGCTTTTATTCAACAATTTCAAAACAACATAGGTCCTAAAATCCCTTTGACTGATTTAATGCATTATAAACAAGGTGTTAAAGAAAAAGTGACTGATTTCATTGGTAGATATAAGCATTTGTATTCTCAAATTTCTTTTCTAGTGCCTGATAATGATATTCAAAGAATTTTCATTTCTAATTTGCAAAAAGAAATTAGGACAAACTTATCCTTTTTGAGTTTACTTCCTTTCTGCAATTGTGCGCAACACTTCACAATTATCAACTGACTATGAGTCAACTGGAGCAATCTACTCCTATGGCTCCGAGTGATAAGGGTGAGAGTGCTCAACAACCATTTGCGAAGTTCAAACTGAATAAAGGCTTCATCAAATTCAATGACACCATCAACAACAACAATGTGAACACTACAACAGGTGTGCCTCCTATTTCTAAATTTTTCAGAAGAGAAAGATAATTTACTCCTTTGAATGAATCTTTGCATAGCATCATGTCTCAATTGTTACAAAGAAATGTTATCAACCTTCCTCCAATAAAACCATTTGACCCTTCTAAGGCAGACTCACCTTACTTTGATAATAATTATTTTTGTCAATTTCATCGTCAACCTGGTCGTGATACTGAGAATTTTTTTGCATTAAAAAGTAAGATCCAAGACCTAATTAATAATAATACTATATTTGTGGCAGGTGTGAATGATAAGGGAAACAAATCAATAGCTCCTCCTAATCAAAACCTTAATATTTTTACTGATCATTTACCCTCTCATACCTATAACGTGATTGAGATTGAACATAGCTCTTTCTCTCCCTCTGATCTTACTACCATGGCTCCAAATTTGGTGAATATCCAGTAGAGAAACAAGAAACACCTGAGGATTCATGTATCACATTTGACCCTAGTGAGACCATTAGAGCACCTGATGGACCTTTATACATAGTTGCGAAGATTCAAGATAAACCTTGTCGTGGTGTGCTTATCAATCTCTCTTGCATGGTTAATTTCATCACTAAAGAGTATCTTTTCACTATGCGTTTGCATAAACCAATCTATGATGATACTAATGTGGTCGTTAAGTTATTTGATGGATTTTGTTGTCCTGCCATTGGTTCTATCATACTCCCTATTGAGGTTCACACTAAGTCTATAGATGTCAACTTTATTGTCATTCCTTCATCTGAACAATTCCATGTGAAGTTAGGCTACCCTTGGCTATCTTCCATGAAGGCTATTGCTTCTCCAATACATAAGTGTTTGAAATTTCCCCACAATGGAGAAATCATAATAACCATAGCTTATTTCGACCAACCGAAAGAAGCCCAGGTGTTCCTATTGATTACTTTTGGCCTCAACAATTTCAATCTCTTCTGTCGAAAGTGATGTTCTCTTTCAATCTTATCAAAAATGGAAGAAAGATATGATCTTATCCTTAATCCAACCTAGAACTCCAATACTTGATCTTCCCATCATTCTTGAAGATGAACTTCTTCCTCTAACGGATAGAACTAATCATCCTCCTAAGGAATATTCCCAACCTATTCCTATGGATGAAACTATGCCTTCTCCTAAGAAGAACAACCATATTCTTCCTAAGGTTAGACCTATACCTCCACCTCATGATGGACTTGGTCTCCTTCCTACACCAAATATTCCTCCTTTATATGGTGTAGTTTTGCATCCTTGCTCTTATAGAGAGAAGAGACTTGCCTCTCCTCTTGTCCAACCTAAAAGACCTCAACCTATACCTCCAACTACCAAACATGAGAATATTTCTCCTTCAACAAATATTCCTCCTTTAATAAATATTCCTCCTTCTTCTCTGCCTTCCGCTTAGACTCGACGGAATCATTGTGCGAGAGATCGCCGATGAAAACATCATGCTAGAGCTCGTGAAGTTGTTTCTCAACCTATTCAATCTCCCAAAACACCAACAGTTGACATGATTCCATTTTCTCCTCAGCCGGATGTTGAACCTAAATCTCCAAATCATAAGTTGCAGAAAACATGTGATGGTTTTACTTCTATTCATGTTAGAGCTCCTCTTTCCATAAATCTTGATGAAGAAATAGGTGAAAATGTTATTAATGATGGCAATACAACTCCTAATGCTTCTGATAGTGAATATGAATATGTTGATGTTGACAAACATTTATCTGCAGAATTTTTAAAAGCCTTAATCCTAGCTCCTAGAATTGAACAAAGTGACTTAGCACATGAGCATAGTCCTTGTTTGGATCTTGTGATAGCTCCATCTATTGTGCTCGATGTTGCTCCTCTTGCATGTTTCTCGCCTTCCTGAAATAGTGATCAACAAGATTGGGAGGTGGATGTCGTGCTAGACTAGTTGCATTAGGACTGTAGATCCTCTACCTCTCTATCTTTTCTTGCTCTTTTGTGACCATTCTTCTATGTGTATCCCTGTTCTTCTATTTTCCCTATAAATGTCTACTTGAGGACAATGCAAAGCATTGAGATCTTTTTTTGTCTCTTTCATGTTGACTCAAAAGACACATGTGTTCCCTTTCTTCCAAGGTAGTTTCCTTTCTTTGGGGAATGACAACTATTCTATGCATATATATGTACATGATATACATGAGTTATTATACAACATACCGACCCCAAGGAAAGTGAAACTACCTCGTGCTTTGTGTTTTGTGTTCATTATCCTTGGGTTTATTCCTCGATTAGGGGCTAAATCCTTGTGATAACGTGATCCCTCTATCTCTCTCTCCTTGGTGTATCCTACCTTAAATCAATCGCTCCTGATAAGGCGAGCGTGATCACTTTAACGTGGGGGGGCATACACTTTGCTCATATTTTCCTTCTTGATATCTAAAGTTACTTAGTGAACTTGACCTTACTTTGTAATTTTTTGGTATCCTTTCTTTTTCATGACTCATAGTAAGGGAAACCTTACTACTTGCAGTCATGGTTCTTCCCTTTTGATCTTCCCTTTTACTTTGTCAATCGAAGTCGTAAGATCTTTAATCCACTAGGGGCTTAGTGTATCTTGCCTCCTTGACGTGGTGAAAGTCTTTCAATCTTGTTTCCTTGTACTTTACCAATAGTATTGGCGTACACTTATACCCCCGCTAAAGTGAGGGCTAAATATAGCGTCATAAAATTATGACCCTATAATTTTCGACCGCATTTGGGTCTTCACATTGGTGAAACAAATCCCTAAGCCTGATTGGAGACCTGAGACATGCGCGCACCTCTCAAAATATGCATTTCCTCTCATCATGCACTGCCTGCTCTCACTTCCTTGCCTGAATTAGGGTAGGACAGGGGCGTGGTGCCCCTGCCCTTTCCCTATTTAGGGCCCCCTTCACTTAAAACCTGCATCAGGCTTGTCAATTATGAAGTGGGAAAAGGTTTTCTATGTCGGCCTAAGACGGAAAATCAGTTACAAACCCTAATTGGCAAGTATATAAGATGCATTTTCCCCTCCTATTTTCATAATTTAATGAGTTCAATAAGTTCAAGAAGCAAAATCAAGCATTCAAGCGTTCAAGTATTCAAGCATTCAAGCATCTATTGAGTATCTCAAGTCTCCTTTCAAGGATAGGTGCTACATTCAAGTCAAGGATTCAACCATTGAAGAGGAGATCCCTATCAACATTCAAAGCATTCAACTTCACAAACAACTCTATCAACATTTCAATTGCATCCTCTCTTGAGGTGAATTCTACTTCAGTCATTTACTTGCAAGTACTTTTCATCGTTTGGTTAATTCCAAAACTGGGGTTTGACCTAAAGGAAAACCCCCAATCCCAACAACATTTCCTCTCTTTTCTATGTGTAGGTTGCAGGTGCGCATCTATATTTGCAGATTTAGGCTTCATTCGCAGAGACGGAAAAACCCTTTTTGGCGTGCGGATTTTTCGAAGGACCAAGTACACTTTCAACTCGGTCCCAACAACTTTCTCTTATATTTACAAAGGAGCTTCTTCTCGGCATTTTACTGCTAATTCTAGGTGCTTAGCTTCATCCCACATTTCTATCTCAATTTATAACCATTTCTTTGTCATCTTTACACTTAGTCTTAATTCACTTAATTTATCTTATCCATTCTAAAATAGGAGTTACTTTACTTTCCAAATTCATTGCCAATTCACTTAGCATTCAATCTCTCTCCATTGATATTGGATCTAGTGAATTCAACCCCCTCTTTTAAATGTAATGTGTGAAAGAGGTTGAAGAGGATCCTTTGTGAAATTTTCACTCCTTTCTTGAGGAGGGTAAAGTTTTCCACTTGATCTCCTCATCACCCCTTTTTCACCATTACAAAAAGATATCAATTAAGACAAAGAAGGATAAATTTGAAAGCCTTAGCAACCCAATATACAAATTAAGGACGTAAACTCAAGGCGACAGATTGAAAGAAACAAGGTATGATAATCTATATGTCATGACAAGGATACTTCTACATATTTCTCATATAATAGTACTAACATATGGATCGTGGAAACATTACAGGACTATAATCTCATACTCAGACAATGCAAACTACTAACATTCATACTGAAATTGTTTCAAAGAGGAAAGAAACAACTACAAAAACTTATATTAAATACGTAGCTTCAATCTAGAATCCATTTCCTTAGTACTCTACCCAATTCTTGTCATAATAAACTTTCCTCTGTCCCCATGGAAAGATTTGGAGCCTCAATTCAGGTTAACATACTCATGAGATAGTGATTTCCCTTCACATATTCAATGTCATTAGAAGGTCATTAAATTGATTTGCTTCTCTAGTTTGAACTCGAGAAGATCCATTTTGCATATGCCCTTTTCAATTTGCATGCCTAGCTTTGAGGCTTTATTTAACTTTGTATATTTAACTTAATCCTTTATTTTAGACAAGCATTTATTTTGCTTATTGTAGCATAAATATATAGATAAAATATAAAAACAATAATATTCTAAAAAAATTATTATTTTCTAATTAAATTAAATATATGAAAACAATAGTATTATCAAACAAAGGAAAATAGATCTTTTACTTTTATAATCAATTTAATTTTCATAATTAAATCAATTATAAGACAATGAGGGTCTTGTGATTCTAATATATTTATTTCTTCTTGTGATAGGTTTTGCATAGATAACTCATGATTTAGATAGGCTCAATATTCAATCGTGCAAGGCACAACTCACCAAATTTATCAGCCTCTAAGAATGCGTCGATATGACAAGATTTGGGTGTGTAGGTTTAATCTGGACAGAGTTTGTGATGAATTTTGCTATTCAAGTCTCTCTTTCATTAATGATTTTGATATTTGTATAGGCCCATAGTTGTATAATCATTTGACCATTTATCATTAATTTTTTTTTAATGGTTGCAGAATGACCATGCTCAGTGAAGGCTACTCATAAAGACCAAAACAACCCCACTCATCAACAAGATATTGTCTCAAACCCTAGAGTCATGGGTTTCAAGAATATGTTATCCACTGTGAGATTCTTATGCTCTTCAGAAGAGTAGCCTCATAGGTGTATGGATTTTCTAAATGGAGTATAACTAGATATGCAGCCATAAGACCATCTTCCTTATCAGGCATCGAACTGGTTAATATAATAGTCATGCTTGCACTGTAGCACTCTAAATTGTTAGATGTTTTCTATTTCTCTAGACTACCACATAAGTAGAAAAGGGTTTTACCAGTAATCATTCCCCAAGAATATTATTATCAGGATCCTACAGATTGTAGTCATGTTGTGTGTGATGAGAGTTATATTTGCATGAAGATTGTCTCATAGACATGAGAGGAGATGTCATTAATCCCAGAGGAATTTCCTATTTACGTTATATTCTCAACTAGAATAGAAGTCATGGGTCTCTTATGGTTAAATGAGCATCTGGAAGCCAAGGCTTGTCTTGGAAGTTAAAGTCCTTTGTATTGTTAGTATGTTAAAAATGTTATCATTAACCAAATATAGTCATAAAGGAAGCTAAGAAATGGTGTTAGCAGCAATGGGATGACTGTCCTAAAATACAAGGTCATTATTACTGTTATAAGACAGGGGCCTGCCATAAGCCATTAGAGGCATGCCATTGTTAAATTCAGTCACAGTACCAAAGGGAATCATTGATAAAATCTTTGAAAGACTATCACTAGTCCAGCCAACAGAGGTGCTATCAATCATCATCCATAAGTCTATTGAGGATAGAAGCAAGACTAGCATAGTCACATAAGACTACCATGATTAACAAGTGAGAAGACTACTGCCAAATCAAGGGATTGTTCTAAATGTAGCAAGGGCAATCATAAATGATATCCCCTACATCAAAACTACCGTAAATATATGGAGCATTGTCATAAACAGTAAATACATGAAGTCACTCTATTATATTTCACATCACTACGGTAATCTCAGAAAGGTGGATAGAGGATCACAAAAATGGTAAGCCATCAAAGCTCCAAGAGCTATCAAGTATTATACAGAAGTGCTATGATAGGCTCGAATCATTGAAATTTCCTGACATCTGAAGAATCTTCTAATTCATTTAGATAATTGAGGGATAAGCCATCAGAGAGAATGTCAAGTGCACAACTATGAACACGTTTTGACGGTCTTAAACTATAAACCAGTCACGATACTACTAGTTAAGCCTGAGATCATTCTAATTATGCAGAAGTCTCATGGATAAATTATATCACAATACCTTGGTGTTATCAAAGTGGTCATGAATCGTTGGATTTCCATCAGTATCTTTGGCCATTTCCTAAATTGTCTCCATTTATAGGTCTTGTCATTAGGATTGTTGACTAAGTTATAAAGTTTGGTACAAGGGAAAATAAGACTCCCATAATTGTTCCAAGGGATATTATAAGCCCTTTATATTCTCATCACCATATCACATGGACTGTCATTAGTCCTTAAAAGTTGTGTTGCAAACTCACTTCAATCAATACCATAGTTACCTTGCTACAAGAAAGGAGCTCAATCATATAATAGTGAAAGAAATATAAAATTACAGATAAATTGTTTTGTTGATTCAAGAAATTACAAGAGTTTTTGATTAAGTGATCAAGGATCAGACTATTAATGAAGAATAGATTACTATTACCCCATTATATAGTGATCTGAAATACATCCAAAAACATTTAAAACTTATCTTGCAAAGGTTGCATTATTACAAATAAAATGAAAAACAAAAACTAAAAAACTAAACAGTTTTTATTAAAGCTAAAATCATAAAATTATGAAAGAAAGAAATTACTAAATATTCCAACAAATGATCTAAGCGACTATATGTAATGTTTATCACAAGTAAATATCATATCACTCAGAAGACAGTCACAAAATCTTGTTATCAGCAATAAGAGTAATTTTCATAGGCTATCATAGAGATGTGAAGGTAGTTTCAAGGAAGTGCCTAATGCGACTATTCCCTACTTCTAAACCTTGTTATGGAACAATAAAAAGGTATTGTTCCTATACCAAAGAAGGATGTCAGACCTTGCTAAGAGTTGTGAAGATGGCATTGCCACAAGGGACTATCAAAGCTAGCTATACATCATATTACTAGTCATGTTTCTCAAAAGGAAAGGGTCCAAGTTGTTGAGGTTGCTGGAAGTAACCAAATTACATTACATAATTTTTTCACAAGGTCATGGAGAGTGCTTATACATTATTTTGGTTGACATGGCAGTGTGCTGACAATGTGGGTTTTGTTCTAGGTGTATAAAAAACATTGATTATACCCTCATTTCTAATATAAAATAGATTGTTTCAAGAAAACTAGAAAACTAGTATGGCTATATCTTCTTTGACTTAGGAATAGGAGAAGGAAGAGAGGCCCTGAAAGGAAGGCTATAGATCATGATGTTGATTTGAATGTCCTAATTGCTGCAACAAAGCTCCATATTTTTTGTGTGCTTTTATATCTACACAAAAAGTTGTTGCCTTGAAGATGATGTTGCCACCATTTACAAATATTGTTTGGAATATTGAGATATCTTTTTCTAAATATTGAAAATTTACTACCAATATTAAATGTTGTCATGAGAATGATAATTAGGTACTTTCTTATTAAGAGAAGCTTGTTGAAGAAACCCGAATAAAGAAACAAATTGCCTTAGAACTTGTGCCTACAGCTAAAGACTTCAAGTTGGAGTATTAAATTTGAGCCATTAGATCGAATATTGATGTACAAGCCAAAAGCTTATTGATTTTCTACATTTTCTTATGGTTTTCTCCGAACTCTTTGATTTTATTATATTTCCAGCTCCTAGTTGATGAGTATAGATGAATTTGTAATATATTTCATATCACTGGTTGTTTGCTGCTGAATGTGGTCAACTTGAAACCCCAAAAACCATGTATGAGCTCTCTTTAATCTATCCTGAGTTTCAGGTGCTTGTTACAACAACTTACATGATTGATAGCCTTTGGAGATTACACCTTGAACCTTTCATTTCTAATTTTCATGGCCAAATCAAGAATTGTTATGTTCGCAAATGTCTATTCATTAATGATGCTAAAATGTCGAAATAAGATTAGGTTTTTTAGTTATTTTCTCTCCAAACCTCAATACTTTCCTTTTGTTTTTAAGATTTGATCGCATTCAATCAGCATGCCAATGGAATACGTTGGTGTTAGTGACATTGGGTTTATTCACGAAGACATTTGTGTAGGATTGAAGGCATCTGTGGGTAGGATCTTCAACAAGTAACAATGTTGATACCATTTGGAGATTCATGAAGATTGCATCATTCATGTGTTGATTTGTTCTTACACCTTTTATGCCTCTATTTGTAGAGATCTAAAATATTTATTTCTTCTTGTGGTAGGTCCTCCATAGATAATTTATGGAGATTTAGTTAGGCTCAAAATTCCATTGCCCAAGGGGCAACTCATCATAGTTATCAACCTCTAAGAATGCATCGATATGACAAGGTTTGGATGAGTAGGTTTAATCTAGACAAAGAGTTTGTGGTGGTAAAACAATTTGATGAATTTTTCTATTCAAGTTTCTTTTATTTATGATTTTTGTATTTGTATCAACCTATATTTGTATAAGCATTTTCGTTATCATTAATTTCTTTTTTTTAATGGTTGCAAAATGATTATGCTCAGTGAAGGTTACTCATAAAGACCAAAACTGTCCCATTTAGATCAACAAGATATCCTCTCAAACTCTACAGTTATAGGTTGCGAGAATATGTTATCGAGTATGAGATTGTTATGCTCTTGAGAAGAGTAGTCTCATGTATTTGAGGATTTTCTAAATTGAGTATAACTAGATTTGTGAGTACTTGCAGCCAAAAGACTATCTTTCTGATATTATCAGGCATTAATGGCACTTCAAAGTGTAAGATCTTCTCTATTTCTCTAGACTACCACATAAATGGAAAAGGGGTTTTACCAGTATTCATTCCTCAAAAAAATTATAATTCAAGTAATTTTTTTCCTATCAATAGGACTCTCACGGGAATGCAGAGAAAGTAGGAGGTTGCCACAGAATGAGGGAGACAATTCATGGTTTCTCAATCCTAAGCTCAAGATCATAGGGTAGTCATATTAATTACTAGTATGGTGCTTATCAGGATCCTAGAGATACTTGTAGTCTTCTTGTGTGTTATATTTGCATGAAGATAGTCCCACAGACATAATAAGAGATGTCATTATTCCAAGAGGAATTTCTAATGCCCATTCTTAGTCAAAGTAGCCATTTACGCTATATTGTCAACTAGAGTAATAATCATGGGTCTCTTAGGGCTAAATGAACATTTGGAAGCCAATGCTTGTTTTGGAAGTTAAAATCCTTTATATTGTTAGTGTGTTCAAAATGCTATCATGAACCAAATATAGTTATAAAGGAAGCTAATAAATGGTGTTAGCAGCAAAGAGATGACTGTCCTAGAATACAAGGTCATTAGGATTGTCATAAGACAGGGGGCCTGCCATAAGCCAATAGAGGCATGTCATTGTTTAATTCAGTCACATTACCCAAGGAATCATTTATAAAATCATTGGGAGACTATTACTATCGCACCCTGCATAGGGGTTATCATTCATCAATCATAAGACTATTGAGGATAGAAAAAAAGATTAGCATAGTCATATAAGACTATTATGATAAACAAGTGAGAGGACTACACTGCCACATCAAGGGATTGTTCTAAATGCAGCAAGGGCAATCATAAATGGTATCCACTACATCAAAACAATCGTAAGTATATGGAGCATTTGTCATGTTCCCTTGTGTTAAAAATTGGTTTTGGGTCAATATTAATTCATTTTATTTTTCTATGCGTTAATCAGGAAAGATTAAGGGGAATAATTAATTTAATATTTATGAATGTCCAAATATTTTCAATATCAAAAGGACATTCAGATATTAAATTAAATATTTGGAAACAATTAGTGGGGAATTGGATGTTGTGTCATAATAGAAAGTTTGAAATATTTCTATTTAGACTTTCCCACCAAGAGAGGAAGGGGAAATTGAAATATTTCTAATTAATGATTTTCCCACCAAGAGCAAATTTGGAAATCAAGAGTGAAGTGGGAAATTAAAATATTTCTAATTAATGGTTTTCCCACGAAGTGCAAATTTGGAAAGTAAGAGTGGAGTGGAAATTTGTAATATGTCTAATTACTGATTTTCCTACCAAATTGGCCAAAGACAAGATAAACACAAAGCATATTTGTGAAAATAGATTTTTATGCTATTTCTACTTCTCAATTTCTCATTGTATGAACTTCATGTTCAGCAAAATTCTTTAGTGGATGGAAAGCCATTGGAGATTGGAGGCTTGTGAACGGAGACCCATGAGTTTTAGGTGGATAGTGGACAAAACCCTATTGTTCACATAGAGCAACATCGTCCAAAGGTTGCATTGGAGCTTCAGGATTTCAACAGTTCGAGTAGTTTTCCATTGTTTGTGTTCAGGGCTTATTAATTTTGCTGCAGTGATATAGATGTACTCTAAGGGGTTTGTTGCTGTTATCAATCTTGCATAAGACCATATGCTATGTGCTTTTCATTTGGAAATCAAACAAAATCAGTTTGTCGTGTTTACAGTGACATTGGTGGTATTCGATTGTAATAGTTATTATAGGTTTTGCTTAAAAATAGGAGTTTGAGTTGCTACTGTAATAGATCAGTTTCAGACCTGATTATATGATTCTCATATCAGAAAAAATCAGTTTCAATACATTTTCTAAGCTTTCATTGAAATTGGCTTCTTATGTGCAAGACTACCTAGTTTTGGTGTTTTTGGTGAAATTTGATATAGCATTTTTGAATCTAATTTCTAGATCTTAGAGTAATATTAATTTTTGGTTGAGGACATTACAGCATTGTCATAACAGTGAAAAATGAAGTCGCCCTATTATATTTCATATCACTATGATAATCTCAGCAAGGTGGATAGGGGGATCACAAAAATGGTAAGCCATCAAGGCTCCAAGAGCTATCACTTGTATTATACCAGAAGTGCCATGCTAGGCTTGAATCAATGAGCTGTCCTGACATCTGAAGGATCATTTAGATAATTGAGGGATAAGCCATCAGAGAATGTCAAGTGCACAACTATGGACACGTTTTGACAATCTAAACTATAAACCAGACACAATACTACTAGTTAAGTCTACGATCATTCTAATTATGCATTTGTCTTATGGATTCATTATATCTCAATACCTTGGTGCTATGAAAGTGGTCATGGATCGTTGAATTGCCTTCAGTATCTTTGGCCTTTAACTAAATTGCATCCATTTATAGGTCTCGTCATTAGGATTGTTGAGATACCAAGTTATAAGGTTTGATACAAGGGAAACTAAGACTCTCATGATTGTCCAACACTGTCATAATATTTATAAGGATGTCATAGGTCCTTTATATTGTCATCACCATATCACATGGACTGTCGTAAGTCCTTAAACTTAACTTCAAAGATTACCATAATTACCTTGTTACAAGAAGGTAGTCTTATCACATAATGATGAAAGAAATATAAAATTAAAATACAAATAAATTATTTTATTGTTTCAAAAGATTATAAGAGTTTCTTCATCAAATGATCAAGGATCAGATTAACTGATGAAGAATGAATTACAATTATCTCATTATATAAAGATTTGAGATACATTCAAAAATATTGGAAACTTATCTTGAAAAACTTGCATTATTAGAAATAAAGCAAAAAAAGTAAAATAAAAAACTAAACAGTTTTTACTGTGTAATGATACTAAATAAAACTAAAAACTAAAAACATAAAACTATGCAAGTGAAAGGAATTACTAAATAATCTAACAAATAATTAGATTATATGTAATGTTCATCACAAGTAAATATCATATCGCCCAAGAAATAAAATCTTGTTATCAGCAATGAGAGAAATCTTCAAAGGCAGTCAGGAAAAAATTGTCTTTGTATGGAACCCCTCATATACAATACAGAGACTCTCGTAGAGATGTGAAGGTGGTTTCAAGGAAGTGCCTTATGCTCCTATCATCAAAGACTATCCCCTACTTCTAAACCCTGTCATGGATCAATAAAAAGGGATTGTTCCTATACCTAAGAAGGATGCCAGACCTTGCTAAGAGTCGTAAAGATGGTATTGCCACAAGAGACTATCAAAGCTAGCTATACATCATGTTACTTGTCACGTTCCTCAAAAGGAAAGCGTCCAAGTTGGTGAGGTTGCTGGAAGCAATCAAATTATCTGCGACATTAAATAATTTATTCACAAGGCTATGTAGAATGTTTATACTTTATTTTGGCTGACATGGCAGTGTACTGACAATGTGAGTTTTGTTGCAGGTGAATAAGAAACTTTGATTATACCCTCATTTCTAATATAAAATGGTTTGTTTCAAGAAACCTAATATGTCTATATCTTCTTTGACTTTAAAGATAGGAGAAGGAAGAGAGGTCTGAAAGGAAGGATATAGAAGATGATGTTGATTTGAATGTCCTAATTGCTGCAACAAAGCTCCATCATTTTTTAGTTGCTATTATATTTACACAAATAGTTAAGAAATTTTCAGCAAGGAGAGGAAGCCCTATGATAAATTTGTGACATGTTTCATATCACTGGTTGTTTGCCGATGATATATAGCTTTATGTGGTCAACTTGAACCCCACAAACCAGCTGTGTGATTGTTGCAGCAGCTTACATGATTGTTTAGTTATTGGTGATGCTAAAATGTTGAAATAAAATTATGTTTTTGTTGGGTTATTTTCCCTTCAAACTTTTAATCATTTTCTTTTGTTTTTTCAGATTTGAGTAGTTTAGAATAAGTTTTAAGAATCTAAATTTGAAATTTGTTGATGTCATGCTGATATTTCAGGTTTGAAAGTTATTTTTATGGCTAGTTATGAAATGATAGGTTATATTGTTATGGTAATACATGTTAGAAATTAGTTTATATACATTGCTAAATCTGAAATATGGATCATATAAGTGCAAATTAATCTTTAAATGTTCAAAGATTTTGCTAAAGAATACAGGTCCTTTATTAGAATAACATATTACATGGTCACCGAGTTGTGTACGAATGACCAAGGCTTGGTTACAAAGACCATGAAGATAGTCAATTTTGATTTGGGAATTAATTTTGTTTTAGGAGAGGAGGAGTTCATCTTGATTTTCACTTGAGTTATTTCAAAACTCTCATCAACACATCATATAACTTACTCACAAGCTTTAATAATCAAAACCCCGTTGATGTTTTCAAATGATAATGCATTGCTTGATCCAAAATCTAAAACAATCTAAGTTTAAAACCCTAATTTAATTTTTCTTTCAAAGGAAATTCTATGATAGAAAAATGAATCAAATTATATTGTATTTACCTTTCAAACAAGATATATAATTGAATCCCATTTTGGGTGAGGATAATCATGCAGGCAATGATTTTTAACTTTATTCCTAAAAAATTGCATTTTCTTGATAGTTTCTAAAACTTTGCAACAAATATACTGTGTGCATATCTTAAATCAAAACATCAAAGGAATGGTATCTCTTTGAAAAATTATGATAGATACTTCAATCCCTCCATTAATTTCTATCTAGAATAAATAATTGATGTTGACAACAAGTGTTTTAAGAATAAAATACACTAGACCACTCCCTACCTTCTTGAACTTGCAGACCCTCAACCTCATCTTATAGTAGAAAAATTAGCACACTTCTATATAAATGGGTATCAATCTTTAACCAAATTTAGATGAGGGTAAGAAGTCTACTAATTGATTTTATCATTGAGGAAAGGTTCTATGACAAGGGTTTGAACATAATCGAGATGCAATCATTACAATCCATCAAACTAGATTGTATCCATGAAACCACATTTCCTTCAATTCTTCTATCAAACATTGCACATGCTAAGTTTTCTTGAAGTGTTGAGGCTTTGGAATGTTCCTCATACCATGGGAACCTTTGAAAAGTTTTGAGATCCTTTTAATTCATTGAAAATATAAATTTAAATAACCTCTTTAAGTAGTTTTGAGGATTTGAGGGCCATTGGAAACTTTTTAATACTTTAGATGGCACTAGGAACATTTTGAGGTTTTGTGGAACCTTAACTATTGGGAGTTCACAGTGGTTCAAGAATTAAACAATAGGTGAAATTTCAGTAGTTCTAAATAGATTAAAAATTAAAGAAAATCATAAAAAAATTAATAATTTTTTTATATTTTAAAATAATTTGTTAACTAATTTTAATTTTACAAACTCAAATAATCATGTAGATCTTTATAGAGGTTTCAACCCATTTTCAAAAGATCTTGAGAGGTTTTGTTTAAGGTGTGTTATTTTGTTTGGTAAATGTCCTAGACTTTAGAGTCTAAGTCTTGATAAGTTTTAAATAAACCTCAATGTTTTCAAAAGCCACCTACATTCAAAGAGGGAATTATAGTTTGAAATAGTCAATACCTTCTAGGAATTTTAGGGTTAGGTTGCCTCTAATATTTTGATTAGGTCAACTATTTTGGGCGCATGAAGATAGCTTGTTGTCAATATTATTGGTCTGTTTAAGGTATGAAAAACATATTTTGATTCTATGGATGGTATGTTGAAGCAAAAAACAAGAGTTTAGGGTTCATTTAAACATCTTTTTTAACTATTGAACTATCTTGTGAATGGAGGTTCTACATGGTGGTATTTGGTATTTACACATTTCAACAACAACTGTTAGGCTCTGACACTAATCTAATCTATAGTCAATATAGAAGAACACACTCTTTGAGTTCAAGACTTGTAGTTGGTAATTGAAGAACATTTATAGGGGGAAGTCTAAATCCTCTTGATAGAAAATGAAATATGTTAGTTTGATATTTAGCAATGACATGGTTGAGATATTAATTTCATTGTATTGGGATAGATTTAAAAGGCCAAAGGCTTCTTGATATGTGAAGTATTTGCTAAGCTTTGATGGGTCTCTATTTTTTGAAGACGGCCTTGATGATCTTCTAAAAGACGGCATTAAGGGTGATAACAAAATCCCATAGATTAATCAGAAATTTGATCTTGACAAGACATTATATGACAATAATTAGATAGATAGAGATCCAAGGTTATACAAATAGGAGGGATATATTGAATGATTCAAAATATATATTTTTTAATGATGTCTAAGTGAAAGAAAATTGGATCAAAATGTTGCAGGGACTCAATTGTGTAGCATTATTGTTGCACAAGAAAATACTACCTGGGTATGGAGTTGTCTCAATATGGATAGAGAATGGAAAAAGGGTTTTCATCCTATGTTATAGTTACTAATTCCTTTGGACAAATGAATATATAAATGTGGCAGCATATACAAGTCACATCAACTATTTCATAAAATGATCAAAAATATATACTCTCATAGAAATGCAAATGATTGCAGGATATGCATGAAAATTCTTCAATAGAAGTCTTTGGAATTTGCAAGAGAATACAATAGGCAAGCATAAAACCTTAATACAAGGAATTACTAAAAGAAAAACTGAGCATGCTTAATAAGAAAGACAACCTCGTAGAATACAAAGGAAAATATTAGTGCTTGCAAGGGCAAATTTTGAGGCTGAGTTGGTGAGTGTTTTTTTCTTGATGATGTAGAATTTTGTAGTGATGAATATAGTTATTATAAAGCCGCTTTGAATAAACGAGTCACTATGTAATATAAAGTTTTAAATATTTATCATGCTCCATTTTCCTACTTTGATGAAGAAAACATTGATGCCAAGGATTTACGAAAACTACATAGATGCAACAAATGAAGAGGGATCCAACTTTAGTCAAACCATATCATCAAGAGCATCCCAATGAAAGAGTTTTGCTTAATATTTCATGGATTTTCAGATATAATTATTTCTATAAATTTCGACAAATGAGATAATTACTCTCGTGGTTCTAATTGAAATGATTAACTTTTTTATTCAAATTGATGTATATGTTGCAAGTTTAATGTAAGGACTTCATGTGAATCAAGTTAAACATGAAATATAGAAAATATAAAAATTGGTATGGAAAGTATGTGACACTAATCTTTTTATGATTAAAATCTACTTGACAAATGAGTTTGATGCATGACGAGGCTTGTCACTTTAATGTAAAAAGTTTCAAAATGGTCAAGAGTTGGCTCTAACTGGGACAAGGACTACACAGGATGTGGAGAAAATCTAGAAGCTCCTGTAAAAAACTAATTCCTTAAATTTATTGGGATATAGAGTCAAGTGGAATTAACATAGCAAACTGAAAGAAAAGGTTAGATGCAAGAGAAAAAAAAATGGAACAAACACAACAAAAATTATACTAAAATTATGTATAGAGTAGGTACCCCTACCACAAAGTACTTTAGATCTAGTTAAAGTTAGGACAAATTTTCATATAGTTTTTTGAAATTTTCATAGCTTTGGATTTTATTATGTAAATAAACAGATGTGATTGTTGGGTTTTGATTCTTAAGGGATTTTGGTGACCCTTGGAATCTCATGAACTGATATATGTTGGATTTTCGAATTGAATAGATTACTTTTTGGCTTGCTTCAATTCTATGTTCACCTTGTTCATGTAAACAAATCCACAATACTGCAGGTTCTCGCTCAGATATTGTCATCTGAATCCATAATTCGATTCAATATGATAGATTTTTGTCTCAGAAATCATCTATAGAAATGCATTCATATGAAAACACCAAAGGATTAAGGTAGACATCTTCACCATAAAGTAAACCAAGAGTAAACCATCATCTGAAGCTTCTACACTTCGAATTAGGATATAGTGATCATGAATTTCTAACTTTGTTAGACCAATTCATTAGATTTACCATTTCTTCATTCATTAATTTTGTGTTAAGTGTTGCTTGAAGAAAAGAGAGGGAACGCCAGAGTGAGGATTTTGGGAGATCAGTGCGCAAAGAGTGAAGAAAGCTGTGGTGCAAACTTAAAAGAAAAGAATAGAGGGAGAAATCGAAGTATGTGGGTGCAGCGTAAAAGAGGAAGGGTGTGTAGCCATATAAGAGAGGAAGGGAAATTAGTCCATGTGTGATGCAGGCTATATAGATGAACAATTGAAAGACTTCTGAACAGTGGGAATATAAAAGATTGATGAGGAGAGCGAATAGAGATGTATGGAGGAAACGATGAGGAGATTAGTCTTGAGAGAACAGAGAGAGAGAGTTGAAAAGCCATTGGCAGGCCATAATTATAATACTGTGTTGATTTGATGAGCATGAAGTTTGTTATTTGTTGCAATCTGAATGTTTATTTTGAGGCAGAGAGCCTATGCAGTTTCGTTTTGTGTTAGTGAGTAAAGTTACAGGCAAAGTGAGTTTGTCTTGCATCACTGCACAATTTCCTCAGTGATTGATAGAGAATTTGAGCATATTCTAAAAATATATTCTCAACTTTTGGAAGCATCACATCATCAAATCATTGATTGCTTTTGGTCCTATTCGTACATGTCATTTGTCATCATGGTCCTATTTACCAGTGTAATGGCAATGGCTCATCCCAATAGGCGATGCACAGGTAGTCGTCACCGATAGGCCACCATCCCATCACCCATTTGCGGCTCTATCATTGGTGACATTTTTATAAGCCCAACACAAGCCAATGGTCACATGGGTGCCCAAGGGTCGAGCACCTAGAAGCAAAATTCCCCCGCATGCCCTAAGTGGGTAGTTTTTTTTCAAAAAGGCATAACTTTTTTTTTCTAGAGACTCTATTTTCTTTTTTGGCAAATGAGATAACAAAAAGCTAGTTTCTAGCACTTTGTAGTGATATAGGCCAATGTTTCTGAATTTGTTGTAGGTGCAATTAATTTTTGTTTGAAGTTAGATCTTTCTTTTTAGCTTTTTAGCTCATAACTTTTTATCACAATCTCTAATTTTCACAATTCTTGCATTTTTTGAAAGTTATTGAATAGATCTATCGAATCATCCATATGCTTTTTGTAGATTAAACCTCAAGTACATTTTATTCATTTTTCCATGTTTACATTTTGGATGATTACTTCAACATGTTAGCACTTGGGAAGGTTTTGTTTTGATCAAATCACTTCATTTCAACATCATCTCATGTTTTGATCTTTTATTTAATCATGAGGAGTGTATCATTGTTGTAATAATGGTTTATGTAACTCATTCTTCTATAATCATTCTAACTAAGAACAATTATGAGCCTTGGCAAAAAGACTACCTAATTCATTGTAGATGTCTCAATATTTTGTCTCATTTTAATGGGTTCATCCTTGAGCTAGAGACACAATGAAAGAAATTATTTTTGGGTAATAAGAAATTATCATATCATAAGATTGATTGGTACAACCTTTAGTACAAGAATCTTTAGGGAGACATATTGTTATATCTATAGAATCAAGTGCCCACACACAATTTGGACTATGATTTGGGAGATCTATGAAGATCCACATTATTGTCCATTCCCAGATGATCATGCATCATATTTCCTCATTCCACTTGATGATGTTGATAATATACCTTTTGATGATGATGATATATTAGAGGAGATTCAATATGATGCAATAATTCAGTGTCTCGATGATCAAGAAACGGTTCAAATCTCTCCTCTTTGATGACAGTCATGGCACAACTAGATTGTCTCATCATCTATTTGGATCTAGTTCAACATTAGTTAACACTTGATCTTATTTTCTCACCATCTATTTTGATTGGGCATGTACCTGATTTTATTGTGGCACTGAATCATCTACCATAGACATGGTGACATGTGAGCATATTTCAAAGACACCATCACCATACATTTGGATTCTTCTTCTTGCTAATTCCTATTCGAAATGGGAAGCAATCCTACATTTGTACATTGTTTATCTTCTTTTGAAAGAGAAATGTTATTTGTAGGCATTGGATAATGCTTTATCTTCAATAATTTACCATTTCTATAGGATATTACACATTGTGGGGTGGCTACATAGTTTATATTTTTTCTTCCTATGGAAGGACAATTGATTGTATACTTTTGATGGATCTCATCCATTGGAGGATTTGATGTTCTCCATCCATCACTTATTCATTTTTTTATTTTCTTCTCTTTTGGTGAGGATTTTTGTCTTGTTGTGTTTTATCCTTTTATCCTTTTATGAGAGTTTAGTTTTGTAAATGGGTACCTAACATGGCCTAGTAGTCAAGACCAATAACCATCATCATCTTTTTGCATCATTTGCATTTGTCTAACTTCTCCCTAAGTTGCACTTAAGTGGGGCTGTTGGTGTGAACATGGGTGTTACCTATCTAGTTTACCACTTTCTAACTAGACATTAGTTTGTCCTTGTTGTGTCTTCACAACTCACACCCGATTTTCTCACCCCCCCTTTTTTGTTTTCATTCCTTGTCTTTTTCCCTTCTTTCTCTCTTTCTTTCTTTTATTTTCCTTTCGTGTTCCTTGTTCTATCCTACCCTTTTCGAGATTTTAGGGATTGAGGTTGGGTGTTCCTTGTTTCCTTTTGGGGGTCAAGTAGCCCCGACCCCTAATCCTCAATGTTTTCTTGGTGTTGGTAGTCAAGTATAGGGGATGTTGTATCCCCAACCACCAATATCCCCTTTCGAGGATCGAGCATCAAGGGTGCCAAGTGTGCACATCTCTAAGCACACCCAACATCCCCAACCCCTAACCCCCAAAGGGGCATAACCCTACCTACCACCCAAAGTGCATTTAATACACTCAAATTCTATAGAAGGCCTAGGTTTGAGGCTCATTTACTTGTTGTGTTTTATCATATTTTTGCAGCACTTGAGCTCTATTCAAAGGTTTTGTGTGACAGAGGTGTTGCATCATGTGTGGGATAGATTATGACAACCCTAGGGCACACCGTGAGCATAGTCAGTCTTTGGGTTTATCAATTGCAAGATCAGAGGTATGGTTTTGGTTTTTTTTCCCTTCTTTTCATAATCTTGTTCTGGTATTTTTTCTTTGTTTCTTTGTGTTGTGTCTAGGAGTACTTTGTGAAACTCTAAACTACCTCCCTTTGTCTTTTGTTTCATTTTTTTGGTGCAACCTTGCAGATATTTCACTCCCCATCTTTCCACAATATGAGGGATGTGTTTTACGGTACTCTTTCTTTTGTCCTGACATTACTTTTCATAGTTGTGTGTGCCCTATATCTTGGAGTGTTGTTTTGACCTAGTTGGGGCTAGGTGAGAACAATAAAATTTGAGCCCTCTTTGGAATGCCCTTGCCCTCTCTAAGTTTAGTTTAGGCTAGGATTTATGTGTGCGAACCAAATGCAATACAACATTTAAAGTTTAATGACTAAACTTTAAGTCCAAATCATTAGACTCAATTATCTAACCCACAACCTAAAGATAAGGAAATACCCATAGGCCCTCAAGGTTCAGAGATACCTAGAGCCAAATTAGGCTAGGGATGTGAGAATATCTTCAATCCTTGACCAAATTAAGTCTCCTAGCCTTTAGGGATAGAGGATGTAACATCCCCAATACCTCAAGAGGGTGTCAAGGATGTGATAATCCCAACCCCCGAAAATCCTAAACAAAGGCTTTAAGTGGGGATCAAAGATGTTACACCCCTGACCCTCAAAGTCTCAATTCCATATTTCTATATAGGGATCAGGGGTGTTATATCCCTGACCCCCTAAAATGAGAACTTAAATATTCTCAATGAGGTTTTTCTTGAATAATTATATAGGTGTTAGTTATTTGTTAGTCTTAGCTTTACTTTTAATTTTGAATTTTCAATAAAGTGCAAAAGGTAGCCAAAAATGAAAATTGTGTTCTTTGCCATAATGATGTAATACTAGTTTAGATTGTTTCAAATGTAGAATTGATGATGTCTCAAGAGAAATTAGTACCCATGAAGTACTAATTCAATGATCACCTCCCTCCAACCAAGTTGGTCTCAGTGGACAAAAATGTACAACTAATACTGACCTAGGACACACGGACCTACAAGATTTCTTAAGGAGGATGTCAAATCCTAATGGTCAAACCATTTGGGCAACATTCTTGGTTTGTTCAAGATTAGTACTAGCTACAAGCTTCCCTGTCTCCGTGCAATCTCCAAACTTGGTGTTAGCTTGTGCAATAAACTACAAATCAAATGGGAGAAGGATTTATGGCCCATTAGAAGAGATTAACCTACATATCTCTCTTGATGTAATTTAAAATGGGTTTCACATCCCTTTGCACAATCAATATGTCAAAGTCACAGTGGCATTGGAGAGCAATATTATAATGTTGAAAAGAATCCAATGTCATGTATCAATGACCAGTTATTTGAAAATTCAAAAAAGAGATCACAACTAAAATAGATCAAGGTGATCCATAGACCCTACTTACATATAGATACAAGGGATTATGTTACTCTTTTGAGTAGAGTGGTCAGCTTACTAGATGCAAAAGAGCTCAAGCCCTGGATGCTCTTATTCATAAAGACAATTGCCACTAGAAAGGAATTCATTGATTGGGATAGAATGATAAGCGATAACCTAGATGAGCAACTAATCTGGGTGAAAAGTAACACTAAATTCTACATGGCATCCTACTTGGTTTACCTACTAGCTTCTTATGTCACCAATCTGAGACTGAAGAGGATAGGGTCACTCACCAACCCAAACATGAGAGTGTGTAATCATTACTCTTAGTTGACTTTGGAGAGGGGTAGGAATAACCACTATATATTCAATGACCTTTTTGTGTTTGCTATAATAAGGACTCTAGAAGGGGATTTTTCTAACAAATTATTATCGGATATTGCTCTAAAGTCCAAATATTTGGGAGCTATTTCCTTCAGTTTAGGACATTCATTTACATCAAAGTAGTAGGCTAAATGGTAGTCCCAAACAAGTTTCCCTAGAATCCATGTGACAAACTAATTATTTTAGAGTTTTGCAAATATGTGGTTGATGCCCACAAATTGATAGTTAGCAAGCATAAGCCATGCTTTCAGTTGTCGATAAGAGTTGGTGCTCATGCTTGCTTAGAAATGAAGGCAGCCAAGAATGTAGAAGCTAAATTATTAGAGTTTTCTTTGAAGCCCATGCAAATAGAAAGAAGCAAATTTGATCCCATTGGGATAGTAACTAGGTTGATCATAGAAACATCTGCCAAATATTGAAGACCACTAGACCAAGTATATAGATGATCATGAAATAAGAATAAGGGATCATTGTAGGTTGGACCTAGACATGCAAGCCAAGCAGAAAAGATATGGATCCTAGATGATTCTCAAGCAAAGGATAGTGAGAATAGGTTGCACCCAATTTACAATAAGAAGAGAATATTTTGCATTCCTATCCATAATGTGGATGATAATTTAATAGATCTTGAAGATATATGTAGTTATGGGCTCAAGATGTTATATATTAGACTAATGAATGGATTATTCATCCTTCTAATATGCTTCATATCCCATAGGTTGGAGGAAATACCCAACAGGAGCAAGAAAGAACCTTGAAAGTAATAAGGGCTCCTTCTATCTCAAAGAGGCCACCACCTCCAGCTCATCCAACAGGCCATGCTAGAGCATTCACTAAGAAAAGTCCACATAAGGTGCATAACCAAATGAAGGCCATTAAGAGAACTCCAGAGGCATCTTCCACAAGTATTGAACACCCTAGGAAGAGGAAGAGTATTCTTTCTCCTACTACTACCAAGGCTCCTACTATTGCTCCACCATCAATTCACCAAAGGACTAGATCTACATGTCTCTTACTATTCCTAAATTGAACTAATCCTCATCAGATCATCAACATTAATACATGTCCCATTCTTTTGTACCACAACCAAATTTCTTCTCTTTGGATGACAAAATAGTTTTGTACATTTACTTCACTCAAATGATGCACATCACTGTCAGTTTTACTTCCTTTTGTAATCAACTCTCCAGAATCATTCTTTATGATTTCACATCCTTTCTCATTAAAATATAGATTGTATCCATTATCACACTGCTGACTAACACTCAAAAGATTATGTTTCAAACCTTCTACATAACACATTGTATGTTTTTGTCTTTCCTCCGTCAAGACTTAATGTACCCTTTCCAGCAATTTGGGCAATTGGGTTATTACCAAGCGTAGCATCTCCTTCATCATACCTTCTGAGGTTCATGAACTTTATCTTGTCCCAAATCATGTGACTTGAACATCCACTATCAATTATGCATATATTTTTCTCCTTTAAAGCATGAAGTGGTGACTGAGGTACAAAACATGTTTTAGGCTTCTGCTCTTTTGGCTTCTTTTTCCAAATCCTCCCAAAAATTATCCTTTTGGCTCATGAAACTATTTCCTTTGTTTTCTGGTATAAAACTACTCACAAATGAATTCTACAATTTCTTGCAATGTGACCAAAGTTGTTGCACTTATAACAGAGGATATTAAAATCAAATAGTGGAGCAAACATATTTTTGCTAACAAAATTATTTCTCCTAATTGGACCTCGTCTACAATCTATTGCCTTCTTATCAAAATTATTGTAATTAACACAATGGCCAGAAAGGGAATAATTGAACCTAGTATTGAATCCTTGTCCTCTAGGTGCTTGCCTTCCAGAACTTCTATTCTATATCTAAACTTGAATGAACTCGTTCTCTTTATTTTTGCTTTCTTCAATTGTTACAACTTGCTCTATTTTTGTACTTCCAAATCCTTTCTCTTATATGTTTACTACTTTCAATTTTTTTGATTCCTCCCTGTTTTTTCCTTTTTGTTCTTCTATAAAACCTTAGTCGATTTTGATGTGTGATGATCTTTGACTTCCAATGATTTGATCAAGCATCTTTGTGTTCTTCTCAAACTTCATTTTTAATTGATTGTTTGCTTTGTCAAGATCTTTTCTCAATGCAACAATTTCTACCTCTAGCTTCTCAATGTCCTTGTCACTATTCTACAACTTTCCAGTCAATACTTCTTTAATTATTTTTTCTTCCTATATTTCAACTCTTAGCTCAATAATTCTTTTCTTTTCTTTGTCCGATTTCTAAAATAGACTCTCAGAGTTTTCCAGTTTCTCAAGCAATCTTCTCTTTAGTTCTTTTATCTCAGAGCAAAGTAGATCTTTTATTACATATCCATCATCATTTTGATCATATGTTCCCATTCTAATGTTATCATCTGATGTCTCTAATGTCATAAATAAGGCTCTCTCACTATTACCTCCAATGTTTCTTTTCTCTTCTTCTTCATCAGATGGTCTGCTATCCTCATTTACAAAAAGAAAAAATTCTAATTCTTATTAAATTTCTCCTTTTTTTTTATAAATACACTAGAAATCAAGCATGACCAATTGTATAACATCAACATGGTCTCCACCTTACCACCACAATTTAAAATGACTCTATTCACATAAGACTGGCAATATCACTATACTTGTAATTTATGTTTTTACAATCTTCCACTCTTTGACAAGCATGGGTCAAAGAATCTACTTCAAAACAAATGGATCCAAAGGTGGTGCATAAATGTCCTCCTCTTAAACTTATGAGCTCAATAAGAATCCAAATTGACTACAAGTAAACATAAGACTAGGTATTATAGAATCAAAGTATCAATTTTTGAATAGAAGAAACACAAAAATGCTAGGAAGCTACAGTAAGAAAGTAATAAATGTGCTAAATTTTGGTTCATTAGCGCCATAATTAATACTACTAATCTATATAAACAATAAAACACATTTTAAAATGACTCCCACTGAAGCTCAATCTAATTTATAATTAAATAAAATCACATTCAAAAAAGAAAATTTGAGAAAAGTGAGATTATTGGAAAACAATGTCATCCTTGTTCCCATCTTTTCGAGAGGTTACTCAAACTTTGCTTGGTGTTTAGAAGAACTAAGACAAATCTTAAACTATTGATCCATGGCAATTATTCATCTCTTTTATATTTTGATTCCTTAGATGTTTACTAGCTTGAGAAGGATAAGAGCATTGAATGATAATGCACTTGTGCCTCTTAAAAATCAAGAAGAGGACATGCGTGTAGATTATATATAATTCCATATTATTAAACTCTTATCATTGATTCAAGGTGTGTCAGAGGTATAACCATCATCCTTGCATTGACATGTGTTGACATCCTTGTCAATGCATCAACTCCTAATTGATCTAGGTAACTCGACATGGATAGGCTCACATGCGTGACTGCTTCAAACATCATACACAAAAGACTTTGCCCATCGAATTTCAAACAAGACATCATAAAACTTTATAATATGAAACTCACATTGTAAAAATAAATCTAATTGATATTGTTTAACACTTAAACTTAATCTGATCAACTTTTGATCAAACTTTGTATACCAACAATCTAAACATGATATATATCTATAAAAAAAAATTAACCCAATAGTTCACAATTAAAACCTCTTTAATCTACCCATACTTGGTACAATTACTAACTATAAACCATATTTTTACTCAGACTACAACGAACTCTCAACTAGAAAATCATCTTAGTAAAACAACTTAGAGCCAAATCTTATAATGCACCCACTTGGGCACAAGACACTCCACCCATAATATAAATCCTCTTAAAAAAATAATACAATTTCTTTTATCAAAACGTAGGTGTAAATTTTGGCAATGTCCAACGGGAGGGAAGATGACCTAACAATGGGAGGCATTCAACTATTTTACGGGATTTGATAAAGTGGGCACACAACCTTATGCGTGTAAATTATTTTATTCAATAAACCTTACTTAAAAGAAATTGATCTTTGTAAGGTGGGCTCCACCCATAAGATATCAACCAACATGAAATAATGTCGTCTAACAATATAAGAGAATTGGATTCCTTATGGATATTAGATTTCTTCCTAGCCTTATAATGATTGCTTGTAATGCTTGACATTATCGTTTGGAAAAAATCTATACCTATCCTTATCCACACACAAAATTATTGTTGAGTTTAGTAAAGGGAAGGTAAAAATGTTTGATCCATTAATTAAAGATTAGGTTTTTTTTTTTTGTTTTAATGTCTGGAATCGCCTAATGATGTAGAGTTTAGTTCTAGAAAGGGTGAGTCCTTTATAAGCCCTTAGGTGATGGATCAGGTCTAAACAAAGCCTGCGATCAAATAAATTGAGAGGATTAGGTGGATTGATAGATGGATAATGTTTTAAAGAAGAGTGAGAAATGAGAATATGTTCATTTTGTAATAAGGAGATTGTAGCGACAAAATGATACTATATCATAGAATGTGCAAACTATAATCAAAGATAATTTGAAAGTGAACAACTTAATGTCTTCTTTAAAGAGATAAAATTAAACAAAACAAAAAAAAACTTTTTTAATAAAAATATTTGTATTTTATGATTACATTAACGACATATTACACTTACTATAGACTTTTAATCCCATAGACTATTGAATCTCACAAATATTGTTGAAATCTCTCATTGTTTTAATCTTTTAATATAGTTCAATGTGTTGAAAATGATGTGATTATTTTTGGATTCACATTATACCACCTTGTTGACATTACTATCCTAAGAATAGTGTACTTATGAAAAATTGACATATAAGGACCAACTTTCCTTGTTCAATGGCTTTTGTGCCTATCATCCACCATTATTTGTTCCACTTTTTTGAGTTTACCATCAAATTAAAGTAACATGAATCTTTTGTTCATATTTGATTGAGAGGGCCCTTTAGATGCATGGTAGATATATAAACAACGTGTTTCAATGTGCATGGAGAATATTTACAATCGATATATTCTAAGAATAGTGGACTTATGAAAATTTGACATGTAAAGACCAACTTTCCTTGTTCAAAGGCTTTTGGGCCTACCATCAACCATTATTTTTGTTCCACTTTTTTGAGTTTACCATCAAATTAAAGTAACATGAACTTTTGTTCATATTTTATTGAGAGGCTCCTTTAGATGCACGATAAATATATAAACTACGTGTTTCAATGTGCATGAAGAAGGTTTACCATCAAAATAAATTAAATTAGAAAGATTTTAGTTTTATTATGGTATAATTAAAGTTTTGTAGTAGATATTATTAGGTGGTGTAGATTAATTAGAATATAATTGTTTAACATGTTAAGGAGAAGGTGGGTAATAATTATTAATTAAATCAATAATGAATAATTATCTATCAAGATAAAAATATTAAATGTCTTATTTTCATTTGTATCAATAAGTGGTATGACGTGTTTCTATTTTTAATAGATCTATTTATTTAATTGTAATAATGTAATGAGTAGATGGTGTTTTCAAGCTTCATTTCATAATTACATGAGATTTATGTATAATTGGTAGAGTTGTTTTTATATTAATTGATGTTTTGTGAGGACAACTTCTCTTCATTTGAAAACAGTTTTTCACCAAAGTTTTTGTTTTCACCCATTGTGATAATGTATGGACTAATAAATTACAATACCATATCAGTGCATTGTCTAAGTATCCATGCAATGTCGTTATGTACAATAATTAAAAGATTCATTTCCTAAAAATTGAGAGAGGGCAAGATGATATGCAAACCAACAAATTCTAGTACCATATCATTACATTGTTTAAGTATTCATGTAGTACCATTGTGTAAGAATATTAAAAGACTATTTTTCTATAGATTGACAAAGATGATGTGTAGACCAACAATGTCCAGTGTCATCATTCCTTTGTTAAGAATTTGTGTAGTACTATTAAATTGTTGTATTCATATAATACCATGGAGTTGAAAACTTAAAGCATGAGAAAGAGAGTGCAAATGAGTTGTGTAAGAAGAGAAATCCCATAGAGTGTTAATCTATTTCATCATGTAATTTGATTTACTATTGTCAACTACTCTATCTAATAATAAGAAATCGCTAGCAAAAGAATATTCAAATCCATATAGTAAAAGATTGAGTTGTTACTATTTATTATTCCATGAAAAAGTTGCCTTAAATAGTCGATGGATATTCTAATGTAATACAACTCTCAAAAAACTATAGAAGTAGGTTTTAAAAATTAATCATGTCAAAAAAATTTAAAATAAATGGCTTGAATATAACTTGTGAATTCTTTCCAAATTTTAATAGTACGTGAATTTTGAGAGCATTTCACACCCAACTTTGGACATAGTTATGGATTTAACAATTTATCATAGAGCTACCAAATTCCATGGATGTGAAAGAGCTAATGCTTGAATAAATTTGCTAAGAAACTTAGTAATGACTAGTAGAGGAGAGGACCTAACGTTGCATTTTTATAATGCTATGATTGTGATCACAAAGAAGCCTCTAGATGATGATAAGGGTTTCAAACCATGAAAATTTGAAACTAGGGTTGGCTTGAAAAATGACCACTAGTTTGATGGTGGTAGTGGTGGTAGTGGTGGTGGTGCTGGCAATGAAGTAGTGGTATATGTTCTTGATTTTGTTTTAGGGTGTGTTGACTTGAATTTCATCCTCAGAATGCTACCTGCAACAAGTTAGTTTCACAAAATACAAATGGAAATGCTACAGGAAATCCAAACTCAACCAATGAAACTACATGAAATACATATTAAAATAAAAAAATTATTTTTACCTTCATGATTTATGTCTCATTGTGTCCTAACTCCACTGTTCCCGGTTGTAGATGGTGTGCTCTCAGACAATGCACTGATAGCTTCCAAGATGGCATATGAAGAATGGACTGATAACTGGTAGTTAACTTATACTATGATATGCAATACTACATGATTATGCTAAATGATATTTGCTATTTGCTTCAAGATTAAAACTCGCGGATGCATATGATTAGCTTGCAAAAATGCATTTGAAGTCTCTTGGAGTCTCTTGAATTCTTGAAGTCTAACTCTCTCTCAAATGAAGCTCTTGATTTTATAGACTTTGAGAGGATGAGATGATGTGGCTCAGATCAACGATCATGATCAGATCTACAGATTTGGATGGATGTGAGAAAAGGCGAAGGTTGAGAGAAAGGGGGAAAGAGAAGACAAGTGTCACTCATCTCACCTTGACTGGGTTGTTGACTGAGAGAATCTAGGGATGGTTGGAGAAGATTTAGGCATGAGAGGACAAGTGGACTCAAGTCCTTCCTAAGATGTAGGGGCTGTTGGAGAGAATATAAGAAATGGTTATGAAATATGTGTACGTACACAATATTCATTAAATTTGGAAGTTGGAGATAAATGATGAATTAATATTTAAGAAATATTAATTTCCTTAGCCACATGTTGGATGAGTTGGCAAAGGGAAGATGAAGTGGAGATGGAGGGTGAGTTGGAAAAGAAAGATTAAATAATTTAAGAAATTATTTAATATTTGAGACTATAGGATAGGAGAATAATTATTAAATATTGGATATTTAATTGATTGGAGGAGATAACTAAATATTAGATATATAATTAACCTGGTTAGAGGAAAAATTAAATATTAGATATTTAATTAATTAGAAGAATATAATAGATGAATTAATTAATAAAATATTAATTAATAGAAAGACACGAAAATGAATTAAATAAATTAATCTTTTCAAATTAACTATTTAATAGAAGAATAATCATTAAATAAATATAAAATATTTATTTAATTGCTCATAGCCATTTTTATGTGTATACATTTTGCCCCTCTTTGAAATGATGTCGAGACAACATTGTTTCAAAGATTAAATCAAGTCTCCATAATGTTCCTGATGGAGATTGAAAATCCTAATTGTGTGCCCCCTCAAGAGATTGATCGTGAATTTGTTGAAAACTTTGGGTTGAACGATTGATCTCATGATAATTGATAAAAATTCAGTCAATTAAATTCATTTGTAAAAAAAAAATTAAATTGCCCCATTGAATAACATTAATTACTCTTCAAATAGTAAATATAAAATTAACCAAGGCTAATTTTAATTTCATTATTATCCTTGTCAGCTTGTGAAGAAAATATTCTTGCTGAGATGGTGAAATGGTGATTCCTGTGGAGAACCATCAATTTGAGCGTGTTCGATGATATCAGTGACCTCCCGAGTATGGGTATCCAGTATGTATCTTATCCCGAGCTTTGTTTTCAACTTTTCATTTGACTTTTCATGTTTTTAGGCGTGTTTTTTGTTGAATTTTTTTAATTTTTCGGTATTGATTTAGCGCATTTGCAATTTGTTTTAGCGCATATGCAATTTGGTTTAGCGCATTTGTTCAAATTAGCACATATGCTCATTAGATTAGCGCATATGTTAAGGATGTTAGTGCATATGCATAGGATAGCACCTTTGCTTGGTTTGTTTGCGCTTTTGCAGTGAAAATTAGCGTTTTTGCTTGGTTTTGCGCATATGCTCTTAGGGTTAGCACATTTGTTCAAAGAGATAGCGCATATGCTTTTGTTTAGCACATTTGCATTTAGATTTAGCGCATATGTTGTAGTTTAGTGCAAATGCTCAAAAATTGATGTTTTTGATAAGTGCAAAAGCTAAAAATCCCTTTGATGATTAGATTTAACGTGTTTAATACGCATTGATGATGAATAGGGACTTGATTGAGTGATTGCATGATGTTGTTGGATAGATAGATTTGATTTGTTTGATAGAGTAGCTATAAGAAACCGATTTAGTTTCAGATACAAGAGCTTTGCAGAGTTTTGATTGAACTTAGTGATTGATAGAAAACCATGATTGATAGGTTTTAAAATGATTTGATAGCTTAAGTTGCTTCAATTTGAGTTGATAGATTTGATTGCATAAATTGATTCAGTTTGATTTGATAGATTAGCGATCACTTTGATGTGATAGATAGATAGTTGATGATTGATTGAATTCTCTTGATAAATAGGAGAAACTTGATGTTCTCTAGTGTCGGGAGAAATTACTAGCAATACGACATTTAGTGCCAGAGTTGACACAGGCTGAGATTAGACAAATAGATGCTTGTGGTTTACGCCATCTTTTGTATATGTCTGAGATTACACATAATAGAGGATTGTTGATGGCATTAGCCGAGAGATGGCATAGTGAGCATAACACTTTCCACTTGCCTACTGGTGAGATTAGTGTGGCGCTCGAGGATGTCTATAGGATTCTACACATCCCAGTGACTGGCAAGTTAGTGCAGTATGATTTTCAGGATCATGTTGGGACAGAGGCTTGCAGAGTCATTTTTGCTGATGATAGCATCACTAGAGGAGAGATCCGTTGGGAGGATATGGTGATGTATTACGAGACTCTTCCTTTGATTCTTGCTAGTTTGATTGGAGGATTTATTTGTCTTGATAGGCAATCACGTGGTTTTTTTGTTGGATGGGGTGAGATTCTCTTGAGTATAATGTAGCATTGTACTCGATATGCTTGGGGTGTTTGCATGCTTGCACATTTATATCATGATCTTCATCAGGTGGTGTATGATGAGAGTGCTAGTTTGTCTACAGGATGCACACTATTGTAGATCTAGTGCTAGGAGCACATTGCTATTACTCAGCCTATCCATCATAGAGTTCGTGGAGAGAGGCATCCATATGTATATTTTTATGCAGGTATCCTTACTCAGCATAAGTTGGGTAAGATGGAGTATTGGCGTTGGGTGCTTGATTCATTGGATAGCATTACTTGGAGACCATATGTTGATTGTGAGCCATGGATGGATGATGCATAGACATTACCATTTATCATGCAGAGTAGATATCTCATTGGTCGGACTCCTTACATTGTTGAGCGACAGTTGATTAGTCACATTATGAGACAGTTTGGTATCATTCAGCCTATGCCTACTGGTGTGACGATATATACTCGGCGATATAGAGATAGACAAGATTGGGGACCTTCCTTGTCATTTGAGATTGTTCGTGCAGAGTTTGTTGCTACTCCAAGAGTGGCTTATGATATGAGATTACACATTCTTGATCCTTGGGTTATTACAAAGTATGCTCAGTACATACTAGCTCATCCATTTCCTCGCATTACTAATCCAACAAATCCTCCTCCTAGTTTAGGAGATGATGATGATGATGATGATGATTTAGATGATCCAGGTGTGAGGAGACGTAGATGGAGATGAGAGCTTAAAGCTGCTCAAGAGGCCAGGGGAGGTGGAGATGAGGGTGGGGATGGAGGTGGTGTTGGTAGGAGACCTGGACGGAGAGGAGGTCACTTGAGAGTCCATGGGGGACCGTTTGGACCGATTGGTAGGATTGGGAGACCATGTCCTATGGGTGGGAGAGATTTTGGATGGATTGGGAGGGAGGATGGCAGGGAATGGATGAGATCACCGAGAGGGTTGCCATTGATAGGAGGAGGTAGGGTGACTGGACTGGATGGGGGTTGCGGGAGAGGCATTGATTTTGGACAGATTCAGCCAAACCCTAGGGTTATTGCAATTCATGGTGGAGATGATGAGGATCCAGAGGATCATGTTCCCCTTATTAGACAACAGGTTTGGAGAGTTACTCGGGCTGAGATTCCAGCAGTTGGACAGGTTGGTGGTGAGGAGGGGATTGGGGTTCATGCACCACAACAAGATTTGCCATTGCAAGATGCACCAGTGCATGATATGCTAGAGCAGGATGCACTAGAGCATGATGTGCCAAAGCAGGAGACCATTGGCAGTCTTAGAGCACAGATTGATCAACTTCGAGCATAGGTACAGACTCCTATTGCTGAGAGAGATAGAGCTGTTAGGAGATAGCAGGATACTCAGGGCCTTCTTGATCATATTCAACAAGTTGGATCAGTTACTCTCTCAGCTGACATTGTTAGAGCATTAGTTCAGGCCGAGAAGGAGACTTCCCACTGGCAACGACGATATGAGGAGGCAGTTGCAGAGAGCCAGAGAGCAGGTAGTTATCATACCACCATGTTGATGGATACTAGTAGTGGTGGGGTCATGGGACCTCCTTAGAGGAGTGGTGATCATGGAAGACAGACATCTGGAGGATCTTCTCACCCATAGCCACAAAGACAGACAGAGTCAGATGGTAGTGGTACAGGACAACCATGACTTGATTTGGAGCATTTGTATTGTTTATTTGATATCATTGTATACTTGGACTTTTATTGTTTTATGTGCAGACATGGACTCTATATGATGATGATCTTTATTATGCACATTATTCTATTTTTATGATGATGATTCTTATATGCTTTGATTATATGGATGCAATGATTAGATGGATGATGTTCTATATGCATGTTACTCATATTTTATGATGATGATTTATATGATGATGCAATGATAAATGCTTTTGTTGATTTTAGATTTTGATGACCTTAGATGCAAATGAAAATGATTACTAACTTAAATGATATGTAAATGATGCAAATGTAATGATCTATATGGAAATGCAAATGAATGATTGATTTGGTTTTGTTTTATGATGATATAAATGATCTACATGAAATGTTTATGAGTTTATATATAATGCTTATAATGATTATGAATCTAAGTGCAAAGATGCAACTAAATGATCTTTATGAAATGATAATGCAAACAACAATGATGATACACTACATGATGAATAAAATGCACTTAATTGAATGCAAATTAATGCAATGATTTAAATGTAACTAAATGAAAAATAGATAATTATTAAAATGATTCTAAAAATGAATGAACCTATAATGATTAAATGCAAATTGTTTTTGTTTGTCCAAGTATACTCAATCTTTATTTATGACCGTTGATCTGTTAACGAAATGAAATATTTATAATGCAACTGACAATGAATGCTTATAATGCAGATGAATAATGAGATAATCCAAAATCATCTAACTAAAAATGATACTGCCATTCTTCATATGCTATCTTGTAACAGTGCTTGATTTCATCATTGAGCTTTAAAATGTTGTAAGAAAATACAAGCAACTTGACATAATGATTCAAGATGGCCTGAGTATTCCTTACATGGATTTTGATATAGCAAGTTAATACAAGCAACTTGATATAATGGATCAAGTTGACCTGAGTAATTCTTGCAGAACAAACAAGGAGTATCTCCTTTCATGCATGACCTGGAATGTCCTCCTTGATCTTTTGTCGATCATATCCTAAGACAAGTTCATACCATAGTAAGAGATAAACCACAGACAACAATCAAATAAAATAATCATGCCCCATCATAGCTTCTCTAGTCATGGACATCCTTGAGTCACATAGAGTACATGATTAGCAATAAAATCAAGATATAAACATTGAATCTTGCATATCATTCACATGTTCTTATAGTCATTAACTGATATAATCATCTTGATGGATGATCTTTGATAATTCTTTATTACTTGCTGATCGATTCTTCATTTTCTGAGTTTCATGGTTCAGTTGTTGATGAAATGCCTTGATTTTTGTTGTTTTGTTGCTCGTTATCTGTTTCAAAATCCTAGGTGTTTTTGGTTTTTCTAATTTTTTCGAATGTTTTTGGATTTTCAAATATTCAAAAGATCATCTTATCAAAAGGAATTAGGATTTTGCCCCTAGTGGAAAAAAAAAATTATTATGGATGTATGAATTGATCAAGATCCAAACCATGGCGGGATACAAATGCAGATATGATTGGTTTTGATAAGATCTAAGATAGTGACTATGACAAGTATGTCCAAGATTGATAACTGTTGGTAAGCTGCATATTTCTTGCTAAATGGTTCAGAGCAAATGGATGCGAAAAATGGAATGGATAAGCTAAGATAGATGGAAGTGATAGATGCGGTAGGATGGAGTAGATAGGTGTGCAAATCGATCTCATAGATGGAGGAAATTACTTCTTAATTTATTGCATTTTTTCCATATTTTGATTTATTTTTTTTTAATTTAAGACTTTATATGCTTTTTGTTGATTTTTTCAGGACTTTATATCTCAAGCATAGAATTTATTGAGATGGATAGAATTGATAGGTTCATCAAACCAATCACCTTCAGGGGTAGATAACTTGTATGCTCTTGATCCATATGCTGCTACTATGACAAAAGGTCCTAGCCAATTTGGTTCAAATTTTCCCCTCTTTTCTAGATCTTGTTGATTTCTTGGATTCTCCCTTAGAACTATATCTCCAATCTAAAAAATGTGTGGCTTGACTTTGTGATTATATCTTCTTGCCATTCTTTGTTGATATACTTTCAAATGATTTGTTGTATTTTGGTGACATTCCTAAATCAATTCTAGTTCCTGGAGTCGAGAGACTCATTGTTCTTCTTCTGGTATAAGACCTTTCGAGGATACTCATAGAGAAGGTATCTCTACTTCTATAGGTAATATGGCCTTTGATCCATAGACCAAACAATATGGAGTCTCCCTCGTTGGAGTGCAGACGCTAGTTCGGTATGCCCAAAGAGCAAGATTTAGCTAAATGTGCCAGTCTTTTCCAGCTTTATTGACTGTTTTCTTCAAGATTTTCAAGATAGTTTTGTTTGATGCCTTAGCTTGACCATTTCCCTGTGGATAATATGGAGTAGAAAACCTATGTTGGATATGAAATTGTTCACATAGCTCCTTCACATCTTGATTTTTGAATGGTCTTCCATTATCAGTAATAATGGTCATATGAACTCCATAGCGACACATTATATAATTCAAAATAAATGATGATATTTGTTTTCCTATCATTGTTGTTAAAGGCACTGCTTCAATCCATTTAGTAAAATATTCAGTAGCAATCAGAATGAACTTATGTCCATTAGAAGATGAGGGATTGATCTTTCCTACCAAATCAAGACCCCATTGTTAAAATGGCCATGATCCTGTCATAGGATATAACTCTTGGGCTGGCGCATGAATGAGGTTCCCATGGATCTAACATTGTTTGTATTTTCTAGCATATGTGAATGAATATCTCTCCATAGTAGGCCAAAAGTAACCCATATGAAGAATTTTCTTAGCCAATGTTAAACCACTTGAGTGTGTGCCACAAATACTTGCATGAACTTCGTCGAGAACTTTTTCAGATTCTTCTTGTTCAAGACATCTTAATAAAGTGCCATCTAGACCATGCCTATATAGTATATCAAAAATTATGGTATAGCGAGAGGACTGGCGGATAAAATTCCTTTTCTAATTACGAGATAACTCAAGAGGAAGGATATGTTCTTTTAAATACTGATAAGTTTGACCATATAAGGATTGATTGGTTCTTGATATATGGAAAATTCGGTAGGTATACTAGGATTGAATGGTAGGGGTTAAGATATATTCCACAAGAAATTCGTAACGTTGTTGATTCTCCTTATTTTGCAAGAGAGATTCTATTTTAGCCATTGCATCCATTGCTATATTCTCATTTCTTGGAATCTGGGTGAATGATATTTCTTTGAAGTGTCCTTTAAACTCCTCCACCAGTTGTTTGTATGGCATAAGCTTATCATCCTTTGTTTGATAGTCGTCATTTACTTGATTGATGATAAGTTGTGAATCACCATAGACGTGTAGTTCTTTGACATTCCATTCAATAGCCATTTTAAGCCCAATAGCCAATGCTTCATACTCTGCAATATTATTAGTGCATGGAAACTGCAATCTATATGATTTGGGAATTGTGTGTCCTTGAGGTGTGATAAGAAAGATGCCTACACCTGATCCATATTGTGTATAAGAACCATCAAAGTACAATTCCCAAAAGTTTGTACTTACTGTCAAGATATCTGCATCAAGAAATTCAATGTGCAAAGGCATGTTATTTTGTAAAGGTGCATCAGCCAATTGATCAGCAATAACTTGTCCCTTGATAGCTTTCCGGTCAACATACTCTATATCAAATTCACTCAATATCATAACCCATTTGGGTAGTCTCCCTGTTATATTTGAGAGGATCTATCTTTGCTATTATTTTTATAGAATGCATCAACATATAATGTCGCAGCTTCTGAGTTGCAAATGCAACTGCTGGACATGTCTTTTCTATCGAGGAATAATTTAATTCATAGCCAACAAGCGTTCTACTGATATAATAAATTGCTCTTTCTTTTCCTTCATCATCATGTTGGGCTAGGAGGGCTCCTAATGATACATTTGTTGCTGAGATATAGAGCAATAATGGTTTCCCTTTGGTTGGTGATATCAGTACTGGAGGACTCATAAGATATTCATTTGTTTGCAAAAAAGCTTCTTCACATTTTGGATCCCATTTGAATGGAACATTTTTATGTAGAAGATGGATAAATGGAAGACATCTATTTGCTAACTGAGAAACAAATCTCCTGATTGATTGCAATCTTCCTTGTAAAGATAGCAATTGACTTATGTTCCTAGGTGACTCCATCTCCATGATAGCTTTGACTTTTTTAGGATCTACTTCAATTCCACGAGCTGATATAATGTAGCCAAGGAGTTTTCCAGAGGTTACCCCAAATGCACATTTCTTTGGATTTAATCTCAATTGATATCTTTCCAACCTGTCAAAAATCTTTCTTAAAATGTTCAAATGTTCTTGTCTTGTATGAGATTTTGCAAGTATGTCATCGACATAGTCTTCCATAAATGTATGCATCATATCATGGAAAATTGTTGTCATAGCCCTTTGATAAGTCGCTCCTGCATTCTTAAGCCCAAATGGCATAACATTCCAGCAATATGTTCCCCATGCACAGGTGAAAGCTGTCTTTTCTTGATCTTCAGGTGCAATTCTTATTTGATTATATCCTGAGAAGCCATCCATTAATGAAAACATCTCATGCCCTACTGATAAGTTCACTATGATATCAATGTTTGGTAGCGGGAAATCATCTTTTGGACATGCTTTATTCAGATCTCTGAAATCCGTACAGACCCTTATGCTTTTATCTGGTTTTGATACTGGTACAATACTTGAAACCCATTCTGGATAAGCAACAGGTCTTATAAAACCCACTTATAATAATTTCTTCAACTCGATTTTTACAAGAAGAGCAATGTGCGGATGCATCTTTCTTAGCTTCTGCTTAACTGGTTTTGCTTTTAAACCACATTAAGATGATGCATGATAAGATCTAGATTAAATCCTGGCATATCTGCACAGGACCAAATAAAATTTATTTTCCTTTGCTTAAAGAACTCCATGTATTCATTCATCTCTTTTTCTTATAATGAGGCAGCATAATGAAGTATTTTAGGATCCTTTGATGTACCAATGTTTACTACTTTTGTTGGTTTTATCAGGATAGCAGATCTCTCCTGAAAATATGCAGGAAGAATGTCAAACTTTCCATCTTCTAGCATCTCAAAGAGGTTTTCACCATCAAATACGTCCTTTTTTTTCCCTTTTGATTGATCTAGTGTTGCCATAAAATGGTTTTCAACAATAGGTCTCTTTCCTTGTTTTATTTCGCTTTTGTGACTAGAAAGTTTGGCATTCTCCTGACTATGAGAAACATCACTTGATTCTGCAATGGAAGATATCTTAGGTGGGATGGGTTCAACAGCATTAAGGTACACGGCTAAGTTATGATCATTGGAAAAGCTATTCAATTCAGGGTTGTCCAAATTATGCCAATCAATTAGTTCAGGATGAAGAAGGGGTAAATCATAATCACTGTCATCATTAGGTGTTTCAACGTTCATGACATAATGATCATAACTTGGCATAGAATAGGTAGTGTCATAGACTAAATGTTTTTTAGATTTGTCTTTCTCAAGCGTCTCCGAATTAGTTCTAACAAAATCAATATTAGCATTTTGTAGTTCACACTCAAGTGGTTCTTCAACTGACGTTTGTCCCTTAAATGAATGGATTATATCAACACACACATCTTTAATACTGCAAATTCCTTCTTGATTGACCTCATTTGCATTTTGGAGCTGACATACTTGTGTACATGATAAAGAGGATTCTTTTGCTATATTTTGTCTCCTTTCAAACTCAACTTCTTCTGGACTAATAGTCAATCCAACTTGACTATCTCTTAATTCTTCTATGGTTCTGCCATATCTGGATATATCTTGTTCCTCTTTTGATGAAAATCTTGTATTTTAAGATGCTTGATCTATCCTTGTTTGTATTTCTTGTGGCATTACTTCTTTGTCTTTGTCATTCCCTTTCCTTTTTGCATATGCCTCTTTTCTCTGAATTCTAAATTTTTCTTGTCTTGTTTCTAACTCTATCTTTTGTTTTGCAATAGACAAGTCTTCTTTTGTAATAGCTTCTTGGTCTTCATTGTGTTCCTTACTTGATGTAGTAGATAAGACATCTGGACCCCACTCATACTCATTTGAATCTATCTCTGAATCATGATCTAGGACTACTCCACTATACCATACAAGAATGTTGTCTGGCGCAAAAAGTTCCCTGATTTCTGCCATCTCTATTTATACTGCTTCTGGAATATCTTGTTCAAATTTTGCATTTTTTTGTAATTCCAAAACTTGTTGACAAGATTTTTCTTTACCCTTGATGGTAATCTCCTTGTCTTGCTTTTCATGTTCTTCGTGCTCCTTTTGTGTATTTGTTACTATTCCTGCCACTTGATGTAGTTTTTCTTGCCAATTTTCTTCTTTAGAAACAAATTTCTTTTTCCATTTTTGTTGTTGACGATTATGTTGCCTTTGATTGGATTTTAGATATCCAAGCCCGGATTTATCTTCTTTGGATTGCGAGTGTGGACAAATAGGTTCTAAAATACCTTGATGTCGCTTACCAATTGGTCCTTTTCCTTCATATCCTATTTTTTGCATGATTTCATAACCTTTGCCATATTGTTTTATGGGAATACTGACTTCTGATGCTATTTCTATAGTTTTATCTTCATCCTTGTACAACCAGCCAAGAATGTCTTTGTCTTCATTTTCTTCTTCAAGAGTTCTAGCACTAACAAATGTCCCTTTAAACATATGTTTTGTTTCTGATGTCTTTGATTGAATATCCATAGGCTTTCCATATGATTTAGGGGAAAGTGGAAAATTATGCAAAGAATATTTTCCCATTCCTTCATCATTTAATTTGAGCTTTTCTTCAAAATTTTCCCATAACTTTTCTTGAATTTCTTTGGTAGGATATATCGATTCTCTGTTATGTGGAACTCTTGTATCTTGTGTTGGCTTCAAATTATTGCAATATTGACTAGAATCTACAATTATAGTGATCTATTTTCCTTCATGAGGAAATTTCACATATTGATGATATGTATAAGGAACTGCTTGCATCTTGTGAATCCATAGTCGTCCTATAAGAATGTTGTAAGAGAGGTTCAAATCTAAAACCTAACATAATGTATCCCTTTCCACAAGTCCTATTCTTATTGGTAGTACAACAGTTCCTTTAGAAGAATGTTTTGCTTCATCATAAGCCTTGATGGTTATTTTCTTTTTCGGGTCCACTGCATTTTTTTAATATCCCAAAGCTTTTATCAAACTTAATGCACAAATATTTAAGCCAACTCCTCCATCTATGAGTACATGTTTGACACGAGTTTTATTAATGGAGACTTCAACATGTAAGGGAGCATTGTGAGGATGTTGCAAGGATGCATCATCATTTTCAGAAAACGATAAGCAATAAGGTGTCCTACCATGTTTTGGAACTGATCTATATCCAAATCTTTTGAAATTTTTGTTTCTACTAAAGCTTTCTCCAAAACTTCCTTATGCATAGGTGAAACTTTGAGAAGTTCCAGAATTGATATTTGAGTGGGTATTCTTTGTAATCGCTCTACTAAATTGTATTGTTGTGAAGTGGATGTTGGATCTTTTGTTATACCTGGAAAGGTAACCTTTGCTTTGCTTCTAGTAATAACATTGATTGGTTCTGAAGGTGGATTATCTTTAACAATGATCACATTTACCACATCATCATATGTATAAGTGTAATTCACTTTGGTTTTTCCTTTGTCATCTTTTAATTATGATGGTTCACCTTTGTCATAATTTGGAAGTGGAGTTTTGAAAGTTAGATGTGATTCATTTGTCTTATGGCTATCCACTGTGATGGTTCAATTATCGATTAGATCTTGGATAAGGTGTTTCAATCTTTGACAATCATTTGTTAGGTGTCCTTTATTCTAATGGTAATTGCAAAAATGATTGTCATTCCACCAATTTGGCTTTACTCGTGGTTCATAACTTCTTGCTTCTGGTAAAACAATCAATTTGTTGGCAAGTAGAGTTTTTAGAGCTGATTCTAAAGGTTCTCCAATGTTTGTGAATTTCCTCCAAGGATTGGAGAAAAAGGACTTGGCTTTATTGTTTTCTGGATTGTTATTGCTTGGGATTTGACTTGATAGATTAAAAATTGGTTGTTGTTGTTTTGTAGTACTATTATCATCATTTCCTTCATTGCTGACATTCCTATTCTTTGACTAGAACTTGGGTTTGTCATTGTTGTTGTTGTTGTGGTTGTTGTTATTGTCGTTGTATGAATTATTGTAAAGTTTTAGTTCTCCTTTCTTTACCATTGCGTTCTCTATTTTCAGACCATTCTCGATCATTTTGGCAAAAGAGGGAGTACATTGCATTCTTAGTCGATAACTCATTTCACTGATAAGATTATCAATGAATATGTCCATTTTTTCTTGATCAGGTACATCTCGGGGATACCAGATTAAACACGCATTTCCATTATTGTAAGAAGATCATAAAAGATTCACTATTCTTTTGTTTAACATTGCAGAGATCTAGCATTGTTATTTCATTCCTTATATTGTAGGAGTATTGTGAAATAAACCTATTCACAAGTTCTTCAAAAGATTTGATTCCGGATGGTAATCTTGAAAACCACTCCATTGATTGTCCATTTAAACTCCTAGAAAAAAGACGCATAAGGTAAGTTTCATCATGAGCAAATTCCATGCTCATAGTACAAAACTCCCTAATGTGATCTTGAGGATCAGATTTTCCATCGTATTTGTCATGTTTAGGAATCTCACAATGTTGTGGAAATGGTATCATATTCAAATTTTTATCAAAAGGATATGGGCATATATCTTCTAATGAATACTTCTTAGAGCATGTTCTATTTTGCATGTCTTGCATCTGTTGTTGTAGATTTTGTATTTGTTGAGTAAGTTTTGACAATGGATTATCCACATAGTTTCTCCTTGTTTCTTCTTAAGTTCTTTTATCACTATGTTCTTTTCTTGTGTCATCCCTTTCTTTCCTTGTTTCTTCATGACTTTCTTTGTTCACGTCCTCGTTATTTGAATCATCTCTGTTTTGGGTGTTACTTTCCTCCACATCTTGTTTCAAGCTTTCTATGTTAAAGTCTTGTGGTAGTTTAGCTCCAGATTTTGCCAACATCAAGAGATATTTCTCTTTTTGTTTTGCCAACAATTTTTCCATTAGCCTATCAAATTTGAAATCTTGCTCGAGGTCTTTAATGGTGCTATTGACTGCTTCTTCGTCAACAACGGTAAACCCAAAAGTTTGGAATACAAGATTATCTTCTTCCTCCATTTGTTGTTGTTTTCTAAGTTGTTCGTATTGGGCTCTAGTCCAAACTGGCATGTGATTATTTTCAAGTTTTTGAAATTTCCAATGGACCAAGTCAATAGCTCTAGTCTGAGTGATAGGGGTACTCCGGGTGATTATTGGTTTAGGAAGATATACCTTGTTGATTTTACCACTATTGTTTGTTCGTTGGGATAAAGCATCTCTTTGTTGAAAAGCACGTCTTTGCAAAATTTCACCATCAAACTTTGTACTGCAGCCATGTAAGTAGTGACGAAAATAGTATAGGAATGTCTTATGTTTTAATAAGATTTTGCGATTGATATACAAGAATCTTATTCTTTTCTGAGTAGCTTTATAACTAGATTTTCTTTTCTTAAGGTGATACTTAAAAGTCATATAAGCATTTGACAATTTACAAGTTTGTTTGATTCCAATGTTGGTGCAATTCTGATTTTGATATAACCTAGGTTCAAAATAAGAAAGATATATCCAAGATTATGAACCTAGTATAGATTGATCAAGCTTCGTGATAGAGGATTTGATTATCCTGATGAGAAACTTGATAATTGTGTTGATTTTTTTTGCACTTAAGATGTTTGAATCAATAGCTTGTTGAAAGTTGACGTTTATAGAACTTTTTGGGAATAACCTGTTGGATTAGTGGCCTAGTTGTTGAGCTAGTTTGAAAATACGTGATGGTATAGAGACAAACCTTCCTCAAGAATAATTTTGATACTGACGTTTTGACACTTTTGGTTTTGATCTGGTGTTTCAAGTGTTGGAAAGCTTTCATACTACCCTTTTGATCAAACTTTTCAGTAATTAGTTGGATTTTTGCTCACTCTTAGATGATAATTTTCTTCAATTTTTTGACCATTTGGAACATGTTGCAGACATAGAAGACACAATGTCTAATAAACAAAATGCACAAGCAAGTACAAATCTTATGGCAAGTTGAGACAATAGTTATTGAATCTCACATGGGGTTTCCCCTGAGGCTACACTATTCAAAGCGGATATTTAGATGCTTGACCCCACTAGCATCACCCTCGGCACTCACTTCTTCGGGGCAGCCAAGCACCAGTTTCCATGAAAACTCCCCATGGAAAACTTTATATCTCTACTAGGAACCGTATGTGTGTGAGCCGCTTCAGAGGTCCGACCTTCTGCACCAACAACTAGAAGGATTTTGGCAACTAGTACAAGTAGTTTTTAATAAAGGCTTCTGGTCATGTGGCCATACATGCGACACTTTCAGCTCTGTAAATATAGAAGGTTCCTAGCCTATAGAGGTTATGCTCCATAGGTTTTATGAGGAAACATAGTGTCGGTATGAACCTATCAGCACATGTTGTTTGGGACTTTCGTCACAAACACAATTTATTTACAGTGGATTGGAAGGACTCGATATTAGCCCGTTTCCACTTTAGGTTGTTCTCCTCTCACTAGCCCCCTCAAGGCAGCTCGGGAAGGTAGACCCTCTAAAGGATTTAATTTCTTGAAAGTAAAGAAAGCATAAAAGAGTGGGTTTGGCTTTCTAGTCACCCAATTAAGGGGAGAGCATATACCTACCACTTTCGAGACATGGAATATAAGTGTTCTTTTTAATCTTTTCAAAGCAATTGTTGGCTAAGTCCTATTTGGAGATGTTGCTCCAAGAAACATGGTGTTTATTTTAGCCTTTTTAAAAGTCTATGTGCAACTATTTTTAGAGAAAATACTAAAAATGCAAGTTGCATGCTATCAATTTGCCCTCCTAGTTAGACTAAATGAACAAAACATGATATGTTACTTCACAAAATAAGACTTTTAATTAACTAGATGAGGAAATGCATAAAATTTGCCTTAAACACCATCCTACACATGCACGTTAGTAGCCTGGAAAATCTAATTTCTTGGACATTCGGGCTTGCAAGAAATTTTGGTCAGCTGAAAACAAAAGCGCTATTCTAACACATGCGTTATCTTTCTCCTCAGAAGCGCTAACCTGTAGAGAAAAAGCGCTAACCTAGACTACAAAAACACTGCTCTGCAGATACAAAAGTGTGATTTCTTTAATAAATGTGCTAATCTAGAGAACAAAAGCGCTAACCTAGAAGACAAAAGCACTAACTGACGAGGCAAATGCACAAATTTTCAAACAAAAACGCTAACCTACATGGTATATGCGCTAACCAGTGATGCAAATGCGCAGATTTTCAGACAAAAGCATTAACCTGCATGGCAAATGTGCTAACCAGTGATGCAAATGCGCTAACCTATGAGCAAAAGCGTTGTCAGAATTCACACATGTGTGAATCTGTATTACAAATGCATTAATTTTATTTTTGTGAGATTTTTAAAGGTATATGCGAGGTCCATGAGCCCCACAGTGGGCGCCAGAATGTGTCAACTTGAATTTCATCCTCAGAATGCTACCTGCAATAAGTTAGTTTCACAAAATACAAATGGAAATGCTACAGAAAATCCAAACTCAACGAATGAAACTACATGAAATACATATTAAAATAAAACATTATTTTTACCTTCATGATTTATGTCTCATTGTGTCCTAACTCCATTGTTCCTGGTTGCAAATGGTGTGCTCTCAGACAATGCATTGATAGCTTCCAAGATGGCATATGAAGAATGGACTGATAACTGGTAGTTAATTGATACTATGATATGCAATACTACATGATTATGCTAAATGATATTTGCTATTTGCTTCAAGATTAAAACTCACAGATGCATATGATTAGCTTGCAAAAATGCATTTTAAGTCTCTTGGAGTCTCTTGATTTCTTGAAGTCTAACTCTCTCTCAACTGAAGCTCTTGATTTTATAGACCTTGAGAGGATGAGATCAGATCAACGATCATGATCAGATCTACAGATTTGGATGGTTGTGAGCAAAGGTGAAGGTTGGGAGAAAGGGGGAAGGAGAAGAAAAATGTCACTCATCTCACCTTGACTGGGTTGTTGACTGAGAGAATCTAGGGATGGTTGGAGAAGATTTAGGCATGAGAGGACAAGTGGACTCAAGTCCTTCCTAAGATGTAGGGGGTGTTGGAGAGAATATAGGAAATGGTTATGAAATATGTGTACGTACACAATATTCATTAAATTTGGAAGTTGGAGATAAATGATGAATTAATATTTAAGAAATATTAATTTCCTTAGCCACATGTTGGGTGAGTTGGCAAAGGGAAGATGAAGTGGAGATGGAGGGTGAGTTGGAAAAGAAAGATTAAATAATTTAAGAAATTATTTAATATTTGAGACTATAGGATAGGAGAAATATTGGATATTTAATTGATTGGAGGAGATAACTAAATATTAGATATTTAATTAACTTGGTTAGAGGAATAATTAAATATTAGATATTTAATTAATTAGAAGAATATGATAGATTAATTAATTAATAAAATATTAATTAATAGAAAGACACGAAAATGAATTAAATAAATTAATCTTTTCAAATTAACTATTTAATAGAAGAATTATCATTAAATAAATATAAAATATTTATTTAATTGTTCATAGCCATTTTTAGGTGTATACATAGGGTACCATTGTCAAGTTAATGGTTGGAGAGTTGTTCGTGGTGACAATAGTGTACCTAATGGGAGTGGTGGTGGAGGGTTAGGTACTAAATAAATAGAGATTTTGAAGATAATTAATTTTAGTGTAGAAATAGAAGCAATATTTATAAATTCCACCTTTTAGACAATGCTATGGGAAGTGCTAGTTGAGTTAATAAGACATGACATACACATCCAAAAAAAATAAAATTAGGTACTACTATATCAAGAACTTCAAGGAGTCTTTATTGTAATGACCCTAATATCTCTCATATGGATGGGTCTATTAGAAAAGATAATTTAACTTGCAACCACTCTTCTCAAAAGTAACATTCATCCTTGAATCATTTTTGATATTATTGTAATGACTCTCTCTCTCTCTCTCTCTCTCTCTCTCTCTCTCTCTCTCTCTCTCTCTCTCTCTCTCTCTCTCTCTCTCTCTCTCTCTCTTCTTTTCCTTCCCTCATAACACACAAGGGTTTTTTCTTTGCTTTTCCCCTTTCAAAATCTCTTGTGTCTCCTCTTCATTTTTGGGTGATTGCCTTAAAGTTTCTTTTCTATCTTGGTAAATTTTACTTCAATCAATAATTTACTTGGATTTCATTTTACTTCTTGTTCTTGTTATTCCTTTTAGGTTGCCTAGTCAATTATCTAATAGGGTGAAGAGATTTTTGAGTCCCCTTAAGCAATTGCTTGAGCTAGGAATATTTTGGCACCCACCGTGGGGCAGGAAAGCTAATTTCTTGGCCTCTCTCATCATCAAATCTTCAATCTCACAGGTTTCTGGTTGGGCCTGCTTCAAAATCTCGTGTGAGTACCTTTACAGTACCGTATGAGTTTCTTTGTGCACTTGTACGGGTATGTGAGAATACTCGTACGAGTTTCTGCTTCTGTGTTTTCAAACCAGGTTGCATTTTAGGGTTTTTATGCTTCAATTTGGCTATTACTAATGCTAACCCTGGTCTGTTTGTGAGTTTTCTAGTAGCCTAACTGGTTTTTGCAGGACGATTGTCAAATATTACACTTGCCAAAGCTTCATTTCATCAAAACATGACTACTAACGCATTTGTTTTGCAGGTTGCCTAAAGGAGAACTCAACCAAACTTTGTGTCTTCTTTAAGTTTTCTAGGCACACTTAGTTTGCTAATGGTAAATGAACATCTTGTTTTATATGCTTGAGAAGTTGTCTAAAAGGTAGGAGAGTATGCTCTTGTCCATTTGGACAATCAGAAATCTCGACCCTTGAAGCACTTCTATGTTTGAGATTTGATTACCTTTAGCGGGCCTGTCACTGTGGGAAAAAGTAATCACCCTATGAGAATGACCCAAGTGAGTATAGCTAGACCTAAGCTTTCCAATTCACTCTAAAAAATAGGTCTCTTGGGATTAAACTCTCGGAAGATGGGATTATTTGAGTTTTCTCTTTTGAGATCTCTCATATCGTACATTTAGTAGGGCCTTGCAGTCTCAATCACGCTTGTGTGACTACTTCTTGTTTTGATACCTTGTTGGGCTATAAGCCTCAATCGTGCTTGTGCAACTTCAAGGGGTAATTCCAAACGGAAATTCTTACTACGAACCCTAAGATAGAAGCTACTTGATTCACCTCCGAAAGGGGGATAATCTTTGTGCAAGAGAGATAGTAACTCTCCCAAGACACTTGCCATATCGTGCCCCCATTAGCATCTGGAGTTGGATAATATGGCTTTGAGAATCCATTGTGTGAGACTCAACGATCATATTTTGATTAGCTATTGGGTGTGTACCTAAGTTTGCAAGCAAAGGTTTTCTCTCTCAGCCAACTTCCTTAGGATTTAACATGTTGTGTTTGAGGTCACTTATCATATCACGTGTTTGCTATATCTTCATCCCTAAAACAGAAAATCAGACATCTAAAAACTAGAAAACATAATCAAAACATCAAACTTCATTGATCAAAAATCTGTCCAAATAAAATTTGTGTCTCTGTTCTGTCCTCAGTCGGACGAGCTTTCTAGTTTGTTGTACGAGAAATCTAGTTTATCGTCTGGTTCTGTGGGAATTCTCGTACGAGTCAGTGTAGTAGAGGATATTGTGTTATCTTTTGTCATCTGGTTTTGTGGTAAGGTTCATACAAGTTTAGGCCTTTATCGTGTGAGATTCCTAGTTTATCGTATGGTTTTGTCTAAATTTTCATCTGGGACTGTCTAAATTGTTGTACGAATTTCTATCTCTGTCATTCCAGAGTTGTCTTCTTGCATGTCTTTTTCGGATCTGTCATGTTTGCTTGGTCAATTTACAGTGAGCATAAACACCTAATATCTGTCATTCTATGCTTAGGTTGTCTTCTTGGTTCACTTGGTCAAGTTATCTCCTGTCAAATCGGATTCTAGAACTAGACACTTCAAGATTTTCAAGTATTCACCTTCAACAAGTTCAAGATCTAAACATCTCAAAGTGCATTATCACCTCTTTGATAAACTAATCACTCAAAACATAGTTTCTCATCAGGATCTATCATCCTCTATCATGAAACTATAACGTTTGGTTAGGATAACCTTGTCCCACATCGTAGGATATATCGTTCCTATTGGACTTGGTTTTATCAAAATCATTATCATTGCACTCCAAAATCCAAGATTGAAAAACTTGCAAACTTTTAAACACTTGAATTATCTTTTCATGTCATATCACTCTATCATATCTGCATTGACAGTTGGTCACTTATCAAAACACCTCTTAGACAATCAAATACTTGCACAACATTCAACACATGTATATGCTCGTTTTAAATAGAGTGCAAAGACATAAGATCAAAGAAACGGAAATAGAAACATTCGAAATAGCTGAAGATCATAGAAACATGGCATACCAAAGAAAAATACAAGAAGAAGATATAACAGGTCAACATATCAGAGAAATCAGACAAGTCCAAAATCAAAAGCCAACTATGTCAAAACCTCACAAGGATTCAAATGCATATTCAAAGAAAGGTTGCTCTTTTATGAAACTCTTAAAGAGATCCCTAAGGGATTTTGCCGAGGAAGGTCAAAATCACGTACCTATGTCTAGCAATGAATCATCCCCCCATAAGAAAATTGACTCTCCAAAGGCATCTATTCCTACACCTCTTGAAAACTTGCAAGAACCTTCCATAGCATCCTCACCAAATAATACACCCAAAGATGAAGTTCCCCAAGGGATATCCATAATTGTCATCAAACATATTTCAGAGGATCCCATTCAAAGCCCATCTCCTTCATATCTAATAATTGATTCCTTGCAACATCCCCATAATGCTCCCTTGAAAATTGAAGTCCTCATTCATAGAACGCTCGTTAAACGTGTCCTAATAGATGGGGGAGCTAGCTTAAACATTTGTTCATTAAGTCTTGTTTGTGCTCTAGGTTATTCAGAAGATACAATTGATCCCCGAAAAAAGATTACCATCAAAGCATATGATGAAGAAGACTGTTCCTCTAAAGGGATTGTGATATTACCCATCAGAGTGGGACCTTTGCAGAAAGATACAACATGCCAAGTTCTAGACTTGGACTTACCATACAACATACTCTTGGGAAGACCATGGATACATGACATACAAGCCATTCCATCAACATATCATCAATGCCTGAAGTTTCCATACAATGGGAAAGAAATCATGATCTCAGTAGACTCAAATCCATTGCAGTGTTGTAGTAATCTGAAACTAGCCCCAGAGGTTATTGTTCCACATAATAGAGAGACATCATCTTCAAGCACACAATCCCCGAGAAAATCATTTGCCTCAATTTTGTCAAGGATGGAAAAACAAATGTAGCAAAGAGATTGAGGGAACATAGAATATTCACTATCATGGGAAAATAGACAAGAGCAACTTGAAATTGAAAGGGATGAAGAAGATGTAGGTGTCGATGTAGTTCATGCATATGCAGGACAAACATTAGGAACTAGCCCACTTGAATCAAAATCACATTCGATTGACTTGGACATAATCGAGGAAAATCAGGAGCTACATGTGCAAGGTCATTCTGACGAGAATATCGTTCTAGACATTGAAATACATATTGAAAGCTCTGACATCTCTATCATGACCCCTAATATCTGTTGGGATCCAAGAACACTAAGAGGGGGGTGAATTAGTGTTCTGCTAGAGTGAACAATTTTTAACTTTCTAGACCATGCATATATATACCGATAAACAAATAAGCATATAACAAGAAGCAAATAAACCTTCCACATAAATGAGCACCATAACACACAAAATTTATACGTGGAAAACCTCAATGAAGAAAACCATGGTGGGATTTGTGACCCACAATATCAGTTCACTGGCCATATGAAAAGATATTACATATAATAGGGGTCTGCACTTGCAGGAAGGCACACTGCCTAGAGCATACTGCTCATCACTAAAGAGCGTCATTGACTACAATCTTTCTGCCAAAGTAAATTACTAAAAATGAACTCAAGAATACATCTGCTATGCCAAATAGAGTTCTGGTTCTGGTTCTGCTCTATACCGGTATCTCTTCTCCTCCAAGAATGCTTTCCAAGCTATCTAAAGATCATTACATGATATAGCATTCACATACAAAATGATCTCCATACATATATTTTGCATCATACAGTTCTATTATATTCTCCTATATCCACACATATCATATATGTTTCTCCATCATAAAAATAACCTAGCAGACTGACCTATATACCTATTACAAATGATATGCCTTATGTCAGCTTACAATACATTTACAAAAATGTCGGCCTTGATAATAATAATTACAAAATGATTTAAGTAAATCCTTCTTGATGTCGGCTTTCAAAGAAGTATTGATGCCGGTGTAGCCCTGAATGCTCCAAAGTCGGTATCTGCTGGTATATGCTTCCTAGTGCTGATTTATGACTTCCATCATATCTTGTTGCCATCAATGACAACAAAATGAATCCAATGAGTGTCAATTGCCAACAATCTCCACCTTTGGCATTGATGGCAACACTCATGTGGAAAATGGATTCCCTGCCGATATGCTCCCCCTGAGCAATACACTCCATCTAAAATGTGCTTCCCTAATATTTTTCACATAAGAACATACTCCCCCTTTGACATTAATGCCAAAAACTGGTGAAAGAATTGAAATAATAAAAGAATATTCTTAGTTTCACTGGAGTTTAGTCATCTTCAGGATTTTCGGGTATGCCTTTTGCAATAACTGAAGATATGTATCCTAGCTAGATTTGAAAGTATTGAAATAGATGCAAGTCCACTTAGTAAGTGGGCAAGTGTTTCCTTCTCTTGGATATCTGTCGATGTGGGTTTAGCTATCATATCCATGCACTCTTTCTTGTAAACACCGAATGAATCTAGTCTAGGACTTACCAATCCTCTTAGATTTCTTTCTCTCCTCATGATTTTATCTTTCTCCTTCTCAAAAGAAAAAATTTGGTTCTCCGAGGACAAATTTGTCCATCAACAGATGTGGTTAGTGTAGTCAATCCATCAAAAGAGTTAGCAATTTCAGCCATCTTATCATATAACTCCTTCAATCTACTATCTATATTAGTTGTAAGACTTTCTATGTTACAACACACTCTGTAGATATTTGTACATTGTTTTAAACAAACCTCAATAGGGATAAGTTTGTCCTCAATTTTATTCTTCCCTGTTTCTATAAGTTGATCAAAAGTTGTTCTTTTTGCTGTTGTGAAATTGTCCAAAGCTTGTTGGTCTGCTATCTACCTCAGAGATTGAAAATTGTTGGGTATGTGCTCTGTTAGAGTCTTGAGCTTACCGGAAGGGCTTGCTCCATCTTCAATCTGATAGTCAGGTAATAATTTGTGCAACACAGAGACTGATTGATCAATTAATCCTTTATCTAGAGTACCTTCCTTCAGTAATTTTTGAGTAGCCATCATCATTAATTCAGTTGGACTCAACTCAGAGACTGATTTCTTCTCAACCTGAGAAGTGTCAATTGCCAAAACCTTTGCTAGGGAATCAGTTTTACCTACTGGTATGGACTCAATGGTTACCTTGTCCATCTCAACCTCTATTGCATCTGTGGCTTCACCACTTGGTGCAGTGTTAGTTACTGTCGGTGGAGTATTATCCACACTATTTCCAGAGTCATGTACATTGCCTTGCTAAAAAATGGTCTATGTTGGCTCAGACTATACACTCTCCTTAGCTGTCGATTGTGTTTGAGTATCTATAGTTACTGTCGGTTGTGTCAAAAATAGAGTTGAACTGCCCAAAATACCTTTCCCTTTTGATTTGTTAGGAATGGTGGAAGATGTTGCCCTTGCAAATTCTTCTTGAGATGTGAGAAAGTCTGGGTTTTTCTGAAAGAATTTGGTCCATCCCTTACTTGTCTCATTTACCACCTCATTTACTCTCCCCATCATAAGGCTTATCTATCAGGATTTACTACTAAAGATTGTCCTATTAGTAGTGTCTATACATCTTTTCATTTCCTCATTATTTACAGTACCACACAATTCCAAAAGTGCAACTTCTTTGATCTCTCTATCTCTCTTGACAACTTCAAGTCTCCTAGCCTCAAGTTTATTATACAAAGACAAAGGTATCTCCTTCAAAATTTCAATTAAGGCTTTCTTATAGATGTCCATATATAACAAAATAGCCTCTTCTAATTCACTTTTCTCATTCTCTTCTAAATCTTCATAGTACTTTGACATATTTTTCAACATTCCATCTTTTGTAATTCCGTCAATAAGTTCAGCATAGGTCATTGTGGTCTTACCGGTTCTAGTATCATCATCCTTCGGATTTTTACTTGTGGTTGCTGGTGTAACTGGTTTCCTCTTCTGCATAGGCTTCCTTGTCAGTGGTGGAGGTGCAATAGGCTTAGTTACCTTTCTAACAAGTCTCCTCCTAGGCTCTGCCTTCTTCTTCTCTACCAGTGGTTTTACCACATTCTTCCTTTGTACCCTTTTGAAAGCCAGAGGTTCATTATCCTCAGGGTCAGAGTCAGAAGTGATAGGGGAAATGTGAACTTGTGGCTTCTTCACTTCTGCACTACCAACCTCTGTTGGTTTAGCTTCCTATTTTGATTTGGAACCCAGATGAGTCTCTATCTTATAAAGACATATGCAGATATATGCAAACATCTTTTCTATTTTCTTTTCTCTTCTTTTCCCGTTAAAACTGGTTTTCACTTCAAGAGCCTTCTCTCCTGCTATACCAAAATGTTTTGTCTTATCATCTAATGGGGCATCTAACAATATCTTTGCATACAGTTCAAAAATGCTATCATCCACCTCATATCCAAGCTTAGTAATCCAAATTTTCCTAGGTTCAACTGCTTCCATAAGAGTTTCATCAGTTTTTACCATGAAACAGATATCAGTGGAATACTTCTCCACAATGTTCTTTGAAATTCTCTCCCTTTTCCTCATGTTTTCTTGAAAAATCTTAAAATGCCCCCAAAGTTTCTCATCTCTACTAGTACCAAGATCGATGATAGCTTCCTTGATCTACATACCTGCCGGTATGTCATGAGCCCAATGCTTCTTCCCTATATCGGGTAGCTCATTTAGAAAGTAAAGCATTAAACAAACAATCAAGTTTCCATATCTAAAGGTGCCTTTCTTGATTCCTTTGATATTTCCAGGGTTTAACATCAACTCACTCATCATCCACTTACATAAATCATATTTCACATTATTCCTCAACATCTGATATGCAACATGAATGCATGAACTAGCAACAAAATTCAATCGGTTGGATTGAGTTACCTTGTAACTTATGATCATTCTTCCAAACTTTATATCTGTGTCGGTGATTGTGCTTGTCCTCATTGATCTGCTATCAGGTGTAGCACCAGTGAGTTTTTCGACCTCTGTGTTGGAAATTTTCTTGTCAGGTTCTTATCCGACCCTAGGTAAGCTGGTGATAGCTTGAATTGCCTCCTTCGTGATCATGTAAGGCCTATCTAGCCAAATAAATTTGTTTTGAACCCTACTCAGAACGTATCTGATAACCTCATCCTTGAATTTTGGTATGTACAGAATACCAGTTAACCATGGATCCTTAATTGCTTTGAATTCTGGTTTGATGGTTCCGAAGTCTCCCAATATCACGGATTGATACATGCTTTTTATGTCTTCAGTGCCCAAATCCTCAAGGTTGGATTGAATGTATGCCCTCGCATCTTCAACATACATTACGTCGTTAGGAACCCTAGAAAATGCTCTCACAGAGTCTTCCTTTTTAGCAATTTCAGGAACCTCCTAAAATACTAGCCTCAACCTATCCTTGACTTCGACAATGGTGGGATTTGCAATAAAAGTAGGAGCTGAAGATCCACATGCCATGTAGAAAAATATCTGAAAGTGAATTCTGGTGAAAGATTGATAACTGCTCAAAAGCTTTTCACAATGCTTCTGCTCGCTCTTGACTCACCTTTACTTCACTCTAAATGTATGAATGCTCGATGAGTGAAAATGAATTCACATACCCTCTTTTATCAGCAAATAAAACCCTAATTTTCTGTAATAAATTCTTTACCAACAACCCTACGGATGTCGGTTTCACAGTTATGTGTCAGGTGAACCTTCATTGATGATGAACACAATTCTCCAGATCTCTTCCAGGGTAATATACAAAATTTAGCAAAAACTTTGCCAACCCCTAAGGCTTATGCCTCAATTACCGGTGGAATTTCCTGCCAGTGGAGGAATACTTTGTTCTACTGGTGGAGTTACCGATATAGATCCATCTCCACTTGGTTCTTCAGATTTTATAACCCATCTCTTGGTGTGATCTTGTTGTATTTCATCTACCTTCTTCTTTCCTTTCTCATTATCTTTATCATTATAAACCGTTTGAGTCTTGCTTCTGCAATACTTAGCAATATGACATATTTTGTTGCATGCATAACATCTAACATTGTTCTTTTGAATTGCTTTGACATATCTGGTATCATTTCTTGACCTACAATGATTAGCAAAATGTCCAAACTTTTCACATGCATGACATTTAACATTCATTCTGTAATCTTCTGATCTATGACCATATTTCTTGCAGTTTGTATATTGACCGGGAACAGAATTATAGTTTTGATTTACCTTATTTCCACATTGTTTAGCCATATGCCCAAATTTATTGCAAACAAACATCTACCATTAAATTTATAAGCATTAGATTGCCTTACTGGTTTCCTCTATTCTGATGAGTTCTACATACTGGTTGTTTGATCTTCATTTGCAGTACTGGAGCTTTCACCTTGTACAAATCCAAGTCCTCTAGAATCATCAATTTGTCTTTTTCTTTTCAATAAGTCATCTAACTGTGCAACACTGATCCTAAACTTCTCTTTATACTCACTTGTAGTAGTCAGATCATCTCTCAGAGTGGTTACTTGTCTTTCAAGTTCTTGTTCATTGTTCTGGGAGTGTGCCAAATCAGTTCTTAACAGATTATTCTCATGAGTCAATCTGCCACATTCATCAAATTTGTTCTTCAAAGATATAACTAGATTATCTTCCTTCTTCTTTCTATCCTCAATATCTTTTGATAACCTCATAGTCAGATCTTGCATTTCATTCTTCATGAGCATGTTAGCTTGACTTAGTTTCTAACATTGTTCCTTAAGAGAATTTTTCTCCTCGTCATTCGGTTGTTGCAAAAGTCCTTTTCTCTTGGATTGAGCAGATGATAACCTTTCTTGCAGGATAAGAATGAATTCATTTGTAGAATTAAATTATTCTTGCAGTTTCAAGTTCTTCATCCTTTCAGCATCATAATCCTCAAGAGCCATCTCAAGTTGCTTCTCCATAGCCATGTTCAAAGATTATGGTTTCAGGATCTTCCTCAAGCTATTAAACTTCTTCCAAGGTACCAGGCTCTGATACCAATTGTTGGGATCCAAGAACACTGAGAGGGGGGGGTGAATCAGTGTTCTGCCGGAGTGAACAATTTTTAACTTTCTAGACCATACATATATATACCGGTAAACAAATAAGCATATAACAAGAAGCAAATAAACCATCCACATAAATGAGCACCATAACACACAAAATTTATACATGGAAAACCTCAATGAGGAAAAACCACGGTGAGATTTGTGACCCACAATATCAGTTCACTGGCCATATGAAAAGATATTACATATAATAGGGCCCTACACTTGCAGGAAAGCACATTGCCTAGAGCATACTGCTCATCACTAAAGAGCCTCACTGACTACAAGCTTTTTGCCAAAGTAAAATTACTGAAAATGAACTCAAGAATGCATCTGCTATGCCAAATAGAGTTCCAATTCTGGTTCTACTCTGTACCGGTTCATAAACTCTGAACTGCTACCAATATCTCTTCTCCTCCAAAAGTGCTTTCCAAGCTATGTACAGACCATTGCATGATATAGCATTCACATACAAAATGATCTCCATACATATATTTCGCATCATACAGTTCTGTTATATTCTCCTATATCCGCACATATCATATATGTTTCTCCATCATAAAAATAACCTAGCAGACTAACCTATATACCTATTACAAATGATATGCCTTATGTCGGCTTACAATACATTTACAAAAGTGTTGGCCTTGACAATAATAATTACAAAATGATTTAAGTAAATCCTCCTTGATGTCAGCTTTCAAAGAAGTATTGATGTCGGTGTCGGTGTAGCCCTGAATGGTCCAAAGCTGATATATGTCGGTATATGCTTCCTAGTGTCGGTTTATGACTTCCATCATATCTTGTTTCCATCAATGACAACAAAATGAATCTAATGAGTGTCAATTGCCAACAATATCTTTGAAACAATTCAACATGGAGATCCTTTACCTCTAATCCATCCTAAACTTATGGACTGGGAAAATGAAAGGCATACTACCAGTGATACATTTCCTAATGACCATGTTGTATCCTTATATCTTAATACAATCGAACCCACAATAACTTTCACCAGGGATTTCTCTAACATATCTTCAAGTCAAGAGGGTGCCAAATCTCCTAGTCGCAAAAGTGAAAATCAAGAAAACAATATCAGGTCTAATATTGAAAACCATTTATTGGAAACATTAGACCACGAAAAAGTAAAAAGAAAGGATGCATCTAACGGTGAAAACCTCCTCGAGGCACCGAAAAATGGAAGATTTGACACTTTACCTAAACACTATCAAGAGAGGTCATCTATCCCGATAGAACTAATAAATGCAGTTACCATGGGCACAATTGATCTACATCAAGCAATCTCTCTATCATAACATGAAGTACATAAATATTTGAAACTCTTCAAAAGGAGGCAAATCGAAAGATGGTCATATGTAGACATTCTAGGGTTAGATCCATATCTTATAATACATCACCTGAATATCAGTCTAGGAGCAGGCATTCTATTCATCACACCACAAGGTCATACCATTCCAAAAGTGTACAAATTAAGCTTTACATGCACCAATAACATAGTAGAATATGAAGATTTGGCTACAGGTATCAAAATGGATATAAAATGGAACATAACACAACTTCAAGTCTTTGGAGACTCTCAGCTCGTTATCAATCAAATCAATGACAATTATCAAACAAAGGATGAAAAACTAATGCCTTATAAGAAGATGGTTGATGATGTCAAGAAATACTTTGTCAAAATAACTTTTCAGCAGATTCCGAGGAATGACAACAAAGCAACAGATGTCATGGCAACACTTGCTTCTCTATTACAGACACAGGAAAATCAAGAGCGTTACGAATTCCTGGTGGAAGGGTTGTTTTACCCTGCACATAATTGTCTTGATTCCCAAACTATCTGTCACCATGTTGGGCATGACTCCTCCCGCTATGGCCAAACTTCCACATACCTAAAAGACAATATCCTCCCTCCTGACTTGTCAAAAAACCAAAAGAGAAACTTTATTTGCCAATCCTCCCATTATACTCTTGTCACGGATATCCTTTATAAACAAGGTCTGGACGATACTCTTTTAAGATGTCTCGAGCAAGAAGAATCTGAGAAGGCGTTAAATGAAGTCCATAATGGCATTTGTGGCACTCATTCAAGTGGTCTTACCCTTTCAAAAAAACTCATATGCTTGGGGTATTTTTGGCCAACTATGGAACGAGATTCTTTTCAAATAGCTAAAACATGCAAATAATGTCAAATCCATGGAAATTTGATTCATCCACCAGCACAAGAACTTCATGCTTTGGCAACATCTTGGCCTTTCTGCCAATGGGGTCTTGATCTAGTAGGAAAGATACATCCTCCTTCATCCAATGGTCACAAATTAATTCTTGTAGCTACATAATATTTCACAAAATGGATTGAGGCGGTACCTCTCATCAATATCACAGGAAAACAAATTGTTGCATTTAGCTTGAACTACATCATATGTCACTATGGCATACCCATGACCATTATCACTGATAATGGGTGACCATTCAAGAACCAATATGTACAGGAGCTATGTGAGAAATTCAAGATCCAACACAGATTTTCCACACCCTACTATCCACAAGGGAATGGGCAACCAGAAGCATCAAATAAAACTATTCTGAAAATCCTCAAAAAGACAATGAATGATGCTGGCAGAGATTGGCATATTCAATTGAACCCTGCTTTATGGGTCTACTGTACCAGTATCCGCACACTAATAGGTGCCACACCTTTCTCTCTTGTCTATGGATCAGAAGCAATACTGCCAATAGAAGTAGACATACCTTCTCTACGAGTGTCATTAAAAGGCCTTATCCCTGATGAAGAACAAAGAGTATCCAGACTACAAGAACTAGAATTGATCCATGAACGAAGACAAAATGCCTTTGATCATTTGAAGGTGTATCAATAAAAAATTTGGAGCCTTTCAAGTTGGAGAACTAGTACTAAAGGAAAATCCACGCAACCAATTATATCGAGAAAAAAAAGGGAAGTTTGAACTAAACTGGTTGGATCCATTTGTTGTCATAGCAGTCTTTGGATCAGGAGCTTATCAACTATCAACATAGAATGGTGATCAACTCAAGGAACCCATCAATAGCATGCATCTAAAGAATTTTTATGTCTGAAAAAGCAGAAAAATAAAAAATAATGAAAAAGCAGAAAAATAAAAAATAGTGAAAACCTAGAAAATTCAAAAACAGTGAAAAAGCAAAAAATACAAAAACAGTGAAAAATAAACAAAAAAATCGAATATGAGAAAAAGTGCAATAAAAACAGATGGTGAAAACCTAGCAAACAGGCGCTATTTATCAACTAGCTCTTCCATCTATTAGTTCATGCATCCTTCCGCTTGCATTCATTTTCCATCAGTGTTATTCATATCCACAAATAAGCCTTTGTGCATACGCAGACATCACAACTACTTTCTCACCATGGTTTGGATCATTGGGTATATCATAATGATTTTGTTCCTGGGCTTGGGGTAAAATCCTGCACCTAGCTGGGGGCAAAATTTTTTATCGTTTTGAGCTTAATCAAACAGGTAGAATAATAGTAAGGCAGCTCTTGTCAAGCGAAACTGAGACACATACAACGTTGCACACGAGATCACATTGTCATCCATCAACCTATCACATGTCAATCTAAGCACATCACACACACTTTTCAATGGATGCTATCTTTAGGATAATGCTTTTAACACTTTGGTTCAACTTTTGTATCTTGATTTTCGCTATCATGATTTATGAGTGACTCCAGGATGTCTTTGACTAGAGGAACAAGGAAGGAACATGATATTTTTATTGTCTACTGTCTGTAAATTAATCATTCATATGTGCAAATTTGTCTCAAGACATGATCATCAGAATATCATCGAAGAAATTTCTGATTTGCGTATAGAAATGGTTAATACTGCTTGTTTTACGCAAGCAACACTCAGGTCATCTTGGTTTAATTATACCTTGATGCTTGTGCTAACTTGCAATATCAAAATCCAGGAAAGTAGTGCTCAGGTCATCATGGTTTAATTATACCATCGATGTTTGCACTCACTTCCCACATTTTAAAAAGCTCAATGATGACAAAATACAATAACCTAGTGACTGGTCCGATCATAGCTTTGCATTTCATTTGCATTTGAATTTAGCTTGCATTTCATTCTTGCATGGGATCACACAAGCTCCTCTTCTCCAAATCCAAATCTATTGCAGGAATCATCAAAGTATCATCATAAGTGTATACACAATCAGAACAATGACTCATCTCTCTCTAGATATTGTTGACCCAACGTGAATCTTATGCTACCCCATCAAATGAACCCACATCAAGATATCTGAACCTTCCTGCAACCTAATATCAAAAAATGTCAGTTCTTTATCCAATCAACCTTATCAATTCTATCAATCAATCTCATCTGATCTATTCTATCATGTCTTATACAGGACATATCTTTCCTAGAACCAAATGTTCTGATCACGTCTTATACAAGATATATCATTCCTGAAACCATATGCTTTGATTATCTTTGTCTTATATAGGAGGTGTCATTCCCGAAACTAGACTAGATCTCGATCTTATCAATCTAATCAATCTTTTTTACTTCAATCAAGCTTTATCAATAATCACATCGAAAATCGCATCACCATGATCAAAGAACTCGCACTTTCCTCAATCAATGTTGCAGAAATCAAATCATTTCTAATCAGGAAATCAATTTCGCAATGATCCAACCACTCCAAAGGTCCATTATCTCAATTGATCTCCCAAGGGGGCATCATCGTACCACAATTTATCAATCAAGGTCTGGGGCATCCTATCGAACCAATATCATCATGAGATTATTCTTTGAATCAACGCGTCATCACACCTCGCTTCAAAGAGGGGCAAAAGTATACAGGTAAAAATGGTTTGAAGATAATTAATTAAATAAGCAATTATTTAATTAATCCCCCTTCCTAATTTAATTGAATTCATTAGCAATTTGATTAAATCCCTTGCATCTACTTATTAATAAATCTAAGGATTTATTTAATAGGTTCATTTCAATAGTCCCCTTTGATTAATTAATCCTCCCCCCATCTAATTCATTTCTTCTAATCCCCTAATTAATTAAAACAAATCAATTTATGAGTTGTTGAAAGTTAATTATCCTTTTCATATTATTTGAATTTTTAAATTCAAATTACCCACATGCTTCCTAACTTCTAACCACCTAACCTAGCCATCCCCTAACCTCAACCATTCCACCTAACCCTGGGTTTAACTAACCCTGTCATATCTTGCACATCCTAACCTCCTTATCCTAACCTCCTATGGTGTGGATATTCTCCCCTTGAGACACATGACACTTATGCCACATGTCTCCTCTCTTGGACACTTGCCCTCTTATGAGTAAGGCTCCTTGACACTCGTCACCACAGAGATGACAAGTGTCCCTCCCTCCAACCTCCTCCAATTTCACCCTTGATATCTTTAGACTCAATCTTGACCATTGATTCTGCCACCTCACCCCTGGCCTTGGAAATCCTATAAATATCCCCCATTTTGGAGCACAAAGGATCCCCATCTCATATCAATTTAGGCATTGTTATTATAGGCATATCCATTTTAGCATATCATTTAAGCATTGTTATTATAGGCAATTGTATCTTAGATCTAGTTTAATTTGATCATATTCTAGCATAATTATTGAATCATATAGCATAATCAATCTCTATTCTAGCTTAATTGCATCATCATCATAGCTTAATCATGCATATCATTAGCTTAATTAGCCTCTTGGATCAATCTAGCATAATCATGCATTCATCTAGCTTGCATATCATATCATTTTAAATCCTTTGTCTAGGTGTAGTCAAGTCACTGGGATTGCTTATCCAGATCTGAGAGCAAATCCACACTCGCATCTCTTAGGAGGCGATAGGTCACTTTGTCATGGTTTATATTTCATTTGATTTCAATTTTCTAACCATTCTTGTAATGATCTATTGAGTATTTCTATTGTAGTTGTAGGTACCCTACTTCACACACATGACACTTAGAAATCATTTAGCAGTTGAACGAGTTTGAGAAGATTCATTTTAATAAATACAAAGAACGGCTCCTTCATCCTAGCAAATGTATGTTTATTTGATTTTGAGATCACGGCTAAAGAAGGATTAGAGTTGGTACAATCCAAGTTATCGCTATATCAAATGGCTTTTGAAAAATTTAGAAACTATGATTCAGAACACTTTATTCATTGAACTAGGGTTGGGGTCAAATTGGGACCCTTTGTTCATGAACATGAGGATTTAATCATAAATGCTTCTTCTGATTTAGAGGTTTAGAGGATAAAAGAGATAAGGGTTAAGGTACAAATGGAAAATGAAATGATGAAAAAAGATTGACCCAACACACAAATGGGCACACATTAATTTGAAGGACAAACCTTAGGATAGTGTAGCATCATAAATTGTACACCTTTATTAGTGTGTCCAATTTCACACTCTCCTAGCATTTGTTTTAGTATTTCCCTTTCTTCTATGCATTATAGGACCTCTATTGTAATTAATTAATATTTTATTCAATATTATAGGTTTTATTCCACTTTATTACACTATTATTTGGGCCCTTGACTCTAAGTGTGCCCTTTATTTCTTCAATATCTTGATTTATCCTCTATCCTACCCCAATTTCAACTTCCAAGACACATTCCACATATCTATACATTATGGTTTCAGCCACTAAGCTAGAATAAACATTAGAATCACGTTATCTTGCATTCCCTTAAAGTTGGAAACATATTGTTGGGACCAAGGCAACCTACCACCATGGTCTCACACTTTTTTCTCTGAATTTTGGGAGGATAATTTGGCAGTCCTATCTCATTCAAATTTTGCTCAATGTGAATAAATCACAAATATAATTCAGACTAAAGGTGATTTCAATTATGAAATCCCTATAAAAGGCATCCCTCTCAATTCATTTCATCATCTTATCTTATGCTAACATTATCATCCAATTCAAGAGCAATTCTTCTTCCTCAAGAGAAGATTTGATGCAAGGAGTAGCGAACTAAATCAAGGAATCTTCCTTTTATGTTTGATCTATGATTTCATGATGAATTTTATGTGATTTATCATGTTATTGTATAAACACATGGAGGACTTATCCTTAGAGCATTGCATCACCTATTGAAGGTATAATCATCTACATTTAAGCATTTCAATTCTAGATCTAGCCTTGCCCTGAAAAGGCAAGATTTCCAATTTGATTCAAGTTCAATTTATATTTCAATTAGGGTTAATTCCAAACCCAAGGTTTGACCTAAGGAAAACCCCTATCCACAACCCCCTTTCTTTCCTCTTGAGTGTAGCTATAGGTACCCAATAGAGCCAGAAGACCTTGGACAACATTAGGAGTCGGATATAGACTTGTTCCCAAATTTTGGACTTGATTTTCCAAGACTAGGGTGCTAGGTCGTCACTTTCCTAAGACCAAGGCACTAGGTTTCCTTGGTCCTCAAAATTATATATCAAATTTCATAGGTGGCTCCCAGAGTGCTTCAGGTTGCAGATTTACCGATAGTAGCTCAACCTTAGAAGACCAAGGCATTCTAGCGCCTAGGTCCTTCTAGATCAGTATCAGATCTCGATCACAAGTGAATAGTCGGATTTCATGCTTAGTTCTATGTGTATTACAACATTTCTAATTATCTTTAAGCCATTTACAATAACTTAAGTGTTTACTTTCTTCATACTGTAGCCATAGTTTTGCATTGCTTCAACATATCTCTATAGTTGATTCATTTACATAGCAATGAAGGAATAGAAACCCTAGAAGTGTCATTTGACTCTCTTTTACAAAAGTTAGTCATACGATCACTCCTCTAGGTGATTTTTGTATTCTTATGTTGGTATGAAAGTGGATCTTGGTCTTATGTTCTACTCGGTTCCATTTTCTTACTATACAAATAGAATGATCATAAGATTTGAAATAGGAGGAGATGCAGTAGATGAAATCAGAGCATTGGAATGCTCTACATTTATGTCTAATGATAAGTTTGTGTTGTCCCATGAATTTAGGGACTTTATGCTAAAAAATAAAAAGGAGTCATTTTCTAACATGGTCAAAGATAGGTTGGCATCAGGGGACTCATGAACTTAGTGATAGATTTATAGATAAAGTCTTAGAGAAAGTTAATTTTTATATATTTAAGATGACTAATGAGGAGGCATGAAATATTATAAGGAATAGTGGATGTTTGTTACTAGAAGAATGGGACCTCTCTTCTACAATTGTATTGGATGCCATAAGAAGGGAATCTTCAAACTTCTCAGCTTTACCAATTGAAGAGCAGGGCAATGAGTTGTATTTTGGATCAGGTTATAGCTCATAGTATGAGGCACTGATAGTGTGGTCAATATTTTTAGATGACCGGAAGTATTAGATATGAAGAAGGTAGAAGATCTTACTAGCAACTTGGTTGTTACAAGGTCAAGTGACACATCTGCAATGCAAGCAGTTGCATTGGTGGACAACTCTACTCTTTATGCTCAAGAAATTGTTAACAAGATTCAAACTAATTTGAGTAAATTAAAAATTATCAATGAAAATTTGCTTGGAGAGTATTAAGGTGGTTTCACTCCTCCCTTCTCCATATGCTAGTTTCACTTCTTCTTCTCCTTCGTCTTCCTAGATGATGTCGGGTGCTTCAAGGTCAATTGAAGGGCTAAAGGCCCCCAAGGATGGAGTAGCAAGGTTGAAAGATGAGCTCAAAAGGAGCAAAGAGGATGAAAAGGTCAAAAGATCATGAAGAGAAAAGAGTCAATGATTTGCTTGAGTATAATAAGGTGGTGTCACTCCTCCCTTCTCCACATGCTAGTAGTATTTATACTTCTACTTCTTCTACCCCTTCATCTTCCCAACCACTGGCATTAGATGCTTCAAGTCAGTTCAAGAGACAAAAGGTCCTCAAGGATGAAGTAGCAAGGTTGAACTTAGATGAGCTTAAAAGGAGCAAAGAGGCTAAAAAAAGGTCAAAAGATGATGGAGAGAAGAGAGGGAATTTTTTGAGTATAATAAGGTGGTGTCACTGTCACTCCCTTCTAATTCATTGTCACCAATGTCAAATCAGTATGTTTAAAGTGAGTTGATTCAAAATATATGAAACCACCTAAGATCCTGCATCTTTGGCTATGTGTTGGAAAGTTTTGGGAGTATTATAAAAGATTGACGAATACAATCAAAAACCATGAAAGGACACAAATGAGATTGAGATGCATCCAAAAAAGGTGGCCTCCTCAAGCTAATTTTTTATAAATCTTTCTTGATCATACAAAATTTGATGTTGATAGTCTCAATTCCATTTCACAAATTATTGTAAAATTTGATGAGTTGGGAACCAGTCTCCACACTTTTAATTTTATCATGACTTTTTTATTGAAGAGGAGAAAAATATCATAGAGGCCCTTCAATGCCTCGATGCCTTATGTTTGGATTTTGGTTTTTCCATCTAGTGGCATAAAGATTAGTATTATTATTAATTCTTCCTTCACGTTTCACCATGGCTTCTTAGCTATGGTTGGAAGTGTATTGGCCATAGGAATTTTTTTGACTTTTGGGTATTCCCTTTGCTTTTCAGTCTTCTCTTGTGGACCTTTGGAATGCGGTTCTCATCAGAATGAGAAAAAAATTCTTATTGGATTACCAAGCCACTTTCCTTGGCTAGTAAATTTCAAGTGTGCTCTAAAATTCTTGTGTTCACTCATATGTATTACTCTTCCTACATGAAACTAGAAAAGCTTCTTTTATGATTTTTTGTGGGCCTCTTCAAAAGATTGTAAGAATTTTCACCATGTTACTTGGGAGTTTTCTTGTCTCTAGCGAGACTATGGCAGCCTTAGGCTTCTTTCCACTCAGCAGTAATGGTTGGATCTCTATGTCAAATGGGTTGTACATGCTATATTTAGGAATGAGGCCTAGAAAATTCTTCTTAGGCACTGCATCTCCTTAAGTTTCTCAACCAATTAGTCTACTTGGAAGGGGATTGGTTTTCAAACCCTTTTGGTTATGAAATATGTTGTTCATATCAAAGGCACTCTTGTTACCAAAATAATTTGGCATTATTGGGAAACCATTAAGCCCTGGATTTGGTGGTTTGGCTTTGGATTTCAAGATGACATTTCTTTCAACTAGTGCAACTTTTAGTGGTCTACACTTATTCAGATTCAAGGGCTTCCTCTAGCTTTTTTTCCTTGGGTTCGTGCTTTGTGGTTTCACAAAAAAGGCATTTGCACTCCCCATGATTTATTTTCCATAGCTATTATGACTCTTTTCTATTGAGACAATCTAAAAACCCATTATCGACTCTATCAAGCAAATAGAGAGACTTTCAACATTGTTATGTTATCTCTCCCTCTAGAGATGCTTCATAAGATTGACATTCACTTTGTCAAACCATGGTGGAAGGATTGGCATTGGTCTACCAACACTACTTTCTACAATCATAAGTCATGTTTGGGGTACCACTAGCTCTCTCTTCACCTTCCTATGGTATCTGCTTTGAATTTATAATGGCATTTTTAGTCACCTTTGTCTATAATTGCCAAATAGACAGAGGTGACTACAACATCTAGTATATTGTTATTTAGACTAAGCTCACCCATTGTTCCTGGGGTATTATTTTCCAAGGCTTATCTATGGGTTATTGCCTTCAGCATATGGGTATTTTGGACCCTCATTGTCCATTCCATGGCCAACCAAAGTATTTCAAACACCTCTTCTAGTTTTGTCATCATGTTCAACATTTATGGAGTTGTATTCATGACTTTTTTGCCCCTCATGGTCATAACCTTTTTCTTGGCATATGGTTCTTATGGGAGATTGGCCTCACACTCCCTTCAAGTGTACCCAAATATGGCATTCAAAATTCTTTTTTCCCTATGGAAAGATAGAAATGTTGTTATTTTTTCTTACAGCTTTATTAATACTTTTATTTCACATTTCACTAAAGCTTCTATTTGTAATAACGTTATGCTCTAGATTTAAGTTCAAGCTAATAAAGTAGTGCTAGAGGTGGCTCACTCAAAGATTTATTTGATCACTTGGGTAATGCCCCTTGTACTATGGCTAAGGTACCCCCAAATATTTTTACTTCTTACAATCGTTATGTACCCGACAACCATAGGCAAGGTTAGAGCTTTTTTTCTCAAAGCTCTCAGTACCCTAGATATCAAGCTTCTAGTCACCACTCTAGTGGTAGGAGTGGCTCAGCTCAATGATGCTTTACCTCACTCCCACATGGAGGTTTTGCCTTTTGGTGACCCTTGGGTGAGGTAGGGCTATCTATTGGTGGTGGCAATAGTTGGTCAAAGTCCTCAAAGTAACTCCCTTGAATGGCTCTAATGATTTCACTTGTGAGGAATGAAGACAAGGATAAGGAGGGAGAAGTTAATGTTAACAAGGGGTGGTCCATCCTCGACAACACCCCAAACCCCATAGATATATGGGACAAACTAGATTACTATGACCCCCCTCCACCTCTCACTATTGTTGCTCTCGTCACTTAAGTGACTTTATTGTTATTTCTATTATATTGCTTTCTAGACACTACTCGTGTGACTTTGAGGAGTGACCTTGTGTCCTCCTATATTTTTTTATGGATGTTTATGCAATTATAAATTAATAGAATCTGACACGTGTATTTCTAAAAAAAAAAAATTTAAATGTATTCTCTCTTAATTAGGCATTCTCTTTTGGTTGAGATCTTTGGAAGGACCCCATTGACATGTATACATATATTCAAGACTCTACATTGAAGTTGAATAGTTACATTTTCATAAGCATGTTTGGGGAGTGGGCCTCATTTATCTTTTTGAATTTGCATGTTTCACCTTCATTTGCCTACCAAATTTCTTGAATGGAGTTCCCATATGTGGAGTTACAAATTGATCACAATCTTGCATGCCTTGACTTAAATGAATTGACTAGGTGGACAAAGTTGCAATTTGATTATGGATTCTTAGTTCAAACCTATAAAAGAAGTATGACACATTTATGGGGGTTACAATTTTATGAGAGTTGCATTTGATATTCCTTCAATTAATGCTTGGTTCCCTTAAAGAATCTCCAAATTATTTAACGTTATGCTCCAAATTCAAGTTCAAGATAATAAAGTGGTGCTAGAGGTGTCTCACCTCCAGGTGTTACTTGATCCCTTTGGTAATGTTCGTTGTACTATGGCTAGGGTCCCTCAGACAGTTTTGCTTCTCGCAATCATTCTCCACCTTGCAACTGTAGGCATGGCTAGAGCTTTTCTTCCCAACACTCTTAGTCCCCTAGACCGCAAGCATCTCGCTACCATTTTAGTGGCTTGGACCAACAGTGCTTTGTTGCACCCCTGCATGGAGGTTTCACCTCTAGGTGGCCCTTGGGTGGGGCAAGGTTGTCTATTAGTGGTGGCACTGGTTGGTCATCGACTAGTGGTTGGCCAAACTCCTCAAAGTGGCTCCCTCAAATGGCTCTAGTGATTTCACTTGTGAGGAATGAAGACAAGGATAAGGAGGAAGGAGAAGCTAATGTCAACAAGAGGTGGTCCATCCTTGACATCACCCCTAGACCTCGCTGATGTATGGGGCAAACTAAATGATTGGTACCTCCCTTCAACTCCCACTTGTGTTGTTGTCATCAATTAAGAGGCTTGTTTTTTTTGTTATCTTGATTTTCGAACAGTGCTCATGTGTATCTAAGGAGTGACCTTATGTCATCCTATAATTTTTCGTGGATGTGTATATATTTATAAATCAATAGAATCTCACGCACATCATAAAAAAAAATCAAATGTATTCTCTCTCATTTGGGCATTCCCTTTTAGTTGAGATATTTGGAAGGACCCCATTGGCATGTGTACATATATTCAAGACTCCACATGCAAGTTGAATAGTTACATTTTTTGTAAGCATGTTTGAGGGAGTGGACCTCATGTATGTTTTTGCCTGCCAAAGTTCTTGAATGGAGTGCCTATATATGTAGTTACAAATTGATCAAAATCTTGCATGCCTCAACTTAAATGTATTGACTAGGTGGACATAGTTACCATTGCATTCTAGATTCTCAGTGAACCGATAAATGAAGTATGACACATTTAGGGGGGTTACAATTTTATGAGAGTTGCATTTGATATTCCTTCATTTATTGCTTGGGTCCCTAAGAGAATCTTGCGACATCATAGAGGAGTTACATTAATGATTCCTCACTCAAACCTTGGAGAATTATGCTACAATTAGAGATGTGTAAAACTCCTCATTGAGAAATTTGAAAACATTAGCTTCTAGGAGAGTGAGAGGATGCACGAAGGATGTGGATAGTTCTTTGCGTGCGAGTCACAAGGAGCTAAGCTGAGATAAAAAGACTTACCAAAAAGAGAGGAGACTGAGGAGGAATGATCTTTAAAATGTTTTTGCATAAACTATGCTATATATTAGTGATTGAGAGTTGATGTGGTTTACCAAGGTAGAGTTTTGGGTTGGACTATGGTTTCCATTCTTCTTGAAAATCTTATATATGTTGTGTTATTCAATCTTGTACATTCTTGGATCTAATATATATACCCATTTCGTAAGAAAATACCCTCTCCATATCCTCCAGCAAAAAAAAAAATCACATATATGATCAGATCTGCTATAAAATAATGATGGCTTAGATCAAATTTGATTTGTGTAATCTAGCTTTTTAAGAGATTGATTATCTTCAAAACAAAGGCACACGTGTATTATAACCCATCTTAAATCCTCCCTAATAATGGTGTACGGTCTCAATGGAAAGAGAATGATGTCCTCCATTTTATGTCACATCTCTTAAATGCTGGCAAAACTCCTCTACTTAGAGTCCACTCATATACTTGCATGATGTAAGTAAAGGAGTTAAATTTAGAATAGGTGATGAAAGATAACCCACTCTAATAACTAATCCATGGATATGACAAGGGATGCAAACAAATAATGATTCAGAAGAAGTGAGGGTGGGATACCACATAATCATCTCTTCTCCCACTTCTCCATAGTCAATTGCAGTAAAAGTAAAGTAGGTAACAAGTAAACGACAAAATTCATCAAACCTAAAAGCAAGTCTCCAAGAAAGTGGGGCCCATCGAGACGGCTGAGGTGTCAGTCTGACGGGAATGCCCCCGGCGGCACGATTTTCCGGGCCGAAGTGGCAGTAGTGGGTCCCACTCAGCCACTGAAAAGGACAGACCCTGTACACGTCAGCATGCGTCCTTCTCCGCCGCCGTCATCTCAGGCGGCGTCAAACTTCAAGCTCCCGGCTCCTAATTTACACGGTATAGTTCCACGACTTTGACGCCCCCTTGGAAACGGCCTCCAACGTTATAATAACACTGAGATGCACTCCCACAACAACTAGACCAAAAACCTCTGTTTTAACGAATGGGTCTGTTAATGACAGAGCATCCGGAAAAGAAGTCCTATACAAAAAACCTGTGCCGTAAAGCAAAATCCCTTCGTTCTTTTTCCCGAAATGCCTTATTACAACACAGCGACAACAACCCACATGATGAAACCCATGATTTTAACAACAATTGTTCCTGCATCTGGAGAAACATCACCATGAAGCTTCTCCTCCAGAACTACTCTTTCAAGAATTTGTTCTCTAGACGAGCTAAATATAATGAAGATTCTTCTTCTTCTGCTGCTTCTTCATACATGGAGCTCAAGGACAAAGATGAAGGCAATGTTTCAGCTGATGAAATACCAATTCCAATGCCTGCAATCCCACCTCCTCTCTGGAAGCCTTCATGGAGGTGTTTTGCATTTGATGAAGTCTGTGGTGCCACCAACAATTTTCATGCTGGTATGTGCCAAAAATTATCAGTAGTTCCAGGTTCTCTTGTGTTTATATGTCCAAAACAGGAAAAACTCATGGAGATATGCATGAGCATTCTGGACTAGATATAGGTTTGAAGCTCAAGATGTTATATTCGTATGTACATGTCTGTGACAGAATCCAATATACATAATTTCTTGTTAACAGCATATGCTTGGTATAAGTAGTAAATATAGGATCAATACTCATAAGGTTATGTGTGCTGCGGAGAACCCAATGCATGTGGGTGGCTGCTGTCTAAGGACGAGTATCATTGTCTGAAAGTATGCTTTTCCATGCCATAATAGTATGCTTGGGCTTTTTGGAGGGGGTGTAAGCTCTAGATTCATGAGGTTATCTATGTGTGAAAATGCATGTCATAAAATCCTGTGTGTATAACTTTACTTCTGTGTTTATATATGTAAATATCTTCTGTTTCTATAGGCACATATTTGGGCATTTTGAAGAGTTGAATAAGCATGCGGTTACCTGCGGGTCTGCCTGTCCCATAACTAATGTGGATATATCTAATAGATAGATAATAGGCTTAACAATCATGAGGTTATGTCTGTGATTAAATGTCTGTCATAGAACCTGATGTGCATTTTGTATGTATATGAATAGATATATGCTTGGCCAGATGGATTCGATGTAAGATCAAACACACAGATCATCTGTGTGTATGCCTGTCTCAGAGAAACTAGTCCTTTCTCTGACAGTATGCTTTTTCCTACCATGGTTAATGCTTGGCATTTTGAAGTGAAAATAACTTCAACCATTTGAGACTCATGAGATTACCTACACATGTATGTCAGTGATAGAACCTCATCCTTATGAATGGCTGCTAGTTATGAACAAGTACCATTGTTGAAAGACTCAGAATATTATGCTTGAGATTTCTGCAATACATATAGATTCAAGATTCATGAGATTATCTGGCTCTCTAGATGTGCGCCATAGGAAATCCTGTTTTGTGATGTAGCAGCAAAGTATCCTTCTGAATATTTTACAGATTTGAAGTTTACCGTGTCTAGTCAGGGGTCCATGACTCATTAATGTGACAGGATACACATGTGTCTGTGCATGTATCCTTCCTAGTTATCAGCATATGGTTGGTCATTCTAGAGTAGGTATAGGTTTAAGGCATCAGGTTATCTAGGTGTATGTAAGTCATCAAACACAATCCTTATGGGTGGCTTCTGCCTATGGACATCTACCCGTGTTACTTGTTTGAAGCATGCCTTTTGTCATGGTAGTGAGAAGGCTCCCATTTGAGGCATTTAAGAGTTTACCACAACTAGCATCGGGTCACAAAATATTGTGTGCTAGAATCCTAGAACCCAATGCCAATGGGTGACTATGAGTATATATAAAGCACCATGGCCATTGAAAATCTGATTTGTGATAGCGAATTAGAGTACACTTCTGAATGTTCTAGGCATTTGATGTTTAGCAAGTCTAATAGCAATTCTACAACCCGTGCATGTGAGAGGAAATTGTGATCATTTAATGCCTTTTCTTATCTGTAAAGCAGCCTTGAAATAAAAAATGAATTTGAAGCAGATATAGGTTCACATTCTCGTAAGCCATCTGTTGGTCGGCATTCTGGACTAGACATATGTTTTAAACTCCATAATGTTGTAGATGCATCTTTATGTTTGTCATCGAATCCAATGGCTATGGCTGACTTCTGTATGAATACAATCACCATTCTAAAGGTACGCTTTTCCCATGATAGGGAGGCTTTTAAATGAGAGGTGTTAGCCTAACAAATATTCCCAGGTGATGGTGAAGGAAACAGTTCCTCCCTTACGATGGCCGGCTGGAGCAAGAGGCATTCAAAACTTTCCAAGACTTGGTCTCAACTCTTGGGCCAAACACCTGTTTCTCTAGTAGGAGCCAATGCCTATAGGCGGCTATTAGTATATGCAAACTACCATTTGCTTTGTGATGTGGGAGCAGAGTGAACTTTTGAATGTTTTGGGCATTTGAAGTTTAACATGTCTGGCCACAGGTCCAATGCCATGTAGATATGGTCATATAACTATTTAATGAGCGTTCTATTTGTAAAGCAGCCCTGTTATCATTGATGATTCAATGAAGTGGAAGCAGATATACCTTGGGTAAAGGTAGAGGTTCAAATCTTTATTAAGTTATATGTCATATCATATTGACAGAACATAATGCCTCTGGGTGGTTCTGGCATACAAACATGCACCGTTATCTGAAAGAATGTTCATCCCATGATAAGAAGGCTCCTAAATGTGCGACTTAAGGTTAGGCCTGAACCCAGGTCATCATCATTGCGTTAAGTGTTTGCTAAGGCCGAAGGTAAACCTTATCATAGAATGCTAGAACTATATGCCAATGGGCAGCTATCAGTCCACCCAAACTGCCATAACCTTTGAGAATTCTGCTTTGTGACATGAGAGATGATGTTTAATGAGACTAACCAGATGTCCACCACCCACGTATTTGATCGGATTCCTTGGACCCTCTGATACATATTTGATAGCCATCTCTGTTAGTAAAGCAGCCCTGCTATCAGAAATGAACTTTTCATGATGATATTTTTAACTAGAAGCAGGTGAGTGTTCCTAGGACCGGTTTCAGAGGTTTTAACTGTAGAGGCATCTAGTGTGAACGTAATTTTTCCAATGGGTACAAGCAGTTATCCTTGCATGTAAACCTGTCCTCCTATGATGAATTATGTTTTTGAATGATGGTGTGTCAAATTTGACAGTGTCCATCTAGTTGGTTTAGGCATTTGATTTTAGCAAAACCAGTTGAACATATACTAGTGCGAGGCATTAGCCTAGCAATGTTAGGTTTGAAACCAGGTCATCATTGTGGCAATCACTTACTCAATTCCACAAGACTGTTGGTAGCTGGACTTGAGGAGATCGGTCAGAGGTCAAAAACCTGTTTACATTATTGTACCCAATGCCAATGGGTGGCTATCACTTCTTGTAAATCATCATAACTATTGAAATTTCCAGTTTTTGATAGGCAATGGTAGGATGGTGTACTTCTGGATGTTTTAGGCCCTTGGTGTTTACCAGTGCAACACCAATACATCTGATAAATCTGAATGACTATTTGATTTGGAGATAGTGTGGTGCAGGTCTCGACTGATAAACCACACTTATTAGGATGTCTAATATCAGATCTCAGGTTCAGGGATCTTGTCAACAGGGATACACTATCTATCATAGACCAGGCAGTTGTGGTGACCCATAGATTACACCTAATCACAGAAGGAATTCCCCATCACTCAAATAGTAAAAGCTCAAAATGCTCAAATCTGTGTACCTAGCAAAATGGTTGCTAGTTGGGTTACCTATAGAATCCTTTTTTGTAGGAATGGTTTTTTGATGGTAGAAATCCAAGTAGAAGCATATTAGCCTTAGTTTTTTTCACTCTATTACCATAGAGGCATCCTCTCTGAATGTATGCGCTTTTCTCTATGGGCTTGAGAATGTGTAGTTATCCTCGCAGGAAAACTAACTGCACTATGGAGATTTATTTGGGCGATCTGTCAAATTGCAATAACCTTCTAGATGTTTGGGTGTTTTGGGGTTTAGAAGACTACATGAAAGGATTTTTTCACCTTCATGTAAACAATGAACTGTATACTAATTTATTAACTTTAGTTGTCTTATCCTTTTTGTTTACATACCATTTGGGATTTATAGATCCCATCTAGACTGAAACCCTAGTAGATGGTATGAAACTCTGTGGAACTGAACTATGGCTCTGTCACGTCCAACACAAATGCATGGAAAGCTCAAAACTTACAGGTTTGATTGGAAGAAAGCTAGCATTTCATATGCTTTTAAAAATCTAATAGCTTGGAAAGACAATACTTTTGACTCATCTTACAAGATACGCAGCAGGGAAGTGTAGGCCATTCCTCTAAGCTATTGATTGTAAGAATCAAATGAGAAAATATCTACCTAAGACACTTCTTGACTTCAAAACCTAGAAAGAGGACACTGCATATTTCTTAAAATACTATCAATGTTCTTATTTTATGAAGAAATGGTAGGAACTAAGGAAAGTGATTTATAATGTGAACACTGAATGTTATTTCTTTAAGTAACTGGCACAAGTTTATCTAGACAATTTTACTACTTTGGTTGGTTGCTAATTCATCTTCCCTGCCTTTCCTTAATACATGTATGCTTGTGGGATGTCGTTGATAACTTAATAACTATCAGAAAACGTTAGTAGAAAAGACCATAAATTTTACTTGGTGAATAATCTTGCAGCATATAAAATGATGGATTCTTATTACTATTGTTGGATTTGTAGATAATTTGGTGGGCAGAGGTGGATATGCAGAGGTGTACAAAGGAGCCCTACCAGATGGACAGATGATAGCAGTTAAAAGACTAGCAAAAGGAAACACTGATGAACAGAAAGAGAAAGAGTTTCTAACAGAGTTGGGTATCATTGGTCATGTATGTCATCCCAATGCAACCTCATTAATAGGATGCTGCATTGAGAATGGACTTCATCTCATCTTCGATTACTATGTAAATGGTAGCTTGGCTTCACTTCTTCATGGTAACTTTCTTAATTGTCTCAAAATGGTTGTAAGATGTGAGGCTACTAGCTCTCCTTGTGTGATTAGAGGGGGCTTTGTTATTCAGATAATATATAATCATACAGTGGAGTAGTAAAGATTGATAGAAAGTTCTGATTAATTATTAATTTTAACTGTGCAACAATCTAAATGTTACAATATTGCTGAACAAAGTCCTATATAGATCTTCCTGCCAAAGATAAAGGAATAGAAATAAACAAGCAAACGTCTCCAATTGTTTTTTGTTAAACCTTTTCTCATTCAGCATATCTTGAGTTCTTTCCTCATTTTCAAGGCAATAAATTAAAGTGGTTTGATTACACGTTATAGCAAGATTCAGTGCAATAGAGATCTAAAACTCAAAAATGTATTTGAAAGCAGGCACCAGGACTCCAGTACTGGAATGGTCAATTCGGTACAAGGTGGCAATTGGAACGGCAAGGGGGTTGCATTATCTGCACAAATGCTGCCAGCGACGTATCATACACAGAGACATAAAGGCTTCAAATGTTTTGCTAGGGACAGATTTTGAACCACAGGTGAGCAAACATATATTCATAGCTGCAATTAAATGGAACATATGAGGAAATTTTTTAACGCGTAACACAAAACTCTTGGTAACCTAGTATTTCAAGTCAAAGATAATTTATTAATTCTCCATGTATTGTAGAATGTTATATGTTTATGGATTTTCGTGCTATAATTGTTTCGTTTTCAATAAGACACTGACAAACATTTCATCTCAATTCAAAATTATTTTTTCTTTATGGAGAACTTTTTCCTTTTAACTAATTAATTATATTGAAGATAGTAGGGAAAGTTGCAAACCTGGTTTTGGGTTTTTAATTTCATCTGTGGCTGGGCTAGTGCAGATATCAGATTTTGGTTTAGCAAAATGGCTTCCAACGCAATGGACTCACCATTCTGTCACACCAATTGAAGGAACATTTGGGTGGGCAAATTTCCTTCTATCTTGTTTTCAGGACTTTTGTGATACTGTTCTCATAATTGTTAGTCTGCTTTTTAAGTTTTTTGTTCAATGTGTTCAAATGTCCTGAACAGGTACTTGGCACCGGAATATTTCTTGCATGGCATTGTTGATGAGAAAACTGATGTTTTTGCATTTGGGGTATTATTGCTTGAGATTATCTCAGGTCGTAGACCTATTGATGCATCAGAAAAAAATCTGGTATCTTGGGTGAGTAAAATTATTTATCTAAATAAAATCTTATTTAACCACTTCATGTTGTAAGAAGGGCATAAGCTGATCTTTGATGACACATGTCTAAGACAATTTTCTGCTATGCATTTTCATTGGGGAAAAAGGTTTCAAAATGCAACCATATGCACATTTATCAAAAATTGCTTTCCTTTAATTTGAATAAAAGGACTTCCAATTAATATGGTTCTTTCGCTTATCCATCTTTGTAGAACACACATTCATAATGTAGACCAAACAAAACAAAACTAAATGCCAAGCAATATATTTAATATTTATGCCAAAATCTGCTATGTTTGTTTCAGGCCAAACCCCTATTGGAGTCCGGAAACATTCATGAACTTGTAGATCCTCGACTTCGAGGACAATATGACAGTCATCAGATGCAAAGGATGGTATTCACTGCATCATTGTGTATAAGACATTCAGCAATCTGGCGTCCATCAATGATTGAGGTCTTTGGTTTTTGCCTTAACAAATCTAACTTCTTATAAACACATCTCTTGCAGTAACCCTGATTCAGTACTTTAAACAACTCTAAAACAGTTGATAATATTGCTGCTTGGCTTTTACTTTCAGGTCTTACAGCTATTGATTGAAGGTCAAAGTCATGAGACAGCAGATAGTTGGAAAATGCCACCATCCATCATGGATGAAGATGATGATGACTTTTGGGGATTTGATGAATCCGAAAGCGAAATTGATGTAACAGATGACAGGAGATGACTGAGGGATTTTCCCAGAGCATTTTTGACCCTAAAAATTGTTTCTTAACCTATTGTCCTGTACTAACTGACGAGGTTATACCTGTGTAACATTAGAGCTTGATATAACCAGTTCAAGAGAATAGAATGTATTCTAGGTGCAGATTTCTTTTGATTGGGAGAAACTTCCCTTACAAAATTACTCGAGTGTATCCAAAGCGAAAGGATATTGTATGTGTTTGTAATTTTTCTCTATTAAGAATGTGCATATGGTTGGTATAATAAAAAGCACTTGTCCAATCTTACTGTTAGCATGTTTTCTCATTTGGTTATCCTATTCGATACAACATAAAATTCTAAAATTGATTCATTCCATGTCTTTCAAGTTCTAGGTCAATTCTTCCTCGTACAACTCTTAAAAGATTTACTCCTTTCTACCCACATGATTATTGAGGGCTGGTATGTGGGAATGTTAAAAGTCCTTGCAAGCCTTAAGCTTTTGCCAATGGGCTTGATATTTCATAATAGACTTGCCTCCATGGAAAGCCCAAAATACCTCACATGCCAAGAAGCTGTTTTGGGTGTCATTCACACTAATATCAGCTAGATTGGCTGTGGGTATGTGCAACGTGTTGCTGTCATTCTCATTCACACGAATTTTTAGGTCAAAGAACAAACTCTAAAACCATTAATTTGTGGTTTTGCAGGATGCCTCATTAAAGACTATTTTTAAACCTTCTGATATTGCCAAAGGGCTTCTTGATATTGCATAATAGACTTGCCTCCATGGAAGCTCAAAAGATCTCACATGCCAAGAAGCTGTTTTGAGTGTCATTCACACTAACATCAGCTAGATTTGCTGTGGCTATGTGCAACGTGTTGCTGTCATTCTCATTCACACGATTTTTTAGGTCCTAACACGGGATGCTTATTGGTTTATTGAAAGCATCCAAATACAGAACATAATTGAATTGTATGATACATCAGTTACAGTTGACTCCCTAGCGTGAAGACATTATTAAATCTTTTGAGTGACCATATGAATATATCCTCCTTTGACAAATCTGTCATATGGGACACATTAACATCGATTTTGATGCACCCATATACACCTTTTCCTTCTCTATTCAATTGTTATTAGCTTCTTTTGAGGTTAAACTCTACTGTGTACTCAATTCACATCATTGTTTTGGCCTTAGCAAACAGAAGGCTTCTTGGCCTATTGAAAGCATCCAAATGTACATGAAATAAGATGAATTCTCTGACACTTAAGAAAGAGAATTGTGGGACACATGACAAATTGATGGCTAGCTAACAAAATTAAATACACTATCAAATCTTTTGAGTGACAATTAGAACCGACCTTTGACAAATCTGTCATATAAGAACATTTTTTCTGTTCTTTTATTAGGGTCAAACTTTCTCGTGTAATCTTCACATGAATTTTAAGGCCCTACGCAAACAGGGGGCCTATTGGCTGGCCTTTTGAAAACCACCTAAGTACATTAAACATGATTGAATTGCGTGACACGTTACAAATAGTTGGCTAACTAGCCATAACTATCTTTGATTGAGTTATAATAAACTCCCACCATTCACAGATCTGCAATATAAGAAATTTTTTCTATATATACACTTTTCTTTTACGTTTTATCATTTGTTTATTTTCTAAATTTTTGTACACGATATGGAGATCTAATGCTGGTACGTTTTTAACGTTGATCTGCTCCACACATTATTATAAGTAGGTGTTAGATCGTCAAGCAGGTTTGCTGGTGACACATGAATTAGCATAAAATAAGAAAGATTAGGTTGAAGCTGCCTACGGACTGTTTGTATGAAGGGTTAGCATTCTAGTGGATGCGACGGGACAGCAGGGGATGTCCCTTTATGTGTTAACTATTAAGTTACATCATGTATATGAATTTATAAATTTTAACTCTCAATTCAATTCAATTGCTATGCATAATGTATATGATGTATGGTTTATCAATGTTATCAGATGAATATATGAATTTTCCTTATATATTTTACATTTTACCTACTTTATATATCGCCATCCTCTCTTGTCTCCAAAAATGGCCAAAAAAATCAGTCCCAAAAACTTGTGGTAACATAGCAAACAAACATAACTAATGGTCAGGGATTTGCATATTCCATTATTTAAATAGAGATTGTCAGTTAGATCTAAGTAATAAAAGTGTATATCTTGCACTTTTATATTCTTCTTTTAGAAAATGGCCATTGTCTTGTTAATTTATATATAGAAAAGATTGAATTGTGTGATTATGGACATGTATTTAAAGATATTCTTATGTCATCAAAACAATTGGATATAGAGTGACTACAAGAAAATTGTTTTGTTTATTATATGTGAATTGTGATAATAGACATGTATTTAAAGACATTCTTACAACATCAAAACAATTAGAAATAAAATGACTACAAAAAATTTGTTTGATTATCATATGATTCACTTATTTTGACATTTTATTATTTTTTAAAAATTTACTATTATTCAATTTTCATACAAATATTCTTCACCTAGCAAACTAAATATATCTAGTTCAAAGATACCAAGATTTCCAACTATGTTATGATAAATGAGAATTCTCCTATGTGATAGAAGTTGAGTAAACAATACATGCTTTTGAATTAATTAAAAGTTAAAAGCTAATTAGAATACACAAAAACAATTAGACAAATTAAAAATTTAATATTGGAATAAAAAAGGTAGGGTTGTTGCTAGGTTCTAGATGTGTAAACTTAATTAAATTAATATTTAATTAATTTAACCTTTTTCGTATAATTAATTATATTAATTATGTTAGTCCTCTTTCTTCTTAAAATTAATTAAATTATATTTTAATTAATTGTATCACCTTAGCCTTATAATTAATTATATCTTATTCTTATGAAAATTATTTCAATCCCCCAACCTTAACTAATATTTCTTCTAAACCTTAATTAGTTATTTAATCCCAATTAATTAACTAATCCCTTGATTCCTACAAATCACCCTCCTAATCCCATCATCTAGCCTAATTAATTCTAGCCTAATCATTATTATCATTTCCTCCAATTTTATATTCCTCCACTCATTCTCTCTCCTCATGTCCTATTCTCCTAACTCACCTACTTTCTCCCATAATCTCTCATTAGCTCACCTAATCATCCCCTTAATCATTTGCACATCAGGGATAGGTCAACTCGTTGCCATAAATGGTCTTCCCATCTCACCCTCCAACCTTAAATGCCACCCACTTTTGGTTCATTCAAGGAATATCAAAATCCCTTGCATATCCTCATGCCCCCTCTTCCCAAAGAATTTGTAATTCCTTCATCATTTATTCTCTCCACAAATCCTCTTATTTGGGAATTTTAAATTCTTCGTCTTCTCCCAAGGAATTTTATATTTCTTTCCTCTCTTCCCAAGGTACTTGAGGAACGCTTCCCCATGTACTTAAAAAAGTGTGGAGACAAGAAATGTCTTTACGAAAAATCTCTTGGATCTCGCACTTGTCCACTCAAATCCTCCCCCACTCACTTTCAATCCTAACCCTCCATTTCCCTTTGATCTTGGCCATCCATTTTGGGTCCCTCCAATCTATAAATTGGAGTCTCCACCCTTCAAAAATATATCCACCTTTTGCACATTGGTATGTTATCCCTTTGAGCAACAAATCATCCATCATTATTGTTGGTCCTCACAATTGGAATAGTAACTGGGTTCTAAAACCTCAGCTTAGGGATTGGACATCCTTACTAAGTAGCTACCTTTCCTATGGAAAAGATTTTTTTACTTTATCGACCAGGGTTGTGAACTTGAAATGGGTCGACATTGTATGTGCACTAAGCTTGAGTTGAAGCCATTCTATCTTACTGTAGGAAAAGCAAAGTTTCTAAAAGAAATATGCAAAATCATAATGACTTAACAATTTATCAAAACTCACAATTGAAAGCAACTTAAGCAACTGCTACTAATGACAATGCTTTGGTTAGCGGACGTGAACTACTATGTCTGTTTTGGCTGCAGGAACATACACACAAACTATTTCCAGTGGTTGCAGGAATAGTCGAACACCAGAACAATAACTATAACGAAATGGAAATTAACTAACAAATACACAGGAACTACTCACCAAGTGGGTCCCCCTTGAGTGAGTATATCCGAAACTAAGATAATAATTGATAAACTCAGAATACCATCATCTTCATCTTATTCATTTCAAGTTGTTTTCAGTACACATAAGTTTGAAAACCAGAATACTACTAGCTTTACGGTCGCACTATCTACCCCTACGAGGAAGTAGAGACCTTTATTTATAATAAAAACTCATAACAAACTTTCAACTGATCAACCCACGTCCCAAAGGAATAGGTGAGAAGGATTTATTACATTAAAAGAAGAAGTTAGCGCATAAATGTAGAACAAACAACTGTCCTACTGCTAAGAAAATATAGTGCAACCTCTTTTCCTAGATTTATGCTTCATCAGAAACAATCATAAATGCTCCACTAATTGCTCTGTTGAGGAAGCAATCAATTGGTTATGGACTCCTTCAATGTTGCTCCACTTTGACTGGGTTTGCATCCATTGGCATGATGATGTGTCTCCTTAATTGCTAGCTTAGTCATCTTCTCATCTTGGTTGTTCCTGCATCATGGCGTTAATGTGCACAAAAGAATGTGTATCCATTGATGCTAACATAACATAAATTAAACCACATTTTAAGATTAATTCAGTTAATTTGCATAATTTGACTGTATAAAGATCATCAGTTAACAACCTTAGGTCTAGGATAAATCAGATCTAATAATACCAAAAAGCCATCAGTCGGGGAAGTTCTATGACCTCGACATTGTCCAAACATATGACCAAAGCAAGAGTTTTTATGACAAAATCTGACAAAATGGAGCCATTATTTTGGCTCATCAATAACCACACTATGCCCAAATATTGTCTCACATAAGCCAAATCCCTCATCCACCAAACCTATCCAATACTATCAATTTGTTGTGTAGTGGAGATCAATCCACATCCTTCAATCACAAGGAGAAAATCAAGTGAAGGTCTTGGGTGCACACTTTCACTTCCCGCTCAATTGGAGGAGGTGAAGAATCAAGGTGAAACGAATTCATTTTGTGTGTTTTAATGCTTTAGTTTTCTTATTTAATATTGCATACTTTTGATTTTGCTAACCCTGATTTCCTCATGGTCATTTTGGCACACTCGGTGGGACCCATAGTCCATTAAATTTAATATTTTTGTGAGTTTTTGTGAAGCTTTTCATGTAGGTCCTAGATCGACATCTCCGCCTTACATCAACATCAGCGATTGCCCTTCAACATCTACGCTATAGAATCAACATCTCTACTCTATTGTATTTCAAACTGACTGTATTTTTGTAAGTTCTGAGTTTTGATATCTCCATCTGCAGATTGACGTCTGCACCTTTATTTTGACGTTTGCACGCAGAGGAATCGATGTCTCCACCTTAATATTTTTTCTGTGCTGGACTTTTGATTTTAGCAAAAATATAATTAAAAAAAAATGAAAAACATCATAAAATCATAAAAATATTTACATTTTTAGTTATCTGTTTTTTGCTAATCTATCGTTTTCTATTTTTTCCTAAAGATTGTAGCAAAAATTTGAATTGTCGCCCTAAATGTTTTTTTGCAAAGGCTGAATCGACATCTGTACCTGCCCTTTACCGTCTCCACTTTTATAAGTTTTAGATCAACTTTTTGCTAATTATCTTATGTTTTTACAACTTTTTTTGTTTGTCCAAGACTTATATTTGTAAACTACTAATCATTTCTATAGGTTCGAATGTTGAAGGCCTCTTTTTTGCCACTAGATGTACATGCTAGATTTCCTTTCATGCATTAGTAATTAGAAACATTCTTTGTTTGTCGAGATAGTAGGTGTGTATACTCTCCCCTCGCGAAAGCTTGAGTGATCAAAAAGACAGACCTGTCCCCTTTGTTTTTGTCATAGTTTAGAACCTTTAGAGGGCCTGTCTCTCGAGAAGCTTTAAAACGATTAAGAGGGAACAACCCAAGCAGTACTTTTTTGGTCTACTATATAAATATTTGTGAGGGTGACAAAAGTCATTCTCACCTAGTGTCGATGTGTTATATAGATAGATTGTCTCCTCTAGTATCCTTGTGATGCGTTGAACCCTCATTCTAAGGATTAGGAGGCCTCTTAATAGAGTGAATTGTCACATATATACCCACCAATATTTCCTCGAAAGTTGACTAAGAATCTATTGTGGTAACAGCCAAAATCTCATTTGCTTGTTGGTGCAGGAGGTCAAACCTCTGAAGCTTCCCCACATCATACTATTCAAAGTAGAGATGGATGTCCCCTAGTTCATAAGAACTTCAAATCTTCAAGGTATGACATTCTGGTAATGCTCGAGAAGTGAGTATTGTGGTGGGGGAGCCAGTGCTACTGAATCTCTATCTATCCACTGTGTTTCAATATATGGAGAAATCCAAGTGGGGACTCAACGAGTATAATCCTCTTTCCGTTCTAGGCAATGTTGGATATTGTTGTCATTGTTGCCGCTAGGATATGCTGTTGTCATTGATGTCAACATATTCCTATGTATTTCTCTGGTGATTACAGATTGGGAAAACCTTATGATCCGATTTGTAGTGTGGTTTTGCTGATTACTGTTTTGCAGAATTCGGTATATCTTCTAGTATATTCCAGTGTGATCAGATCTTGTGCTGAGCTTTTGGGATATTGCTTGGGATGGTCTTGTGTATCTTCCTTTAAGATGGATCGTGATTTGGTGCTCTGCAAGTTATCTTTCTTCATGACAGTTGTTGATTGGTTATGTTCTTGAGCTTTCAGATGTTAACCGATGAAGATTTGATAGCTATTCCTGATGATTCTGACGTGTTTGTTGGGGTTTCCTAGTCAAGTCCTATTTGTTTTGGTGATCTGCATTGATCGTTGTATGAGTTATTTTCATGTTATGTGGTTTTCCTGATGGTGTAGTGTGTTGCGGTTGATCTTGGTGTGATTTCTGATGGAGATGAGTGTTTGAGAATTTGTTTTAGGTCCATGTTATGCTATGTAAATCATTATATTGGTCTGATGGTTGATCTTTGTATCGTGTGATGTAATTTTGTAATTGAGGGTTGATGGTTTAGCTAACCTTGTTATCAAGGTTGATTATTTGTATATATAGGTGATATATTCATGTAATTCAGGTGTCGAGGTTATGTTTGCATTATAAGAGAGAAGTTTATGTGCGAACACATGATTCATCCTTCGGTGTTGTGATTGAGGAGAGATTGGTGTTGCAGAGAAGACATCTATTCTTAACCGAAACTGTAATCAGACATTTGGAGATGTTATTCTTTCAGTTCATTTCATCCAGATTGTAGTCTGAATCTTATTGTAAGTTAGTGAGACTTCCCTGAGGGTTGTAGCCTTTCAGGCCATCATCTTTTGAGCAGTTATCTCTAGGCAGTGTGCCTAAATGCATGTGCATTCCCCATTGTAATATTTTCACATACTAATGCAGAGTATAATTTTACTATGGGTAGGTTCCCACCATGGTTTTTCCCTTAACTAGGTTTTCCACATCAAAATCCTAGTGTTGTGTGTTGTGCTTTCAATTTGCTTATTTGTCTTATTATTGCAATTTATCAGATTTGTTTTTTGTGATTAAGTTTGGTATTCTAATGAAGACCGATTCACCCCCCCTCCCCCCTTGCAGTCTTCCTTCTTGGTTGCTGCTAACAATTGGTATCAGAGCTAGATCCTCTGGTAGAAGCTTAATCGCTTGAGGAGATCGGGGATGGCAGCTCAAGGTGTTATCTTTAAGAAAGATAGTCTGAGATTTGATGGGAGTAACTATACTATATGGAAGGACCGGATAGAAGTGCACTTGAAATGTCTTGGTGAAGATTATTGGAAGATTACAAAGAATGTCTATACGATTCCTTCAGATGGACCGACTATTCCTGATGAGATCAAGGAAGTTGAACATAATATTGGAGCGAAGGAAGCATTTCTTAGTGCCCTGAATGATTCTAAGATGAAAAATGTAATGGAACTTCAAACCACACATGAGGTCTAGGTGAATCTTGAGATTCTGTATGAAGGTGATAAACAGGTGAAGGTTGCTAAGTTGCAGAGTTTAAAAGGAAAATATGAGATGTTGAAGATGGGTGATGATGAGAACATACACTCTCTCATGGGTAAGGTGAATGATCTTGTCCTAGGTATGTGAAGATGAAATTGTTGCTAAGGTGCTAAGATCTTTGCCTCCTGCTTATAAACATAAGGTTGCTACTATTGATGAGATCCGAAGTGTGACTACAGTAACAAGAGATATGATGGTTGGAAAGATTGTTGCATTTGAGCTGAGTGAGTTTGGAGAATCACATAGAAAGTCTGAGACAACATTTAGAGAGCATTTGCATCTATATCTAGTAAGATGAAATATGATCTTGATGAGTGGAGAATATCTAGATATGAGAGAGAGAGAGAGAGAGAAGAGAGATGGAAGAGCAAGAAAGGGAGTTGGATGAACTTGAAGCACTAATTTCTCGGAGATCGCTTACAGGTGTCGGTAAGTATGATGGAAAGTTCCCTTTGAAATGTTTCTCTTGTAATAAGATAGGACATTTTGCTTCTAGATGCCTGGAGAGAATGGCTAAGTATGACAGACATCATAAGTTTGATAAGCATCATAGGAATGATAGATATGACAAGCATGAGAACTATGATAAGCCTTACAAGCCTAACCAGAAGTATAGGAATCATAAGAACTATTATTATGTTGTTGATGAAGGTATTACAAATGAAGAATCAGAAGGAGATGAAGTTGTATTCCTTGCCATTAAGGAAGATGGACATGTACCTGTTGATTCCACTAGCTCTACTATTGAGGAGAAAGCTTTAGCTGCTAAAGTTGAAGAGAAAGATGATGCTAAAGTTGAAGAGAAAGATGAATGGGTAATTAATAGTGGTTGTTCACATCATATGATCGGTGATAAAAGCAAATTTGTGAGTATGGAAAGGTATGATGGTGGAATAGTTAGATTTGTAGATAACAAAGCCTGTGTGATCTGTGGGACAGGTTCTATTTCTTTTGATGGTAAGCATAACACTGATGATGCCTTGTATGTTGAAGGTTTGAAACATAATCTTTTGAGTGTTGGACAGATGATTGATAAAGGTTGTGATCTAAAATTCAAGGATGGTAAATGAAAGATCTTAAATGCTTCCAGTATAGAGATTGCATCTAGAACTAAGACTGAAGGTAACATTTTTCTTTTGAATGCTAGTGAGAAAAGTTGTTTGATTGCTCAGATTGATGAGACTTCGTTGTGGCATAGGAGAATGTGTCACGTGATTTTTGATTCAATGATCAAGACCAGTTCTACACAAGCTGTTAGAGATATGTCTAAGATTGTTAAGCCTACTACTCTGGTATGTAAGGAATGTCAGTTTGGTAAGCAAACACAAATTTCTTTCATGAGAAAATAGTATACATCTTATGGACTACTAGATCTTGTCTATACTGACCTATGTGGATCTACAAATGTTAGAAGTGTGCAGGGTGATAGATATTTTATGTTGCTAATTGATGATTATTCTAGGATGATGTGGGTTGTCTTTTTGAAGGAGAAATCAAAAGCATTGGACAAATTCAAGATATTCAAAGCTAAGGTTGAGACTGAGTCTGGATTGAAGGTGAAATGTTTGAGATCTGATAGAGGTGGAGAATTATGTTTCGGTGAGTTCAATTCATTCTATGAGAAGCATGGGATTAGAAGACAATTATCTGCTCCTAGAACCCCTTAGTAGAATGGAGTTGTTGAAAGGAATAACAAAATTGTCTTGGATGTTGCAAGGACTATGTTGATTGAAGGTAATGTTCTGAAGATCTACTAGAAAGAAGCTATTAGCATTGTTGCCTACACATTCAACAGAGTTCACATCAAAGGTGATATCGATATGACCCCTTATGAGCTATGGTTTGGTCATGTTCCTACTGTGAGATATTTCAGAGTATTTGGTAGCAAATGTTATATCAAGAGAGATGAGGATATAGGAAAGTTTGATGCTAGAAGTGATGAAGGAATTTTCTTGGGATATTCTACAAAGAGAAAAGCCTACCGGCGCTACAATAAGAGATTGAGAAAGATAGTGGAGAGTGCAAATGTGAAGGTGGATGAGAACCTTGGAAAAGAGATCAAAGCATATGGTTATGATGATGGACACCATATTGTTTTAGCTCCTATTCAGACTGAAGAGCCTAAGAAGAATGATCTGGTAGAGATAGTTAACCCAGATGTTGTTGTTGCTAGTGAAGGAGTGTAGGAACTTGATATTCAAAACAATCAGAAGACTCCGAGGTATGTAAGACTGAATCATTTTGAAAATCATATTATTGGTGATAAGAATAAAGGTGTAATGACTAGGAGAAGGTTAATTGTTGAAGAAGTATGTTTGATTTCTAAATTTGAACCTAAAGATGTTGTTGAAGTCTGTAAAGATGAAAATTGGATGAGAGCTATGGAAGAAGAATTAAATCAGATTGAAAAGAATAATACTTGGGAACTTGTGCCTAGACCTAAGGATAAAAATCTTATTGGTACGAAATGGGTGTTCAGAAATAAATTGAATGAAGCCGGTGAAGTTGTCAGAAATAAAGCTAGACTGGTTTGCAAAGAATATTCTCATAAAGAAAGAATTGATTATGAGGATACTTTTGCTCCGATGGTCAGACTTGAAATTTTTAGACTTTTGTTTGCTTATGTTGCTTATAAAGATTTTAAGATATATCAGATGGATGTCAAATCTACCTTTTTCAATGGTGGTCTTGAGGATGAAGTTTACATTAAGCAACCTGATGGATTTTCACTGTCAGATGATGGAGACATGGTATGTAAACTGAAGAAACCTCTTTATGGATTGAAACAAGCCCCTGGAGCTTGGTATGCTAGACTACATAAATATTTGTTGAAATTGGGATTTAGTAAAGGTGTTGTTGATAGTAATCTGTACTTTAAGATAGAAAATGATAACATCTTGATTGTTAAAGTCTTTGTTGATGATATTATCTTTGGAGGTGATGATGACTTGAGTAAGAAGTTTGTCGATGATATGCAGAAAGAATTTGAGATGTCTATGATTGGTGAGATGAGATTTTTCTTAGGTTTGCAGATTTCACAAAATGGAAAAGGTATATTCATATCTCAAACTAAGTATGTGAAGGAATTACTGAAGAAGTTTGGGTTAGATGACTCCAAACGTTTTGGAAACCCTATGGTCACTAGTTGTAAATTGTCTAAGAATGATGAATCTCTTAAAGCCAATCAGAGTTTGTATAGGTCTATGGTTGGTGGACTGATATATCTTACTCAGACTAGAGCAGATATTATGCATGTTGTGTGCATGGACGCTAGATATCAAGTTGATCTGAAAGAGAGTCATATCATTGTTGTTAAGAGGATATTCAGATACCTGAAGTGAACTATGGATTATGGTTTATGGTATCCAAGTAATGATGAATTCATGTTATGTGCCTACATTGATGCAGATTGGGTTGGTGATGTTGATGACCGAAAGAGCACTACCAATGGAGCATTCTTTTTGGGTAATAAGTTGGTTTCATGGGATAGTAAGAAACAAGATTCAGTGTCCTTATATATTACTGAAGTTGAGTACATTATTGTTGCTACTAATTATACTCAGGTAGTTTGGATAAAGCAAATGTTGAAGGATATTAGAGTTATTTATGATGAGCGTATTGTTATATACTGTGATAATTCTAGTGCTATTAATATGTCAAAGAATCCAGTGCAACATTCAAAGACTAAGCGTTTGTCAATCAAATATCATTACTTGAGAGAGCAAGTCAGTGAAGAGAAGGTGAAGCTGGAGTATGTATCTACAAAGGAACAAATAGCTGATATTTTCACTAAGCCTTTGCTTGCAGATACATTTGTCTACTTAAGAGACAAGTTAGGGATATCCACCCCTCCTGATGAGAACTAGATGCATTGAGTTTCATCAATCCAGTGGACTTCACAGTCTTATCCTTTTATCCATATTGGTGTGTTGGTGTTGCTCCTTTGTTGGAGTAGTCTGTGTTTTGGAGAGAGAGATTCATGTTTTATATTCTAAGAGGGAGAGTAAGTTTGGTTTTATATTTTGATATCTTTGGCATTGTTTTCAAAGGGGGAGAGAGATCATGTGAAAAACTGCTCTATATGTCCTGATCTTAGGGGGAGTTTGTTGGAAATATCTTCTTTCTTTGCATTGATTGTTTTTCACATTCATATGTTGTCATTAATGCCAAAGGGGGAAATTGTTGGATATTGTTGGTCATTGTTGCTGGTAGGATATGTTGTTATTATTGATTTTAATATATTCTCATGTATTTCTTTGGTGATTGCAGATTGCGGAGATCTTATGATCCAATTTGTAGTGTGGTTTTGTTGATCACTGTTTTGTAGAATTTGGTATATCCTCTGGTATATTCCAGTGCGATTAGATCTTGTGCTGAGATTTTGGTATATTGCCTGAGATGGTCTTGTGTATCTTTATTTCAGATGGATTGTGATTTGGTGCTCCACAAGTTATCTTTTTTCGTGACAGTTATTGATTGGTTGTGTTCTTGAGCTTTCAGATGTTGATCGCTAAAGATTTGATAAGTGGTGTTGGTGTTGTTGTTCCTATGATTCTAAGGTGCTTGTTGGTGTTTCCTTTTCATGTCCTATTTGTTTTGGTGATCCACATTGATCTTTGTGCAAGTTATTGGTGGTTTCTATGAGTCGATGATGATTTTCGTGTTATGCAATTTTCCTGTGGTGTAGCGTGTTGCGGTTGATCTTGGCGTGATTTCCAGTGGAGATGAGCATTTGGGAATTTGTCTTAGGTCCATGCTATGTTATGCAAATCATTATATTGGTCTAGTGGTCGATCTTTGTATCGTGTGATGTAATTTTTTAATTGAGGGTTGAGGGTTTAGCCGACCTTATTATCAAGGTTGATGATTTGTATATATAGGTGACATATTTTGTTGGCTTGATGATGATTGTAATGTATTCATCTTGTTGTCATTGATGAAACACTCTCACACACACATATGATTATATTGACTACCGGTTTAACTTCAATTGTTTACACTGTTAACCGGTATGTTAGAGGTTTATCTCTAACCGGTACTTTGTGTCAACCGGTATGTGCATAACAGACAACCTATGGTTTTACTAAGTTGGCATCAAAATGAAGATCAAATAGAGACTCAAGGACAACGGTTCATATGTTTCATTCAAACCGGTATTGATTGTTCCAATTGGTATTTGTTGATTTTTGTGATGAGTTACCAGCATCGACTACTTGGCGGTAATTTTTGTGATGAGTTGCCAACACCGACTACTTGGTGGTAATTTTAGTGATGAGTTATGGTCACTTGTCCAAATAAATTGTACCTAGGTAATTGTGTTATGATTTGCTAAGCCGACATGAAATCTGAATGTCTATATATATCAACATCTCTGTAAAACTTCAATGACTGATGGTATGCGTGAAGAGTGAAACCTTTTTGAAGAGATATAGGTGCTAAGATAAAGAGTTTGTTGATGAGCAATGTTGAATGTACTTAGAAGGATCTGATGAAGCAAGTATTGTGCTACTTAGAATGCATCAAATCATTCTTATTATTTTCTAACCACTACAATAGAATCAAATCCCTTAACCGGGTAAGCTCTAACAAGCTTCAATGTATAAATCCTCTAACAGGGTAATCCATTAGTTTGGATTCTTAAATCCTTCAGCAAGGTTACTCCTAGCAGGGTACTACTCTTAATAGGGTATAAGCTTCTAATCAAGCTTTGGGATCTCTAACAAGATTCGCTCCTAGCAAAGCACTTTGTAGACCTTAACCAGTCAGTTATCTATTACTGCAGATAGTTAACTTGTGAGTCTCATTTCACCGTGGTTTTTACCTATTTGGGTTTTCCACGTATAAACACTTGTGTTATGGTGGATGCTTTACTTTTTGTGGATGTTGTTATATCTTTATGGATTGCATGCATTGTGTTTAAAAGCTTTGTTAAGTTCACCTATCGGTTAGTGTTTGAAGTAGTATTTTATTTGGTGTCACTAATTCACCCCCCCCTCTTAGTTATTTTCAAGTCCATCAATTGGTATCAGAGCCAAACTTCTTTGAAGCCTAACCGCTTAAAAGGGAGCCTTGAAACCACCATGGGGGATAGGAGCTAGTTTGAGATGGCTAGAGAGATAGAAGCTAGCAGAAATGAGCTTGAAAACCTAAGGTTCAAACTGAAAGCTTCTCAATTCAAAAGGAAAGAGCTAACTGAACAACTAATAGAGATATCTGATAATAGTTCTTTAGATGAAGCCAATATTGATGCTTTAGTAGAGGAAGTTGAAAAGTTAAATGGTGAGAAACTAAATTTGAGGAGAGAGCTAGAAGGTCTCACTATCCGCATGAGTCAAGAACTGGAAGCCAGAAGAGCTACTGCAAATCTTATCGGGGAAAAAGATCAAGAGATTACAAAGATCAAATGGGAAAAAGACAATATGCATGAGAATTTGATTGCTGAAAGAGAAGAAAAGGAGAACCTATAGCTAGATCTTGAGCTTGCATCATCTCTGAAAGAGAACCTGTCTAAGCATTATGAAGATCTCATCAAACAGCTTACTGAAGCCAATGAGAAGTTGGAGAAGTTCGTCAAAAGTTATACCATGCTGGAATAACAAATTCAATCAGAAAGAATGAAGGGTAATATCTCTGGACTTGGTTTTCACACAATTGAAAAAGGTGAATCCTCTGGTACAAAGAGCAACAATCCTAAGAACAAATCTTCTCCTAATATCAAGAAGCCTACCGGTAAGAAGGTCTTTAAACATGTCTACTTCATTTCCCATAAACCTAGTCACACTGCAAATGTTTGTAGGGACAAACCTAACAGAAATGCAAACTGCAATACTAGGTATGTGTTCAATAAATTTGAAGGTCATTGCTTCACATGTGGAATGTATGGACATAGATCTATTGAGTGCAGATATGGAGCAAACAATCTTGTGCCACACATGCATACAAAACCTAATGGTAACTAGATAAGGAACTTTGATAACCGAGTAAACTTGAATTGGCAAAGATCCTACGGCAACCGGTTTAGTCCATTCGAGATGGAAAAGGTAACAAATGTTATTTGCACCTTCTGTTAGCTTGAATGGACTGACAGATAACTTTGGTCATGTGGCTATGAACTATAGAAGAAGAACAGGAAGAGGAAATGCAGGACCTTGGAGATGATATCGTATGGCCTGTTATCACTGTAATAAACTGTGGCACTTAGCAAAATTTTGTAGATCCAAAAACAACAAACTGATAAACTCTTCTAAGGATCAGAAAGGAAAGTAGAAAGTTAATGTTGAAGAAACCAAAGAGGAAATGAATCGAACTTGGAAGAAGAAAAATAACGAGTCACCTGAAGAAGAAATTATTCCTTCACCCAGTGAAGAGAACCCTACAGTAGTGACTTAAGCCTTTTTAATATGGCTAAGAGGAGCTTAACGGTAAAACATCTCCGAACCCCTTGTGAAAAATGAGCGGGAAAGAATTTTGAATCATGAAATTTTGGTAACTTTTTGTCAGACTGTTATCAATCGGTTTTCCACTTGAGAGGTGAAATTAGGGTTTGTAACCCTAATGGGCAAGCATTTATTGCAGTAGGTAAAAAGGATAAAAGCGAGTTTTACTTTTCTTTTTTTTACCCTAACTCATTCGAGAAAGAAATTTGAAGCGATTGCAGAGCTAAGTAAGATTGTCTTCTTGTTAAATTGTTTCGTGATTTGAGAAATTGAGCTAAATTGAAGGTTACAAAAAGTAGAACTGGTGTGCACTTGGGCGTTTCAACCGGTAAACAGGGCAACGTGCGTGAAACAAGGTATTTCTTTGAACATACTACCTTGAATCTTGTTTATCTAGAATGACATCTACTTCAAAGTTTGTAGAGAGGTTGATGATCACTTCTGAGCTTATAGAAGCTGCAAAGGTAGAATAAATTATGTCATATAATGCATTGTCGCAAGTTCCAAGCGGAGTTTTTGTCAAAGGTGATTTGTCTAGTTATATAGACTACAAATTAGATGACTTAGGGTCTCTATACATCTACACATAGTTGAAATCACTTTGTGATGAGGACGGTAAAATTAAGATATAGTATGCTAGGGTTTTTGAAAAGGGTTTTCATAATGCCTCTTATTTTCTTGAAGATTTCGAAGAAGCACATATCAGAATAATTTTGAGTAGAGTTCATGGAGAGAACATGTACTTAGAAAGGACTCACCCAATTACAAAGGAATCCATTCAAGCTATGACTGGTTATTTCTCAACCGGTGAAGTACCTAAGCTAAGGAAAAATTCTAAAGGATATTATCTTCAAATTAACCGGTTCTACATCTGATGGACATGCTTTTTCCGTCAAAAATATTAAGGACCCTGCAGTAAAATTAGCAGCAATGGTGATAGGATACCGAGTATTTTACTCTAGTAGACTTAATAGTATTCCATCTGCAACATTTCACACAGCTCACAAAATGATTGTTGATAATGCAAACTATGATCTCTGTGAAGCTATCAGAAGACAACTATTTTTGAATTTTCAATCTATCAAGAAGGATAGTAGTCTAAAATTCAAGTATGGTCAACTATTAGTCGGTCTATTCTTTTACTTTCAGAACTTTCTACCAGGAATTGGAGACATTGAGTGGTCAAAGGACTCACCGGTTGTTGCATAAATTAAGAACAACATCAAGAATGTAGAGAATACTTTCCATGCTGCCCTGAATAGGTATTTCAATGAATTCCAAAAGAAGATGAGTATGAGAATGAGGCTACTGGAAGATGTGGTAAAACACTTTAAGAAGGACATAATCTTCATCGTTACCACTGACTTTTTCTTAATGCAAGCAATTGAGCCAAGAGAAGAAGAAATGGAAGACACGAGTTATGAGGTCAAACATGACTTACTTGTTGGTTATGCTAATACCCTATTAGAATCACCTATAGACAAGAAGTAGACAAAATTGGACATTGTGGTAGTCCAACAAGCACCTGAACAAACCAGAACTGCACTTGTTAAAAGTACAAAAGGAAAGAATAAAAATTCTGATGAAGCACCTCCAACAACAAAGAGTACTAGGGTTACCAGAAGTGTCCTAACCAAAAAGGAACTGGAACCCAAAGTATATCTTAAGAAAGAGACAAAGAAGAGAGGCAGGAAATTGATTTTGCAACCAGAGTCTGAGGGATCGGATTCTGATGAAGAAACAAAGAAGGAAAAAGGAACTGGCAAAACATCCAAGAAGGTAAAGGTAATGCCAAAGGCAACTACACCTATTGATATAGAATCCTTCAAACCTGAAACCCATTTTGAAAGGACAATGAAGACACTAAGGAGGAATAAGTTTGACAACGTAAAGGAGCATTTTGATTCTTTCACTGAAGATGAGAAAGAGCAAGTGATTCAACAAGTAATCACTCATCTGTGTCTTTACAGTAGATATCCACAAGAATTAGAAAAGGATATCTTAGATTCTTTGAATACTATTCTTTTGAATAAATGGGAGGAAGCTATTAAATTAGAAAAAGAAATCATTGATAAGGTATTTGTAAAATATTTTCCTAAGGATGTTATTAGTGCTTTAGTTGCTCGATACAAATCTCAGTTTACATTTAAATCAAGGAGATTGAAGTTACTCAGTGGAAAGAGAACAATCATTGAGACTGAGACTCGTCATATAGCCTGTGATATCAAATGGATGGAACAGCTCATCCAATCCTCTATGAATGAGGATAATGCTACTGATAATGTTACTCTACCGGAAATGGATGAAGAGGAAATTATTCAACCTGATGATGTCTATCCACTCAAGAAGAAGGATGATTCCATTATTCTTGTTGATAATGATGTTTGAAACATAGTGGACTTATATGGAGACAACACTACACCAGATATGGAGCCCCCAGCTATCAAAAATGTACATGTTACACTAGTTGAGCAACCAGCTACTCAACTAAAAGTGGTAAATCCACCGGCAACAGAACAACTGGAGAAACCCCAATCTCCACCGGTCATTCAAGAAATTCAAAAGGAGACTACTAAAAGTGCTGCCACACAGTCAATTGAAACAACAACAGAGCAAGATACAGAGAAAGCTATCATTAAGGTTGTATCCCCTGAACCGGCAAAGCAGAAACAACTTGAAGATGATGATGATGATTCTTTAAGTATTTCAAGACCTATTGGTATGAACACTTTGAGCACATCATAAATGATGAAGATTGCTAATGTTATGCAATCTAGAGCACATAAGAAGAGACTGGAAGAGCAAAAGGTTGAGGCGGAAACAATTCAGACTGCAGTAGAAATTTTGTCTGGTTTACTACTGAAAACAACTATAGCACATCTTTCTACACCCATTGGCAAACTTGGTCAGTTAGTTGCAGATGCATCTGATCACATCAAGTCACTAGAAGATGCTTCTCAACTGTATATTGAAAAGAATCACAAGAAGAATTATGGAGACAAACCAACAAAGGATATTGATAGTGGGAAAATGGCTTTGTCGCACAATAAGGATCTGTTAAGAAATGCTATTGAAACAGGAGGAAAGTATCTTGCTTCCACCTCTAATGTTTCTTTCTTTTATTTTGACATTTCAAAAAGACAAATAGAAATAGAGCAAGAGCTAGAAAGGATATGCAAGGCATATGTCCCACTCCAAGACTCTATACTTGCATTTAACAAATCTGTAGATGATTTGCATAACAAACTGCATATATACGATAATGAGAAGGCTAAGAGACTCTGGTCTCTAAAGGAACTCAAGAGTCTACTCACATCACAAGTAGACATATTATAGAGAGCCTACTCTAATGCAGAAGCTCTTTTAGCAACCCCTGAAACCTGCACCCTGGACTCAATGGAAGAATTCCATTCACAGCTGCTATCTACATTCGAGTATACTAAGAACGTGTTGGAGTTGTGGACAAATACTTTGTCACAATTAAAGACAAGCTACAATATTATTTTCATGAGAATTGCTTATGCTTGAACTTTGATACAATTTTTTTTTGTTACTGTTGTATATGCTAAACATTGTGTTACAAATTTTCTCTCTCTCTCTCTCTATATATATATTATTTTTTTTCTTTTTCAATTTGGCATTGTTGTCAAAGGGGGAGTAGAAATATGTATGTGTATTTTGAAAATTTTGTATTTATGCATACATTAAGGGGGAGTATGAGTATATGTGTAAATTTGTTGTGTATGCAAACTTAGCGGTATTACTGTAAATTTTTCTAAGTGTTGCCATCAATGCCAACGGGGGAGATTGTTGGTTTGATGATGATTGTAATGTAGTCATCACTTGTTGTCATTGATGAAACACTCTCACACACACATATGATTATATTGACTACTGGTGTAACTTCAATTGTTTACACTGTTAACCGGTATGTTAGAGGTTTATCTCTAACCGATACTTTGTGTCAACCGATATGTGCATAACAGACAACCTATGGTTTTACTAAGTTAGCATCAAAATGAAGATCAAGCAGAGACTCAAGGACAACGGTTCATATGTTTTATTCAAACCGGTATTTGTTGATTTTTGTGATGAGTTACTAGCACCAACTACTTGGCGGTAATTTTTGTGATGAGTTACCAGCACCGACTACTTAGCGGTAATTTTAGTGATGAGTTATGATCACTTGTCTAGATACATTGCACCTAGAAAATTGTGTTATGATTTCCTAAGTCGACATGAAATCTGAATGTCTATATATATCATCTCTATAAAACTTCAATGACTGATGGTATGCGTGAAGAGTGAAATCTTTTTGAAGAGATATAGGTGTTAAGATAAAGAGTATGTTGATGAGCAATGTTGAATATACTTAGAAGGATCTGATCAAGCAAGTATTGTGCTACTCAGAATAGATCAAATCATTCTTATTTTTTTCTAACCATTACAATAGAATCAAATCCCTTAACCGGCTAAGCTCTAACAAGCTTCAATGTATAAATCCTCTAACATGGTGATCCATTAGTTTGGATTCTTAAATCCTTCAACAAGGTTACTCCTAACAGGGTACTTCTCTTAACAGGATATAAGCTTCTAATCAAGCTTTGGGATCTCTAACAAGATTCGCTCCTAGCAGAGCACTTTATAGACCTTAACCGGTCAGTTATCTATTACTGCAGATAGTTAACTTGTGAGTCTCATCTCATCGTGGTTTTTACCTATTTGGGTTTTCCACATATAAACACTTGTGTTATGGTGGATTCTTTACTTTTTGTGGATGTTGTTATATCTTTATGGATCGCATGCATTGTGTTTAAAATATTTGTTAAGTTCATCTACCGGTTAGTGTTTGAAGTAGTATTTTGTTTGGTGTCACTAATTCACCCCTCCCCCCTCTCAGTGTTTTTCAATTCCATCATATTCTTGTAGTTTAGGCGTCGAGGTTATGTCAACATTATCAGAGAGAGGTTTATGTGTGCACAAGTAATTCATCCTTCGGTTTTGTGATTGAAGAGAGATTGGTGTTGCAGAGAAGACATCTATGCTTAACCAAAACTGTAATCAGCCATTTGGAGATGCTATTCTTTCAATTCATTTATTCTGGATTGTAGTCCGAATCTTATTGTAAGTCAATGAGACTTCCCTGAGGGTTGTAGCCTTTCGAGCCATCATCTTTTGAGCAGTGAGCTCTAGGTAGTGTCCCTGAATTCATGTGTGTTCCCCATTGTAAAATTTTCACATACTACTGCAGAGTATCATCTTACTGTGGGTAGGTTCCCACCATGGTTTTTCCCTTAACCGGGTTTTCCATGTCAAAATCTTGGTGTTGTGTGTTGTACTTTCAATTTGGTTATATGTCTTATTACTAAAATTTATCAGATTTATGTTTTGTGATTAAGTTTGGTATTCTGGTGAAGACTAATTCACCCCCCCTCCCTCTCAGACTTCCTTATTGGATGTTGCTAATAGGTAGTAAATGCTATTATGTGTTTTCAATTGTGCATACCAGTTAATTTTGTAAAAAAATTGGGCTAATCCAAGCCCTTCCTTTTCACGCTTGTCTCAAGCATCTACTTGGCCAATGTGTATTCATGCTTGACATCTCTTGCCAAGACTAACGAGTCCAACATTTCCAAGTTTGACAAAAAATATGACCAAAATTTATCTAATTTGACCTTATGACTACCAATCTACATTTCACTATCTCTACTTGAGTTTTGTTGTCTGTGTTTTACCGAGGATCGTTGTCTCTGCCTCTATTTTGTCGTCTTCTCCTGAATTAAATTCCCGATCAATTCACATCCATGCACCATAAATAAAAGTGTCTCAAACATCCCAAAAAATTGATTTATCACCAAGACAAGACAAAGAATCTTAGTTACAAGAAGGCCCTAAAGTGTCAAAGCTTCTTATACAAGAACTAAAAACTCTTTTTGAAGCACCAAACCTTTTTGCATTTTATCCATGATTATCTTCACAGTTTCAACAATGAATTTGACCAAGAACCATTGAGAACCCACACTTTCAATCAAAGGTCTCAATCAATCAATAAGAGTGGCCACATTTTGTTGTCTCTCCTTCCTAAACCAGAGATCACATATTAAGTTTCTTTTTTATTTCAGGTAACCTCCATCCTTCTCTTTCTCTCCTCATCTATCCATTCTCCCATAATCATTTCTCTCCCATCCTTAAAGGACTTATCACATCAAATCAAACCAATCTTTTAATCCAAAATCCAATCATCAATCACCAATCCTAATCCAAGATCAACACTTTGCAAATTTTGATTTAGATCTTTATCATTCGTCGATCCCTAATTAGCTTTGTGCTTGAGAATGTATCTATCTCAAGTACCTTGCTCAATTATCCCTAATAATTTGGTTGATCAAAACCCTAATCACTTTTCTATAATTTTTCTTGGGAACTTAGTCTATCTCAATTAGGAGAAGACTTAATGAAATCACATCTTAATCCAAAGATCTGAATTTATCCTAGCTTGGTTGTTACCTCTCTTTGTGGCCTATATCATTAACCCTACACTTTGCCTAATCCTAATCCAAGGAATAAGGTTCCATCTTGATCCAAATCAATCTTGTCCTATTCTAGGGACCGTCCAATCCAATCAAAAGTTTCTAAGTCCTTTTCCTCATCTTTATCTTGTATCATGTCATCACTTTCTTGATCAAGTATCTCCATCCAATTCCAAATCATCACCCCATTCCCATCACTTTGAGGTTACATGTGAATGGTCTTGACTTTCTCTCAAAAAGAAAAGATGACCACTAAAAGCAATGAGTTCCCAATCCCAACCTCTATGTGGATCATGATGCCCAAGTAGAGGAAGAATAAGTTGACCAACCTAAAATTCTCCATGTTTGACGACTTTTTGTGGAAGATCCCTACAACAAAGAAATGTTAGAAAAACTTGTCAAAGTTTATCTGAATGGATTCCTAATCAAGCTTATCAGATAGGGGGCATGATTGCCACCTAACTTTGACCGTTCTATCCTTGACACCCCTATGGAAGGAAACTTTGCTAACTAACCTCTTCTTAGTACCATTCTACATTCGCACTTACTAGGACTTCCAATCCCCCTATTTCTCAAGCACCTAGGTCATCTACACCTCTCCATAATTTCTCCAATTACATCAATGCTAGCTTGCCCCTCATTAGTGCCATTTCCGGTTTGCACCCTCCAATCACTTCCCAAATTACCACATCTTCTTACCAATATATTCCACACATATCCAAGGGTCTAACTCAGGAAAATATATCCTTAATGTTCAAAATAAACAACTTGACCTTATGAGGGAAATCCAGGACATGAAGGATCTTATTAAAAATCTCAAGGATGAAACTCATAAAAAATATACACCTTTTAGGAAATTTGTCCATGTCCTTATGACCCCTCCATTTTAGTAGCTCCATACCCTCCCGGTTTTGAAATGCCTAAACTTGACAAGTACAAAGGAAAAGGTGACCCTAGGGAACATGTGCAAGAATTTTACATGCCCTATCAAGAGGTCTCCTACAGTGATGTCTAACTGCGACAACTTTTCCCTAAGAATCTTAGTGGATCTACCCTTGCTTGGTTCTAAACCTTGCCACATGGTTCAATTGTCATTCCCTGACCTGGTCAAAAAATTTATGTCACACTACAAGTACAACATCAAGAATGATGCCACTATGATAGACCTATGCAACACAAAGAAAAGGGTTGGAGAAATATTCGCCAACATTTTGCAAAGGTGGCAACATCTTATCAAGAAGTTTTCGTGAGACATACGTGAATCTTATCGAATTGAGCTATTTCAATGCAACCTTGTCCTGGAAATATCTCATACATTGAGCTATCAATGTCTTGAAACCTTTGAGAAAGTCACTAAGAAAGGCTTAGCATTTGAATGAGTCCTCGTAGAGCAAGGTAAACTAAATCCCTATCAGAAAGATTCCCAAGGTTCTTTATTGTCCAATGACAAGTCTAGGTATTGGTCCAAGAACAAGAATGTTTTCAATGATGGAGTAACTAATGCCAAACGTATTTAGACTATTACCATCTTGACCAATCCTACAACCATCGATAACCTATCCAACAACCAATCTGATTCACATAACCAACCCAAACCCCGAAACAACATTTCCATCTCAGGGTGATCCTCCCATCTGAATAATCAACCTAAGTACGAATACACTCCACTTGTTCAACCTATTGAGGTTGTCTTCCAAAATCTTGTCAATGATGGTGTCATTTTCTTCCCAATGACCCATTCGTATGAGGCTAACCAACCAAAACCTAGATGGTACAATGAGAATGAATATTGTGAATACCATCATTTTTATGGCCATGATACACGAAAGTGTATGAAACTCAAGAACTACATTCAAGACCTTACTGACAAAGATGATGTTGAGGTTGCAGTTACTAAGCCCAATAATTCCAATTATAAGCTTAAGATGTATTAGGTTCCCTTCCCCAAGTATGGTAGGACAAAGGCTCATCATCTCATTTGGTCCCTTACGACTACACCAACAATATCTTTGGATTTGACTCATTGGTAAGCCTAATTTAACTTGTCGATACTCATGTTAACACCATTACCATCTAAGGAGTTGACCCCACATCTACACCTCATAGACCTCGTGTAACCATTCAGGGCACCCCTCCTACTCAACAATCCAACAAACCACCTCAAGATAAGATAATCATCCAAGGTGCTTCAACCTCCAATTCATCTCCCCAAAAATATTGCTATGTCACCACCTGCTGAGGGAAAGTAACTAGTCAAGGAGCTCCTCCTCATCCTCTCATTGCTTCCACCTCATCAAAAAATCACTACAACATCCTTGACCACCTTAGCAATATGCCTACACATATCTCCATCCTTGAGCTTCTCAAAACCTAACCCATCCATAAAGAGATCCTTGAACAGGCCCTCCTAGAATCTCGTGTCCCTAATACATTAATGTTGCTCAATTCCAAGATTTGATAGGAAATATTGTTGTGTAGCGTCACTTGGTTTTCACCTCCAAATATGGTTCATCCATCAATCCCTCTCACATCAAACCCCTTCACATTGTGGTCATTATGCAAAAACACAAAATCAAGAAAGTCCTAATAGATGTGGATCTAGACTAAACCTTTGTACATATAAATTAAGCAATTGGGAATCTCTAAAGATTTGGTTGATACATCCAATAAGATCATAATAAAAGCATATGATGATGTAAAAAGGGTCTCAAAAGGTACTATCACATCACCTCTTCAATTGGGCACTGCATTGATTGAGACTACTTGTCAGGTCTTGAACCTTGATCTCCCCTACAACATACTCCTCAACCATCCATGGATCCATTCCATTCAAGTTGTTCCCTCCACCTACCATTAATGCCTAAAATTCCCACACAATGGTAGAGAGATCACGATCTTGATTGATCCATGACCTTTCCAATACTGCAAACTCCTTGAAGGAAAACATCCCTACCATTTCCCACTCAACACAATAGCTTCATCACCACCATTTGACACTTCCAACGTTGCATCTACCTCCACCCATCCTAAGGTCAAGGTCAACATTTTTGATAACGGTTGCGAAGAATATACTCTTCAGAACATATTCTATGTGGGGCATCTCCCTCCTCCAAAGTCTTATGGTAGGCCCAAGGATATTGAAATTTAGAAGAAACCTACCATCAAGTGTAAGCAAATCACTTTCTATAAATGGGGCCCACTTGATGAAGAAAGTCTTGAAACTAATGTCACTTCTTGGCTCTACAGAGATTAAAATGAAGCACCTACAGACATTCCCAAAGAAATGTATCATAAGGCATCAGCTATAGTAGAAAAGATGGGTTATAAAGGACATGGTCTTGGACGTAAGGAACAAGGAATAAAAGCACCCATCTCCCTAACTCCATACAAATACAATAAGGGCTTGGGTTACCCCACAATGCCTAAGGCCACCATCGTCAATGCTCTGATGGACCCTCCCTCTGACGTTGACAACTCTGATGAAGAGGAATTCCATGAAGTGTCCTTTGAATATCTTAATGACCTCTACGAACATGCCTATGTGAACACCATCACTCCTTCCATCCCAGCTGACTTGCCACTTGTATACCCCGAACTCATTGACTAGGATCAATAAGGGCCCCTAGTTATTTATATATGTGTTGATGATAATTCCCTCTTGGCATTACTAGACATGCAAGACCTTGATGATCACATGACTATCAACGACATCCAACTCAACAAGGAGGCATACTTTGGTAGTCAAGTCAACTCTCTTAGTCTCAAAAGTGAAAATAAAAAAAGAAAAAGAAAAAATCCCTTGGTGCCTTCAGACACAGAAAAAGTAAAAACAAAGGACGGATCTTCTAGTGAAAACCTGGATTAGGCGTTAGAAGGTGAGGGTCTTGACTTTCTTACCATTGTTTCCTTGCTACAGGTTAGATCATCCTTGCTAATTGAGGAGACCGACACAGTTAACATGGGTACTGAGGATAATCTGAAGAATTTGCTTGTTGCTAAGTCTCTCACATGTCAAGAAAAATAGAACATTGTGAACTTCCTTAAAGAGATATAGATCAACTTTGGTACTACGTTGACATGCCAGTCTTAGATCTTGAGTTAGTGGTGCACAACCTTGTCATCAAACCAGATGCAAAACCAATCAAGTAAAATCTTTGTAAGATGCACCCCCAAATTGCCATGTTGGTCGAAGCAAAGTTATAGAAAATGTTTGATGTTGGCTTCATATGACCCATCAACTATGCAGAGTGGGTCTCAAAAATTGTACCTATTAGCAAGCCCATCGAGGGCATATAAATTTGCATAGACTTTAGATACCTCAACAAACCATGTCCTAAGGATGATTGCCCTCTACCAAAGATCAATATGATTGTTGATCTCACTATTGGACATGAGATTATTTCTTTGATGGATGGTTTCTCTGGCTATAATCAAATCAAAATTGTTGAAGTAGATCAACATAAGAAAACTTTCACCACTCTATGGGGAACATTTTGTTATTAGGTTATGTCATTTGGATTAAAAAACATTGGCTCTACCTATCAAAGAGCAATGACTACCACTTTCTATGATCTCCTGCATGGCATCATGGAAGACTATGTGGACGACCTCCTAGGAAAATCAAATACACATGAAGAACACATTTCAATCTTAAGAAAGATCTTTGACAAATTGGAAAAATACAAGCCAAGTGGTGCAGTCACTGTTAGGAGGGACCTCAAGGAATGAGGTCAATCTAGACTGTGCAACAGGAGTAAAACACAATGGAAACAAGACATATGATGGAGGCAAAGCAGAACTGATTGAATTATATCATAAAAACCAATTACAATATGTCGGAAACATGCGGGCTACAAGATTCAGCTCACAAGCCTAATAAATACATGCTCAATTACAATGTTGGTCAACTCCGTACCTATTGATCTCAAGATAGATCTTCTATGTTATAAATTGAATCATTTATAATGCTTAATTACATTGATTTATATAATCAAGAGGGATCTGTGTCGGCCCAATATTAATCAAATGTTAATGAAAAAAATGAAACGTATAAAACCACCAGGTCAGCCTCCACTAAAGAGAATCCTCTAGAAAATCCAAACGATGAAGTGTGGACCAAAGGGAAGGCCGGCCACATGCCAAGGAATGTTCAAAATAATGAACTGAAGGTTTGCAAGCTATGGAAAGGATCCGCAAGATTCGCTAATAGCAAAAAGATCCAAGCGGTTTTGGTGTTGTAAGCCAGAAAATTGTCTCAAATTCTGGAATCAATAACTTGCCAGAAAAAGATCCAAACTTCATGCAAACTTAGGGTAAGGAAGATAATCATGTCCACAAGCAAAATCTAGCTCCACAAGATCCATTGAGAAAATGCAAGAAAATACATAAACAAAAGGTTGAAACTGCAAACAAGAAACAAACTAAAAAGAAATGTTTTTGGTTGATGCAAGATTGCCAAGAACCAGGGATGTTGTTGCATCACTAAGGCTTAATCCCGAGAAATGTGTTTTTGGAGTCACTTCCAAAAATCTTCTTGGTTTCACGTAGAGGAATTGAAGTAGATCTAGCAAATGTCAAAAGAAATCATGGAAATGCCTCCCCCTTAAACTATCAAGAAGCCTTGTAGTGTACAAGGTAAACTTCAGTTCATTTGATAATTTATCACACGGCTTGTAGATAAGTGCCATCCATTTTCTTATCTCATGCGAAATGACACTAGGTTTCAATGATATTTCTTGTTCCAGAAAGCTTTCAACAAACTCAAACAATATTTGGCATTGTGCCAGTATTAATGCCTCTTATTCCAAGACAACCACTTTTTTTGTACATTTCAGCTACTTTAGTGGCCCTAGGGGCATTACTTGCACAAACTGATGATCAAGGTAAATATCATGCTATCTACTACATCAGTCATACATTGGTATGATATGAGCTTAATTACACTCTAATGGAACAAGTGTGTCTTGTAGCAACCACAAGACCGAGCTCATTGCAAAGATTGACCCCCTCAAGTACTTACTATCAAGGGCCTCACTGCTAAGTTGGTTATGTTGTTAAGTGAACTTGAGATTGAGTATGTATACCAGAAGGAAATCAAAGGACAAGTAATCATTGATTAGTTGGTCGACACCGCTCTACAAGGAGAACACCCCCTAATTGCAGAATTTCCAGATGAATATCATGGCCATCACATAGTCCACTCAGTGGCACCTTTACTTAGATGGTTCATGCATGCAACATGGATCAGGGACAGGAATTCTATTGATCACTCCTCAAGGAGATTGCATACTCAAGTCTTACAAAATAGCCTTTACATGCACAAATAATATCGCGGAGTATGAAGCCCTCATTATTGGTCTCTGCCTAGCTATTCAATGGAAGATCACTAATCGACATGTTTATGGAGACTCCCAACTTATCATTAAACAAGTCAATGATGAGTATGAAATGAAAGATGATAAGTTCCTCCCATATTACTGCATGGTAGAAACTTTCAAGAAGCACTTCACTTCCATCCATTTTGAGTAGATCCCTCGAACAAACAACAGAGCTACAGATGCCATGGCTACCATTGGTTACCTACTATAGATCCCAAAAAATAATCAAAAGTGTGAATTCTTGGTTGAGAATCTTCTAGTCCCAGCATATGATGTCCTTGAGTCTGACATGGTGTGTTTCCTTATTGGTCTCGACTCTCTCTGGTAATAAGAAACCTACACCTACCTCTGTGACAATACCTTTCCCCCTCACCTCACCAAAACCCGACAATAGACTTTCATTCATCGATCTTCCTGTTACACTATCATTGGAGATACTCTCTTTTGAAGGCACTTTGATGGAACCCTCTAAGGTGTTTAGACAAAAAGGAGGATGAACGAGCATTACACGAGGTACACGAAGGTATCTATGGGGCACACTCAAGTGGCCTCACTCTATATAAGAAGTTGTTATGCATAGGATATTACTAGCCTACAATGGAACAAAACGCCTATCACTGTGTCAAGAAATGTGTGCCTTGTAAAAAACATGGTGATAAGATACACGAGTCATCTCAGGATCTGTATCCATTCATCACATCCTGGCCCTTCTCATAGTGGGGGCTTGATATCATTAGAAAAATCCATCCCACTTCATCAAATGGCCACAAATTCATAATCATTGCCACAAAATACTTCACCAAGTGGGTGGAAGCCATACCACTCACCTTTACCATTGGTAAACAAATTGCTAAATTTATGCTAAATTATCTAATATCTATATGGAATTCCTAAGGTTATCATTACAGATAATGGCAGGCCTTTCAAAAATAAGGATGGCAAAGAATTGTGCTATAAATTCACCATCCAACATCACTTCTCCACTCCATACTACTTGCAAGGTAATGGTCAAGTTGAGGCTTTAAATAAACTCTCATCAAAATTCTTAAGAAAATAGTCAATAAAGTTGGTCGTGATTGGCACTTACAACTCCACCCTTCCCTTTGGGCCTACTGCACTAACATTCACATGCCCATAGAAGCTACCCCATATTCCCTAGTCTTTGATTATGAACTTGTTCGCCCCCTTGAGATCGATATCCCCTCACTTTTAGTGTCACTACAGAACATCCTCCCTGGAAAGGAATACAAAGTGATTGGATTACAAGAACTTGAATTGCTAGATGAATGATGTCTTAAGGCCTTGGATCATCTTCGAGTTTATCAGAATCATCTCCGACTCAGCTATAACAAGAAGTTCAAGACTCGGGAAATCAACATTAGTGACCTTTTCCTTGTGGAAAATCAGAGGAATCTTCAGAATCGAGAAAAGAAAGGCAAGTTCAAGCCTAATTGGTTAGGACCCTATGTTATCACTGCCAATCCTAAAGGAGAATCCTTGGATGAGCCTATGAACATCCTACACTTGAATAAATTCTTTGCTTGATCTTCAGAGTCCTAGTTTTCAAAAAACACAAAAAAAAAAAGCACAAAAAATACAAAAAAAATAATTGAAAAATGAAAAAAAGTCAAGAAAATATTTTCGTCCATTAGTGAAAACCACTATGTGGCACTATGGGCAAGTAACTTGGTGAAAAATTGATCACAAGCATCAAGGTAAATATGTCAAATCCACTATCTCTTTAGACTCTCATCCTATCACAACCATCCCTTCCATTCACCTTTCTCTAGCAATATAACTCATTAATTTGTCATCCACCCATGCTAAACCTATCACCCCCCTTTCCTCTCCATGTAGGAACTCTTCACCCCATTCATTTCTATTGCTAACCTCCTCATTGATCCCACCTCACCTTCCTCCCATTGAGATGATGAGATAGATTCCAAAACTATGAATAAGGATCGTCCAATCACACTTATCTTTTATCTCATCATCTTGAGAATTTATCCCATCACATTGAGCTTCCCCCTAGTATCATGAGCATTTCATGTCAATATGAGCTTTTCTTGACTTTCACATCAACCAAACATCCATCTATACTATGCTAATCAAATCTAAGTGGCAATTCTATTATCGACATACCTTGCACATCTATCTGGTCCTTCTGCCACCCTCTTTCAATCACATCAATTATCCTTGCCCATCAGGATGCATCCTTCCCATGTCTGGCAGTTTATTCAAATCCATGTCCTACTCTTGGCAAGAGATGTCAATTGGCCATGTGTATGTCATTTGTATGATTGGTCTTTTTGCTTTGATTTTCATTTTGTCTCCTATTGTAATACCCTAAAAATGGTCATCCAAAACCATGGGCCCCTAATCTCGACTAATGTGCTTAAATTCAATAAAATTCATCAAGGTCCCAAATCAAATAATAAATTTAAATCAATCATGAGAACCTGATTAATTAATTCCTAAGGTATAAAATGCAACATGGCAATTACAATTAATTAAATTCTCATTTAATTAATTGATCAAATTCAAAAAAAAAAAAAAATTTAAAATCAAATATCTCATTTATTTAATTAAATATCTTTTGCATATTTAATAAATAAATACAAATTGCCATAAATCTTCAAAAAAAGGAAACAAATCAAGAAAGAGGAATTAATTTGAAAAATAAATTGGAAATTATGAGCACAAAAATTCAAAAAAGGAAACAAATCGACTGAACTCAAGAAAAATGAAAAGAATCTGAGTTGCTAATTTGAACTCAATCTTATCTCTCCAAAATGGAATTAAATTGTCCAATCAAATCATTTCACCTGGATTGTGCTTCCTTCAAATCGATCTCGAGTGTTCATTAAAGATCAATCCCGACCTTCAATCTCCCTCTTGATTTTCCTATAAATCCAGGCTCTCATTCCTCAATCAGCATCTGAGAATTTTACATCGTTACTATGTTAATATTGTGTTGCAGTTTATCGAGGAAATTTTGAAGAAGCTTTGCATATTTAATTCATCAATCAACTTTATTTTCATTTAGCTTTCATTTAATCTTAGAATCATTTAGACTTCTAGTTCATTAGCTTAGATTCATTTCTCTTATCTAGATTCAATTTCTTGCATATAATCTAGCTTAGCTTCATTTAGAGATTTGATCATTTAGCTTGATAATCTCATTTTGCTTAATCAATCAATATTGCATGCATTTAAAAATCCTTCATTTGAGTGTAGTCTAGTCATTGGATAGCTTAGCAATCTGAGAGCAATCCACACTCACATTTTCTAGGAGGCAATAAGCTGACTTGCAATGGATTTCATTTTGTTGTTTTTGATTAACTAACCCATGCAAATAATGGTTTATTGAAGTGTTTGTGCCTTTACAGGTTCCCCAAATTTTACATACACACCTATGACTATTCCTATATGGGGCTAGTTTGATCACTCTATATCATGGTATATCTTGGATTGGTGTATCGTGGGGCATCTTTTTGTGGTATGGTGTGTTTGCTGGTTTCTCTTGTATGATCCAACAATCTTGCATTTACACCTTCAGTAGTGTTTGTGAACCTGTGTGCATTGAGATAACCTATTGTTTGAGAGTCTACTCCACACCTCGGAAATCCACAACATCCTAACTTTTATAGTCACGGGTGTAGATAATCTGTGGCAATATCAAAACTAGGTTTTCTCTCCACATTTACACAACAAGAATCTAATCCATCCATTCACCTCACTTATCATCCATGTCTCCTAGAGACTCCAATTTATTTACCCTTCCCCCTTTCTCTTCTTCTATCCTATATATTTCATTGTGTTGTGATTGGCACATCACAAAAAAACTCATTCACTTCCATTTGCATTATCACTTCATTTGCACCTAACCATTTTAGAATTTCATGATTTGCATTTATTCCTAATTTTATTTGCATTATCATTATAGGATTCAATTTCACTTTTTATCATTATAGGCTTCATTTCATGCCATGTTCACTTGCATTATCATTTCATTTTTTTTACAATCTTTTTTCATTTGCATTCTCATTTTTTACCTCATTTTCATTACATATGTTAATAGAGTTCATCTTCTTTCATATCACTAGGGTTCATATCACTTCATAATGCATCATTATCATTTCATTAGCATAACCATTTCATTTTACATCTTATTATATTCCATCTTATTTTATAACATTATATTATAACCATTGCATTTAAATCATATAAATTATTTCATATCATAAACATTTTTTCATCATAAATCATTCATCAAACAAATAATCAATACATCATATAAGTCATGCATCCATAGTCCACCATACATACATAATAGATTAGATGTCATTATACAAATTCATATCATCACAGAACACACATCACATAAACATCATATACATATGCATATATCTCATCCATCTTGCATTCACAATATGTTAGTAACATCTCATACATTGAATCATAACACATACATCTCATAATAGCAATGCATACTATAATGGTGAAAAATTAGGGTTTCCACCATTAGAGAGATGAAAAACATTAATTTTTCAGTACATCCAAAAGAGGGATAATCCAATAGATCCAATCCCAAATTAGGAATGATAGGGATTGAATACTAAATAGATTTAAGGGGTGTGTGAATTGATTGACCCTCTTTTGTGAGTTGAAATATTGAATTAAGGTAATATGCTAAAAAATGAAGACAAAACTAAGAAAACAATGATCTACAGACGTGGGATTTTTGCACACACCTAGATTTAAGAAATATATACAAATTCAGACCCAATCCTTGAAAAATCTCCAAAAATGTCAAGACCATGGTGGTGGGCACCTTTGTCCTCCTACTTTTTTGCAGACCAAAAAGAATTTGATTCATCTCTGCTAATAAAGCTTATTCTGAATATTGTAGCTCCATACCTGTTTCCTGCACACAGAAAGAAGGGGAAATAGGTTGGAAATAGGGGTTTGCCTAAGTCAAACCTGAGTTTAGGAATTAACCTTGAACGAAATATTTCAAATACTTTAAATAAATGATGGAAAGGTATACCTAAGATTTGCAATGAATGATGATAATGATTTGCTTCTTTAATGTAATCACATATGTTGTATGAAATGGTATGAACATGACAAAACACCAATCATGCACATTCTTACAAATGAATGATGTAAAGTTGCTCCACAATGGATAGATGAAGATTATGCAGCTTTGAAGACCTCTAGAGATTCTTGATGATGAATACTTCAATACTTGGATGCTTGATTGCTTGAATTCCCACCTATATGAATGTCTTGTATCTCTAAATGAGAGGGGAATACCTTCTTATATACTTGTTTGTCGTCAAACATATTAATTTTTTGACATAAGACGACATGAAACAAGGTTTCCCGCTCAAAATTTGGATAGGGCAAAGGGTTTGAATTGGGGCCCAACTAGGGAGAACCATGGCATGGCATTATGGTCCCAGTGAGGACGAAGGCGCCACGCCCTGATCCTACCCCATATATGGGCCATGGTTAAGGGTCCCAGCAAGGTATAATGTGAAAATATGGCCATTATTGCATGGTACAAGAATAAATGGGTCCTAATCAAACATGAGGATGCAAACACTAAGGTGAGGGCCTCAAATGTGATCAAAATTGTAAAGGTGCAATTTTAGGATGCTACACATACATCATAAATAAGAAATCCACCCTTCATCACAAATGTGTCAACAATATGATATAATTGTCATATAGACATAAGTATGGATCATCATTAATCTATCATCAAAGTTACCACAACCCATCATAAGTACACAATAAAATAAATCACCACCAAAATCAGTGCCACCTCATCTATATCAAAAAATGATTTGTCCAATGGTAATACAATGAGATATACTCCCTAAAGGGTCAAAATGTCACAAGTCAACATGTTACCTAGTGCTCTCCCTGTTAGTCGCATATGCATCCCTTCCTCCTCTTGACAGACCTGTATGTGGTGGTCACAGAGCTCTCATACCAATAGACTCTTTGAATGCCTATGATAGTGTCTATTGTGTCCATGTCCTCTTTGCAAAGGATGGTGCATGCTGGTCTTGAGGGACCACGTCCTGATACAACCCCCTATAGTACTAGGCCTCTCGAAGGGCTCTCTCTGCAACTCTACGTGAATTTACGACATCAGTGAATACCTATGTCATTTGTGTTGGTATCAATAGTTGTCTGGTTATGTCTCTCTCTCCCCTAAGATGGGTGGCATCGGCCTCTGCCCATGCTAGTTGTGCCCTTAGTCCATCCATCTATGTATCCATCTACTATAGTCATTGCACCTACTCTCCCCTGCAGGTTGCTTGCAATGCCTCGGAAATAACCTCTACATTTGTCTAGTAGGAATCCCTCTTTGCAATCATTGCCTCTTAGGCCACCCACAGTGTGTCCCTCTCCACCTAGAGTCCATCTACTCTATCTCACTCCCTATCCACCTTAGCCTGAAGGCTCTTTGTGTGATACCTCTCCCCATCTACCTTGGTCCTCTCCTAGCCCACCTCATCTACTAGGCTCATGACACGAGCCATATCTGTATCTTTCTCCAAGGTAACCTGTTCTAAGGTGGCATATGAGATCTATGGTGCCTGTGACCTATGGCTGAGGAACCTGTACCTATGGCTGCAACACCTATACATGTGGCAGTTGCACTAGTGGTGCCACTATTGGCATCTATACCTATCCCCCTACCTAACCCTATGCGTATATAGGTTCTCTTGACACGTGTGCTTGTGCATCCTATCTCCCTCTCCTCTAGCCCCTTTTCCTCCTACATCCCTTCCTTCAACTTCATCTCATCCCTCTTCTACATCCTCTCCATCTCCTCCGACAACCTAGTCAATAAAGGGCACAATCTCATATAGTGATAACACCCTCGGTATACTCATTCGCGTTGGTCAATGGAACTCCCACCATGTTGCATATGCCCCTGTAATCCAACATCAATAACGTCTACTCTAGGGTCCCAAGGCACTCGTGCCATCTAGGTAAAACTAACTCGATTCTCGAAGGGACCTATAGCATCTCCCCAGGTGGTTGTCTCTTGACTAATCTAAGGATGGGTGTTCTCCTCACCAATGATATCCTACTATAGGCCAAACTATCGCATAATCTAATGAGGCAAGTATTGATCTATCACATGTATAGTGCAGTCAATCAACCAAAATTGTGTTTGGACAAAAGAAAGATAGTAGCCATCATCCCTCCACTATTCGCAAAGTCTGTAGGGGCACCAATTAAAATCCATCATCTTGTTGATACGTTGATGCCAGAAGCCCATCGCACCTACTCATGTATAGTGAAGTAATCCTCCATATTTGTCCACATACGAATATCACTATCGTTGCTCCCTAAATCCAAGAGACCAACACACGACTATATTCTCAAAATCCCATATATGAAGTAGAGTCACACTAACCACTAGATTCTTGTACCCTCGATAGACACACATATGAATATCATGGTACAATTGCCTGAGTATGGTGTATCCCTAGGCATATTGAACCCTATCCTCCATGATATAGTACAAACACCTAGACCACCCGATAGAAAATCCATGCCCATTAAGATCGAGCATCATCTAACTGCTAATCAGGCCACAAATATAGAACACTAATTATGGAATCCATTGATGCGGCTTCATGGCTTGGTCTAGTACCATCTACATCTTGTCTATAGGGAGGTCATTCGTCTGGCACATATGTCAGAGGCAGTAGTCCTTGCCCTCTAGTCAATACTTTGGAATGACCCTACAAATCAGAACTTGCCAGATGTGCCACACATCCTCCAAGGTAATGGATTCATCTCTAATAGGTAAGTGAAAGGAGCACATTTCATAGTGTCATTGCTCCATGAGAATCATCATCTTAGTTATATGAGCACAAATCCTCAGCCACCTAGATACCCATTATAGTGCACAATGATACAACACGTCCCTCTCCTCTCTAGTCAACAGGTTGCAATATCTCATCATGGTCGTCCAGCACTCTCGTGACTGTAATGGTCCCAAATCCTTCTCCACCAATGAATTCACTCATGTCAGCCTTCTTCTATTTTCCCCTCTCTTGTGTCCTAGGACATCCTTTGGAAGCCCCTAGGATACCTTTTCATTCATTTTATTTTCCCCCTTTTGCCTTAACACATAGACACCAAAATAGCGGTCTAGGTACCATTTTGCAAAGCACAGATGGAGATCCTTAGGTTGCCCTTCCTTTTTCCCTTCCCCTACCATCACATATTTCAATCACTTGATCGATGCCTATGCAAGTGTTCCATCACCTGCATAGACAAGGATTGCCCATGCGAACAACAATCCTCGGGCACAGACGTCGATCAGGTGATCAATGTTTGAGCTTCGCTCCCCTATTTTCTTTTTTAATTTCCCTAATAAATTCTATTCTACTAAATTCACAAAGCCAAGATAGGATTACATACCATTGGTCCATAATTGGGTCGCCACTTAAAGAGTGGGACTCTCTCTCCGTGTTTCTCGTGATGGGGAATGCACACCATCTTCGCTCCTTCATTTTGGGCTCTTTGCAACTCATTGACTTGTGAGTGTGATCCCTTTTATGTGCCCCATATGGCCTATATAAGCTCATCTTTCACCTTTTCATCATCTCTCCTACGCTCCTTTTCCGCCCTTCCCCATCCTTTTTTCCTCATGTCCCCTTCATCTCATTTTCTCCTATTTACATCTTTTCAAGAATTTTCTAGCAAAATTTGATATTTTTTTATTAAATTATTGAGGGTGCATACCTTACCCACATCTTCACATTGGGGCATCTTTTCTTTGTCTTTTATCCATCGCCAACTTTGTCGTTGCATAAAACACGGCAAAATATAGACAACTAAAATTAATTAAATTAATATATTTAATTAATTTAGCCTTTTAGTATAATTAATTATGTTAGTTCTCTTCTAAAAATGAATTAAATTATATTTTAATTAATTTGATCACCTTATCCTTATAATTAATTATATCTTATTCTTCTGAAATTTATTTCATTTCTCCAACCTTAACTAATATTTCTTCTAAATCCTAATTAGTTATTTAATCGTAATTAATTAACTAATCCCTTAATTCCTACAAATCACCCTCCTAATCCCATCATATAGCCTAATTAATTCTAGCCTAATCATGGTTAAAATTTCCTCCAATTTTGTATTCCCTCTCATTATCTCTTCTCATGTCCCATCCTCCTAACTCCCCTACTTTCTCTCATAATCCCTCACTAGCTCACCTAATCATCTCCTTAATCATTTGCACATCCCTATACCCCTTGATTAGGGATAGGTGAACTCTTTTCCATAAATGACCTTCCCATCTCACCCTCCAACCTTAAATGCCACCCACTTTTGGTCCATTCAATGAATGTCAAATCCCTTGCATATCCCCATGCCCCTTCTTCCCAAGGAAATTTGAATTCCTTCATACTTTATTCTCTCCACACATCCTCTTATCTGGGAATTTTTAATTCCTCTTGTCCTTTTCAAGGAATTTTATATTCCTTTCCTCTCTTCCCAAGGTACTTGAGGAATTCATCCCCATGTGCTTGAGAAGTGTGGAGACAAGAAATGCCTTTATAGAAAATCTCTTGGATCTCCCATGTGTCTTCTCAAATCCTCCCGCACTCACTTTCAATCCTAGCCCTCCATTTTCATTTGATTGGCCATCCATTTTGGGCCTCGCCAATCTATAAATTGGAGTCTCCACCTTTCACAAATATATCCACTTTTTACACATTATTATGTTGTCCCTTTAAACAACAAAATCATCCATCATACCCACACTATGACCAAATATTGCCTCACATAAGACAAATCCCTCATCCACCAAACCTATCCAATACTATCCTTTTGTTATGTAGTGGAGAGGATTCCACATCTTTCAATCACAAGGAGCAAACCAAGTCAAGGTCTTGGATGCACACTTGTTGGAATCAAGGAACCCTGAGAGGGGGAGGTGAATTAGTGTTCTGCAATCTTTAACTTTATTAAATTGATCACTTAACCACATAGCACATATGAAGAAAGGAAAGATGCATAACCATAAAGAAAATATTCACAACACCAATAATTTTTACGTGAAAACCCAATTAATAGAAAAAACACGATGGGATTGAGACCCACAATATTAATATACTTGGTTAGAAGTATATAAATATTATATAGGGAAATGCACATCACTGTGTTGGCATTTGGCATTATAACAGACAAGGGGATATTGTTGGTATTTCAATAAGGATATTGAGAAGGTTGTTGATGATTATGGATATAACTGATTAAGGATGATTTACTATCTTAATATTATTATTTTGTCATTGATGTCAAGAAATTGATTTTCTAATTCAGTATGATGTTGCCATATCTTGAGAAGTATGATTTGATGAGTATAAAGATGTCGGTAAAAGACACAGAAAGAATATGATGAATAAGGGGATGAATAAGGTATTCAATGGGCAACTATTACCGAGTCAGACAATGATGAGATCATGGTGTTTAGATTTTTTTGAGATCATACATATGTTGTAAATTGTAAGGTTAATACTATACTATGTTACCGAGCAAGGAACCTAGTCGGTAAACCCTAAGGTTATCGCTATCGGTTAATGAAGGTGAAATGTCTACCGAGTGAAGTTTAGTATTTACCGAGTTGTTACCGAGTTGTAACCGAGCTGTAACAGAATACATTAAATGGTTACATGCATTATATAATAAAGGAAGCTGATGAGCTGGAATTGATTAGATGACCGATATGTCGTGCATGAAGTTTGTTAAAGAATCTATGGCAAAGGAAAATCGGCATGAAGATCTACAACATAGATTGAACCGCATTACCCTAGCACAAGTTCCAAGAAATGTATGCAAGTTCCTAGGCAAGGTAAAACGTTTTTCAGATTGAAGGATACATTGAACCTGGACAAGATTGAAGATCTGATGGCTATGATTGATCATGGGAAATGTGATCAAGGAGATTAAGCGGTTAGCTAATTGTTTATAAATAGGGAGCTGTTGATAAACAATGTATGCGGTAAATGTATGCACAGGGATGCTACATAGTGATTACCAAGCACAGAAGCTTAAAGACCTGTTTAAATAACAGAGTATAGAAGCCCAACAGATGGACAAGATTAGTTCTATGTCTAGATTGTATTGAGTTTAGCATTTTAGATGTGAAGTTGCAGATAGATTTTTATTACTATTATTTTGTGAAAGTGACAGAAAATCTCTTAACCGAGTGGACTTAACAGTCTTATTTGTAAAACCCTCTAGCAAGGTGACATTAAGATTGAGTGTTTGAAATCCTTTAACAAGGTCACTTCTAACAAGGTGAAGAACCTAACAGATCTAAGGGAAATCCCTTAACTGAGTCACATCTAGCAATGTGTTTGTAATCTTTAACAACATTTTCTTTTAATCGAGCATACTCTATAAGAGTATATTTCTTAGTGGGTTGGAAATCCCACAGTCATTTTTCCCTATTTGGGTTTCCACGTTAAATCTAGTGTTATGAGGTTTATGATGTTTATATGCTTTTGAGTTTGCATGTTTAGCAGTTTTGGTTATATTACTAAAGTATATGTTACCGAGGTTGAATCTGATGTTTTTATGGAAGATTAAGTTTGTATGATTCACCCCCCCCCCCCTCTCATCATGTTGGCTATTGGATCTGTACTTACATTAAGTATTAGAACTATCAATTGGTATCAGAGCTTTGGACTCTGGAAGAAAATGTTTAAAGGTACTTGAGGCAAAGATCCAAAGATGTATAAGAGGGATGCACCAAAGCTGAACAAGTCAAGTTTCTCTACACGACAGAAAAGGATGAAGCTGCACCTATCAGGAATTGGAGAATATGTTGTATATTATCTAGAGAATTATTTCATCACACTGAGCACCTATCCATTGACTATGGAAGAAATAAAGGCAAAGCAAGAACATATCCAAGAAATGATTGAAATATCATCTGCATTGACCGACTCATAATTTAATGATCTAGAAGGCTGCAATGATGCAAAGGCAATGTGGGACAAGCTCATATCTGTATATGGTGGTGATGAACATATTCAAAGAGCAAAAGTAGACAGTCTAAGAGGACAACTTGAATCTATGAGGATGAATGAAGGTGAGAACATAACCCAGTATAGTACAAGACTAAAGGAGATTGTCAATCAAATCAAAGGAGTAGGTGGAACTATTGAAGAAAAGGATATAACAAGTAAGAAGAACCCTTCTATCGGCTTATGCAATCCAAGTCTTTGCAATCAATGAACTGAGGTCTGTACCTAATATGCCAGTTTCTTTAGATGCTACTATTGGTAAGCTACATGCATTTGAGTTAAGTAACTTTGATAACAGTGGGTCATCGGTAAATAAAGTTGAATCTGCATTTAGTTCTTTTCATATTGATGAATCTAATGATTACAATGAAAGAAAGTATAAGTACTCTGAAGGAGATCACTGTGGAGCAAGTGAAAGATTTCGTAAGAACATGGAAGAAGTACACAAACTGTATGAGGAAATCAGAAAGCAGGAAGATTTTGAAGCACTATTAGCCAAAGGGTTACCGAGAGGCAAAGGTAAGTATAAAGGAAAACTACCTTTGAAATGTTTCAATTGTGATAAAATAGGACATATGGCTTCTGACTATCCTAACAAAGATTCTACTGAAAAGAGAGATTACCGAGATGACAGACAGAAAGATAATCATTACAAAGGACACCGAGACTTCAGAAGAAGAGATAGAAAGACATGCTTAATAGCCGATGAGGAATCCAATGATGATAAATCAGATGAAACTGATAGAGAGGAAGTAGTTTATGTGGCTATCAAAGATGGATCAGATGAAGAAAGGTATGAAGAAAAAGCCCTAATATCTCACATAAATACTAATGATTCTTGGATCATAGATAGTGGATGCTCACATCATATGACAGGTGATAAACACAAGTTTGTTATGTTAGAAGATTATGATGGAGGCTATGTAAGATTTGGTAATGATGCACCATGTCCAATAAGAGGTAAAGGATCTATAACACTTCTTGACAATGAAAGATGCAATGATGTTTATTAGGTTGAAGGTTTGAAATGCAATTTGTTGAGTGTAGCACAGCTAAACAATACAGGTTACTAAATAGAATTTCAGAATGGAATTGTCAAAGTTCATGACAAGCATGGAAAGTTAGCTACTACCGGGACAAAAACAATAGGTAATAAATTTCACCTTGACTCAACTCGAAACAAGTGTCTGTATGCAAAGATAGATGATACCTGGTTATGGCATAAAAGGTTTTGTCATGTAAATTTTGATAATCTGATCAAAATAAGTAAGAAGCACTGAGTAAGAGGTCTATCGATTCTTGAAAAACCTGAGAATGCTATGTGCCAAGGATGCCAGATGGGTAAGATGACAAGATCAAGCTATACAAGTAAGTCTTACACCTTTAAGGGAATTTTAGATCTTGTGCATACTGATCTTTGTGGTCCTGTGAAAGTTCAAAGTTATTATGGTGACAAATATTTCATATTATTTGTGGATGATTACTCAAGGATGATGCCAATAATGTTTTTAAAAGAAAAATTATAAGCTTTTCAAATGTTTAAATGGTCCAAGGTAAGAGTTGAAAATGAAACAGGAAGACAACTAAAATGTCTTAGATCGGATAGAGGAGGAGAGTCCACATCTGATGAGTTCAACTTATTCTGCAATGATCATGGTATTAAAAGACAAGTCTCTGCACTAAGAACTCCACAACAAAATGGAATTGCTGAGAGAAGAAACAGATCTATTGTGGATTGTGCCAGAACCCTGATGATTGAAAAGAAAGTGCCACAAACATTTTGGAGGGAAGCAATAAGCACAACAGTTTACACCCTGAACTGAGTACAACTGAAGAAAGGTACTTTGAAGACACCATATGAAATATGGTATGACAAGAAACCTAATGTAAATTATTTTAAAATGTTTGGAAGTAGATGCTATGTACACAAAGATGATAGAAATGGCAAGTTTGATCAGAAAAGTGAAGAAGGAACATTTCTAGGTTATTCTTAAAGAAGCAAAGCATTTAAATGTCTGATCAAATCATCTAACAAAATAGTAGAAAGTGCAAATGTGAAAATTGATGAATTTGCATAAAGAAATGATGAAGGAAATTCCAAAGAACCAGAAGATTATGATGAATTTGTCTATGTTCAACTGACAAGTCCTACCGAGAAAACTGTTGAAGAAAATGAAGAGAATATCCAGTTACCGAGTGATGAAGAAGATCATACAGAGCCTACCGAGCCTGTATTAGCCAAGAATGTCAGAAGACATCATGCACCAAGTCAGATTATAGGAGATAAGGATGATCCAGTGATGAAAAGGAACAAATTGAGACAGAACACATGTTTGATATCTGAATTTGAACCGAGAATAGTGAAAGAGGCATTTAACAGTGAAGATTGGATAAATGCTATGACAGAAGAGATTGATCAGATCAAGAAGAATGACACATGGACACTAATCCCAAGACCAAAGGACAAAAATGTAATCAGTACAAAGTGGATTTTCAAAAACAAGCTAATTGAAAAAGGTGAGGTCATTTGAAATAAAGCAAGACTAGTATGCAAAGGTTATGATCAAGAAGAAGGAATTGATTATGGTGAAACTTTTGCGCCTGTGGCTAGACTTGAAGGAGTAAGAACATTGTTGGCATATGCTGCTTTCAAAAACTTCAAGGTATATCAAATGGATGTCAAATCTGCATTTTTTAATGGAATATTAGTAGAAGTTTTTATTGAACAACCTGAAGGATTTGTTGAAGACAAGAGTAAAGATCAGGTATGTAAATTGAACAAAGCATTCTATGGTCTGAAACAAGCACCTAGAGCATAGTATGAAAGATTGCACTCTTATTTGATTAAGATTGGTTTTATAAGGACAAGTGAGAACAACAATATGTACATGAAGAATGATGAAAATGGAATACTGATCTCAGCCATATTTGTTGATGATATTATATTTTGTGGAAATGACTCTTTATGCAAGAACTTTGGAAATGAAATGAGCAAAGAATTTGAGATGTCATTAATCGGTGAGATAAAGTATTTTATAGTTTTACAGATACTGCAAATGAAAAATGAGATTTTCATTACTCAATCCAAGTACATAAAGGAAATCTTGAAGAAATTTGGAATGGAGGATTCAAAACCAGTAAGTACTCCTATGACTACCAACTGTAAACTCTCAAAGAATGATGAATCTGCATCTGTTGATGAGACACTTTACCGATCCATGATTGGAAAGCTACAATATGTTGTTCATAGCAGACCAAACATAGCACATGCAGTAGGTATAGTTGCAAGATTCTCTGCAGATCCTAAGGAAACACACATGACAGTAATCAAAAGTATTTTTAGATACTTGAAAGGCACCGAGGATTATGGCTTAGTATATCAGTAAAGAAATGATTTTGATTTAAAAGTGTATACTGATGCTGATTGGGCAGGCAACATTGATGACAAAAAAAGAACAAGTGGAGGAGCTTTCTTTTTAGGAGAAAGACTAGTGAGTTGGCTTAGCAAGAAACAAGAATGTGTTTCACAGTCAACAACAGAAGCTGAATACGTTGCTACAACATTGAATTGTACCAACATAGCATGGATCAAATAACTATTGGAAGGTATAAATGAGAAAGTTACCGAGCCAATAACTATATTCTATGACAATACTATTGCCATTAACATTTCAAAGAATCCTATTATGCACTCTAAGACAAAGCACATCTCTATCAAATATCATTATCTTAGAGAAGAAGCTCAAGAGAAGAAAGTGGTGTTGGAGTATGTTAGCACAAAGGAACAAATAGCAGATATCTTCACCAAGCCACTACCAAGGGACACTTTTGAGTATATTAGAAGTAAGTTACGGGTCCTACCCCTATCTTCTACTCACTGACCGAGTTCGGTGAAAGCATCAATTCGATGACTCTACAGAATATCTTTTAGGAGTTTATGTTGATTTACACACTTTAGGATGTTTTCTAAAGGTGTGTAGGAAACAGTGCAGGATACAATACAGGAAACATGAATTGAAGACAAAATGCTCTAACCGAGACTAAGTTGACACATTACAGTAGGAATTCACTTCATACAGGAAGAAATTATGTTTTAGTTCTTTATTTTTTTTGGCATTGTTGTCAAAGGGGGAGAAGGCTGGAGAAGAAAACTGGAAAAGACTGAGAAGATTGAAAAAAAAGCAAAAAAGAAAGACTGAGAAAAGAGGAGAAGTTTAATGTATGGGGGATAATTCTGATGATAGGAAGAGAGCATTTCAAAATCTCACAAACAACTCACAACAATCCGAATCAATTAGGTCAAATTAATTGGTTTTGCCATCAATGCCAAAGGGGGAGATTGTTGGCATTTGGCATTATAACAGACAAGGGGAGATTGTTGGCATTTCAATAAGGATATTGAGAAGGTTGTTGATGATTATGGATATAACTGATTAAGGATGATTTACTGTCTTAATATTATTATTTTGTCATTGATGTCAAGAAATTAATTTTCTAATTCAGTATGATGTTGCCATATCTTGAGAAGTATGATTTGATGAGTATAAAGATGTCGGTAAAAGACACAAAAAGAATATGATGAATAAGGTATTCAATGGGCAACTATTACCGAGTCAAACAATGATGAGATCGTGATGTTTAGATTGTTTTGACATCATACATATGTTGTAAATTGTAAGGTTAATACTATACTATATTACCGAGCAAGGAACCTAGTCGGTAAACCCTAAGGAACCTAGTCCGTAAACCCTAAGGTTATCGCTATCGGTTAATGAAGGTGGAATGTCTACCGAGTGAAGTTTAGTATTTACCGAGTTGTTACCGAGTTGTTACCGAGTTGTTACCGAGTTGTTACCGAGCTGTAACAGAATACATTAAATGGTTACATGCATTATTTAATGAAGGAAGCTGATGAGCTGGAACTGATTAAATGATTGGTATTTCATGCATGAAGTTTTTTAAAGAATCTATGGCAAAGAAAAATCAGCATGAAGATCTACATCGCAGATTGAACCGCATTACCCTAGCACAAGTTCCAAGAAATGTATGCAAGTTCCTAGGCAGGGTAAAACATTTTTCAGATCGAAGGATACATTGAACCTGGACAAGATTGAAGATCTGATGGCTATGATTGATCATGGGAAATGTGATCAAGGAGATTAAGCGATTAGCTAATTGTTTATAAATAGGGAGTTGTTGATAAACAATGTATGTAGGCCAATGTATGCACAGGGATGCTACATAGTGATTACCGAGCATAGAAGCTTGAAGACCTGTTTAAATAACAAAGTATAGAAGCCCAATAGATGGAAAAGATTAGTTCTATGTCTAGATTGTATTGAGAAAATAAGAATCTGCTTTAGCATTTTAGATGTGAAGTTGCAGATAGATTTTTATTACTATTATTTTATGAAAGTGACAGAAAATCTCTTAACCGAGTGGACTTAACAGTCTTATTTGTAAAACCCTATAGCAAGGTGACATTCTAATTGAGTGTTTGAAATCCTTTAACAAGGTCACTTCCAACAAGGTGATGTTCCTAACAGATTTGAGGGAAATCCCTTAACCGGGTCACATCTAGCAATGTGTTTGTAATCTTTAACAGGATTTGTTTTTAACCAAGCATACTCTAGAAGAGTATATTTCTTAGTGGGTTCGAAATCCCATAGTGGTTTTTCCCTATTTGGGTTTCCACATTAAATCTGGTGTTATGAGGTTTATGATGTTTATATGCTTTTGAGTTTGCATGTTTAGCAGTTTTGGTTATATTACTGAAGTATATGTTACCGAGGTTGAATCTGATATTTTTATGGAAGATTAAGTTTGTATGATTCACCCCCCCCCCCCTCTCATCTTGTTGGCTATTGGATCTGTACTTACATTAAGTATCAAAACTATCACACTGCTCAAATTACAATAAGGGATACAACCCCAGAAATCTCACTAGCTTACAAAACTACTACAACAGATATCTAAAGTGTTTATACTCATAAATAGCATCTACAAATCCTAGAAATAGTTCTGATTAATCTCATATATCAAACTGCACATTCTGCAACACACTTTACTCTATTATGTTGTTCTGCTACAATCTGAAGCACCAATCTTCCACTTGCGCATGTGAAACTGCACACAAATTCCTACCAATACTTACCACATATCCTCTAATGTCAAAAATTTCCCTATCAATTTCTTTAATATATTCACAACATCAAATTAGATTTTTTACATGTCGGCCCAAAAATGCATAGCACAAAAATCAAAAATGTATACCAAGACAGTTCAATCCAAACTCTAATGCACATGTGGACCAAAACAATGTTGGTTAAGAAATAGTCTAGACCTAAATCAACTCCTCAAATACGAAACACCTCCAAGAATTATGCCTCAAACATCCGCACACGCTACAATCATCATGAATGTCGCATAACATGAAGAACACCATTGGATCAAGAAAAACATCGTTGATGCACTCAACGATCAACGCGGACCACCAACACAAATAAGACATAATCTAGAAACATCCACAAGCATCATGAGTTACCACAACAACTATTGGTCCTCGCAACTGGAATGGTAACTAAGTGATAAAACACAATTCAGAGATTGAATATCCTTGATTAGCTAACTTTTCCTTTGGTAAAGGCTCATTTAGTTATCAACCAAGGATGTAAACTTGAAATGGGCCAGCACTATATGTGCACCAAGTTCATATTGCAACCATTTTATATAACTGTAGGAAAGGGAATTCTTCTTAAAGTAAACACATAGAATCTTTAATAAACTAATACTTAATCCTACAACTGGAAATTGTCTTAAACAATTACTGCTAAAAGATAAAGTTTTGGCGAGCAGCAGGAACTACTCTGTTGTCGTGGCTGTAGGAACAGACATAGGAACTCTTTCCTATGGTTGTAGGAACACACAACTGCAGAAACAAGTATAATAGAAGTATTAAAACTAGTTTAAAACATACAAAGGATTACTCACCAAGTGGGGCCCCTTGAGTGAGTATTTCTAGAACTTCAAATTACACTTATCTAATCATCCAAAATTACTTGATCTCTTTATTTCATCTTTTCTGGAAAATACATACATAACACCAGAAAACTATGTATTACAAAATACTATCTCTTTCTCTGTTATCCCTGATAGGAGAGAGATCCCTTTTATTTATAGGAAAGCTTATAACAAACTTCTAACTAACTACCCACATCCCTATGGAATAGGTGAACAAAATTTATTAACAAAAGAAGAAGAAGAAGTCAACACAGGACAACAAAACAACATTTTTCCTACAGCTAAGAAATATAGCATGACCACCTACTAGATCTAAGATCCACTAGGAACAGTTATAAATGTTTTCATAAATCAATTTGCTGAAGAACCGGTCCGGTGATCTTAATCATAACTAGATTTCTTTGACTGGGTCTGCATTACGGTTACATACTTGATAATCTTTTGAACCACCATCTGTCTTTTCCTCACCTTTGTTGACCATGCATCAAGATATTAACTCGCACAACAACATGTGTATATACTAATGCTAACATGATATAATATAAACCATATTGATAATTAACTTTAGATATTTGCATAAACAGATCATTTAAAACCACTATATGACATCCTTAGGCGTAGGTTAAACCAGTTTCAAAAACACTTGAAAGATATCATCTTAGGAAAACATTATAATCCAAATATCATCTAATCATAAGACCTAAGTAGGAGTATTATATCAGAAATCTATAAAAATAGAGTCATTGTTTAGGCTCATCAACAACAACTACAACATCACCACTTACTAGAATCTTCAACATAATTATACTAAACCTCGAGAACACTAACTCAACTGACTGTCAAACTGAAAGATACACATGCAAACATCCAAATCATAAACCATCTAAATTGAGGGAACGTTGTAATGTTCCAAACACTTTTCCAAATCCACAAACAAAGATATTGCAATCCTAGAGCAATGTGGAGCAAAATCCAGAACATTGAACAACAAAAAACCATCACAATACTAGATCACGTAACTCAATCAATCATCATGTGGACCACTAAAACTTCTGCTGAATCAACTAGAGATACTTATCTCAAAACCCTTTAATCCATAGCAACTCAACTGCAACACATTGGCCAAACCAACTTACTTAATTTGATTGCAACACTCGAACACACAGAGGAATATGTTGACATCAATGACAAAATATTGTTCTAGCAAACTTCTCAACAATATCCAGCAATCTCCCCCTTTGGCATTGATGGCGACATATGATATGAAAAACAATCAATACAAAGAAAGAAGTCAACTTATAACCATCTCCCATAACTATCAACAATCTCCCACTGAGATCAACATAAGATATGACAATTTTTCACATGACTCTCTCCCCCTTTGACATCAATGCAAAAAGCACATATGCAAATCATTATTCTCTCCCCCTTAGATCATGCATACAACTCAACAATATCCAACATAGCTCTCTTTCTCCCTTTTGACAAAATCATAAGTCTGAACATCCAAACCACAACACTAACTATTCCTCCTTTAACATCAATGACAAGAATCACATAGAATGAATATGAATAAACTAACTTTGTAAATTTACACAAACTTGAATACATCTACAAAAGAACTCAAATTTATATCCCAACTACTTCAGACACTCCAAAATAGATATAAGATTGTTGAATAGATAAGTCTCCAACTCTTCTACAAAAAGATCTACTGGATCACTGGCAGTTCTGAGACAATCAAAGGATTAAAGAACTGAGATATGTCTACTAACTACTTTTCAAACTACATAACCTGCTTCTCTATATCCTTATATGATAAATGTGCTTTGAAGACAATTCCACCTTCAGATAGTGTACCTCATGTGTCTAACAAATCTCTATCACTAGCAATCATACTCATAAACTTACTGAATCCATTTGCTACTAACTCCTTTCCTAATTTGATCCTCAGTCTTCACAAGTGACTCAAAATGAGCACTTACCGAATTGTTAAGATTCTCCATCTCAATGATTCTTGTTGGTCCTTCTCCAATAATTCTCTTATTGCCCTTGCAATGTCTCTTGCTTCTAAAATGGGTGTCATAGCTTCAATCTCCTCTGCTTCCACCATCTATTATGCATTTGCCTTAGACTCCATAGGAGTTTCATCTCTAGGCTAATCCAAAGGATCAGAGTATCCTCAACAGCATCCACTGCCTCTGACTTATCACCACCTTGACCAACTTTCCTCCTATAGAAACATAAGAAACAACCACAGCAACACGAGCTATCTCAACCTTAACTACCTCACTTTTCTCTTCCTTTCACCTAGCTTCCTCAATATCTTCTACAACTAGTATATTTCATTTCCTTGCCTCCCAGACTGCCTTAACTGAAATTTAAAATTTTGTACATAGTGCTCTACTTCCTTCCATACCAATCTAGCAATTTTTGGCTCCCTAAACTATCTATGCAGTTGAAGATCTTACTCAGAAATATTAAATTCCAGATAAATACCTCATATTTTGGATTAGGGTTCCTTCACTGAACCACCTTCACAATCTTGATTGGTTTGGAAATCTCTCATAGGACTTGCTCAGATGCATCTCTTCAGAAAGAAAAGTGATAAATGAGAAGTAAGAGTACCTTTATATCTTTCGAATACTTAACTTTCTGATGCATTAAATATATTTTGCCCTAAACCTTCCAAAAACCCTGTATCCATAGACTTCTCTCAAGAAACTCTATGCGGATCTTCAAATCTGCTCATACTCTTCTGGAAATCCTCTCAATAGATCAATAATCATCAATACAACTTCTGTAACCTACCAAAATCAGGCATAGATCTCAAACAGGGGGTTTATAACATTTTCATGAAAACTCCCCCACGGCTAGATGCCTTAGTTAAGTTATCGGATGTAGTTCCAACACTGAGATTAGGTGCAGATCCACTCACTGCATCATTATCACTCTTCTTAACCCATGTCTTCTTCATCTGTTCTCTGATCTCTTCAACTTTCACTTTGCCCTTATCATCTACCTTCACATTTTTGTTCATGTCTACTAGACCTCTCCTATTCATATTTCTGCTTCTGCAGTGTTTTGCAATGTGACTGGATTTTTTGCAAGCATAGCAAACAATGTTTCCTTGCATAGGCATGAATTTCATCTGATTTCCTCTTAATCTGCATTAATTAGAAACATGTTCAAATCTACCACATGCATAACATCTAAAATTCCTTCTATTTTGAAAATTGTTCATCATGCTTCTGCATTCAATTGTCTTATGACCATACTTATTGCATTTAAAACATTGACCAGAGAAAAATGGACCATTATGATTCACTCTATATACACTAAAAATCAGTCTGGAGAATCGAATTAATTAAATACAAAAATATTTAATTAATGACCTGTATTCTTCTACTATATAAATGAATTAAATAATTTATTTATATAGTTCATTTTCTTAATTCATCCCACCAAAATTGATTTCTTCTATTTCCTAATTAAATAATGAATTTGGTTAATTTGTTTATTTAATTATTCCCTCCCCATTAAATTTGAATTTTAAATTCAAATTTAAGCACATGTGTCCTAACTCCTAACCACTCCCTAACCTAACCTTCTTCTAACCAACCCCTAGCCTAACCACAAGTTAACTAATCCTATCCCTTCCAACCTCTTATCCTAACCATTTTTGGAGTGTCCACCCTCTCTTGGAGACACATGGCACTTATGCCACATGTCTCTCATCTCCATGCCACTTGCCCCCTTTGTTGGCTTATGGTTGGAGATTCTTTGCCACTTGTCTCCTTAGGAATGACAAGTGTCCATCTCCTCAACCTCCTTCCAAATTCTTCAATCTCGATCATCGATTTATCTAGACTAAATTTGCACCATTGATTCTTGCCACCTCACCTCTGGTCATGAAAATCCTATTAATACCCCGTCTTTTGGCTATGAGAAAAACCCTTACCATTATTATCAGCATTTGCAACAATCATAGCATAGTTATCATAACATTAGAGTAGAATTAGCATCATTTAATGGCTTTCATTAGTTGCTTAATCATCATAATGTAGATTTACATAGAAATAGATTAGCTTTTGCATCTTAGCTTGCATATCATGCCCATTTCTTGGTTTGTCACTTTGTCAAAGATCATGCATCTGAGAGCTGCCAAATGAACTGACAAAGTCCTCAAGACTAGGGAGCGATGAGACGGTATTGGGGAGTGTTTTAATTCTTTTATTTTGTTTCCTCAATTAATGGTTCATTGTGTATGTGTGTTTTATATGTTTATTAATGGATTAATCACAATAATTTTGCACACATAAATTTTGGCGCCCACTGTGGGGCATAGCCCCAAAGTTTTTAACAAAATTTTCTTGCAAGAATTTTTCTTGACAGGTTCTCACAGATTTGCAGAATAGCGTTTTTGACACACAGATTTGCTCTCCTGGAATACAGATTGTTGCTCTAAGTCACCGTTTCAGCATTTTCATCAACCAAAACAGAGGATTTGGCTCTTGACTCTCTTTTTCTCTATTTTGGCTCTCTTGGTTTCTAAAATAGCATTCCTGGTTTCTCAGATAGTTTTTATGGTTTCTGAAATAGCTCTTCTGGTTTATGAAATAGCATTTCTGGTTGATTAAACAACGTTTTTGGTTAATGAAACAGTGTTTTTGGTTTTTAAGATAGCATTTTTGGTCAATGAAACAACATCTTTAATTTATGAAATAGCATTTTTGGTTAACAGGGCAGCGTTTCTAGTTTCCAAAACAGCGTTCTGGGTTTCCAAAATAGCATTTTAGGCAGTTCATTTAGCAATTTGATGTTTTGTTTTGCACTTTTTTGTTATATTTTTAGACTGTTATTTTCTAAAATCTGACTTCTTGTTTTCTATTTTCCAGGCACCTAATCTGTTGTCCAAGACCAAAGTTAAAAACAAACCTTCACCGCCAAAGACAAAATTCCAAACTACTAACATTTTGGTGCAACTACGGGAGATTGCATTGCTTGCTTTTGTTATTAACTTAGGCACCTAGACTAATTAGGAAGGAAAAAGAACATCATGTCTTGCATGCCTCCGATGATAAGCAAGTATGCTCTCACCTTCATGAGGTGATCAGAAAGCCAAACTCATCACTTTTCTTTTCAAGTAGTGCAAAAATCCTTAGCGGGCCTGCCCTCCCAAGTAGTCCATAAGGTCGGGTGAGAGGGGAATGACCCAAGTGGGAATGGCTAAAGCCAAGTTCATCTAACCCACTATAAAATAAATGTGATTTTGATTGAAATCGGAATCAACAACAGTGATGGGAATAGGTCTCCTCCATACCTTCGGGTATATAAAACCTTGGTTCTCAAGGCTGGGAGACCTCTTAATTGATTTTATACCCTGACGTGCCAAACGGATGCCCTTACTAGTTCCTTGTTAGTTATAAGCCATCCTTTTTAGCCTTGGTGTGATAATTTCAGTGCAAGGGGATAGAAGGTTTTCCCCCCAAGACACTCACTATTTGGTTCCTTGAAGGAAAGGCAGAAATCCTCGACTTTGCATAGGCTACTTGTAACCTTCTGGAGAGAGGGTGATTGGGTCATCCTTCCAATCCTGGAGGCCCCTATCTGCTACCTCTCGACAACAACAAAAGTGGACATCACCATTTAGGATGTTTACACTTGCATCACGAAGATTCCTGGTTGTGGGCTAAGCTATCACATTGTCACTGATTCCTTAGGATAAATGTGCTTGAAGTGTCTTCTTTGTGCAAAACCCGTGGCAATTTGGGCTTTTTGTGAGCCTTTGGAACATACACTTGATGTTTAGATCCTAGGGACAAACAAGACAATTGTTTGAAATTCTGTCTTTTGTGTTTTCAGACAATAAATCAGACACAAATCATCCATTGATAACACAAAAATTCAAACTCAAAAATCAAACTATCAAAATAACATAGTTCATAGCAGATTAGCTCTTTCGGTTCAAACATTATCTCTCTCGGTTCAAACAGTACCGCTCTTGGTTCATAGAGTATACTTATTGGTCTAAACAATAGCGTGTTTGGTTGAAATATCAGAGTTCTCAGTTCAAACATTAGAGTTCACAGTATAAATATCATATTTCTTGATGTAAACCATAGAGTTCTCGATCTAAAGAGTAGAGTTCTCGGTTCTGAGAGTGGAGTTTCTGGTTCAAACTTTAGCACTTTTGGTCCAAACATTAGCTCTTTCGGTCTGAACTTTAGCTCTCTTGGTGTGAATATTAGCTTTCTCATATGTCAACATTAACTCTTCATGTTTTCACTAGTTAGTTGTAAACATTAGTTGTTTGAGTTTGCACATTAAATCTTTGAGTCAAAACAACAAGTTTCTCAGTCTAAACATCACTGTTTCAAACTTGAGAGTTCCTAATTTATAGAATAGCTCTTTCAATCTAAGTAATAGTGTTCTTGGCCAAAACATTAGCATTCTCAGGTTAGAAAACAACAGTATTTGTCAGAGAAACATCATTTTCGATCTAAAAATAACGCTATTTGTCTGAGAAACAACACTCCTGGTTTAAGAAATAGCTCTCCTAGTCTTGAAATAGCACTCCTTGTCTCAAAAACAACATGCTTGGTCAATTCAATAGCTCTCCTGGTCTAAGAAGTAGCGTTTATAGTAAAAACAATAGCTCTTTCAGTCTGAGAAACAACTTCTTTGGTATGAGAAGTAGCATTACTGGTAAAAACTCTAGCTCTTTCAGTCTGAGAAATAGCTCTCCCAGTCTGAGAAGTGGTGTTTCTAGTATAAACATTACCTCTTTCAATTTGAGAAATAGATCTCCTGGTCTGAGAAGTGGCATTCTTGGTTAAAACAGTAGCTCTTTTGGTTTGCAAAACAACTCTCTTGGTCAACATAATAGCTCTTTCAGACTGAGAAATAGCTCTTTCGATCAGCATAGTAGCTCTTCTAGTTTGAGAAATAGCTCTTTACCTTTGAGAAGTAGCTCTTTTGGTTGATAACATAGCATCATATTTTAGAACATCTATTGGTCAAACACTCCAAAAATTATCTTTGGTTAAGTCAAATTTAAGACTAAACACGCTAGGTCTCACAAGTATTCATCTCAAACAAGTTTAAGATCCAAATCTCTCAAGTGCATAATCGAACATCTTTGATAATTTGATCTTTCAGACATAGTTTCTTATCAGGATCTATCATCCTTCATCATGAAACTACAACACTAGATCAGATTGACCTAGTTCTCTAAATAGGATACATCTTTCCTATTTGACTTGGTCATATCATAACAAAACTTTGCACTCAAAACCAAGATCAAAAACTTGTAATTTTTCAGATGCTTGATGACAATTTCATATTGATTGAAAAAGAAGAAACTTAGTTGCAAGGCAATTTTGTTGGCAATATGCTGGATTTGGTTAAGTATTGTCATTGATGTCAACATTGTATCCTAGTTGGAGACTATCCCGGTTAGATCTATCCCATTTATTCTTGGTGATCATTTTGGTTTTGGTTGTGATTCTAATCTGGTATGATCAGACCTCTGGGATCGGTTTTGGTTGTTTATTCTAATGGTTACTGTTGGCATTTTTGGATGAGTTGATTATGTGTTGCATTGATGTTTTGTCATTGATGTCAACACTAGCTGTTATGGTTGGTTACCAGTAGAAGAGACTATCTATTGGACACTTCTAACATGTTTGGATCTATGGAATGTGATTGGTTACATGTGGTACATGCTTCTGGAGCATGTCTTGGTCAGATGGTATTGACTTGGTAATCGGATGCTATCATACAGTCTAGTAAACCCTTACTAGTACTAGTTTAAGGCTTTACCAACAGACCTCCCACTGAGGAATCTTGATAGGATGCATAATTGGTGTTGGTACAGCTTCTACATGGATTTTAGGATGTTGAAGATGTTCTTTGATCGTGCTTCAACTGTTTGAAGACATTGCTCTGGTGTGGTGGACCTAGAATAGGTCTGGTACCTATCTAGGTTATGGATTGGTATCATGTTAACGTGTACTCTACACGTTACCGAGATGTTTCGGGATGTTCTATGGATTTGTTATTGCTTTTTTGGTCTTAAGTCGACATGGCATATCATTGTAATATTGATTTATGTAATGATCTTATTGTAATATCTTTTAGGTGGCTGACCTAATTGGTTTAGGCCTTAGGGTTTGTATAAAATAATGTAAGATCTCATTGTAGATCATGGTATGGTATGGTATGGTATGGAATGGAATAAGAAGTCATGGTCTTAGAATGCAATATTATATGTGAAGGATATTTGGTTGATCATAGGTGATAGAATTGGGATTAAGAGGTCAAAGGCCTACGGTATTGAGCTTAACCGAGACTGTAAGCAGGCATGGTAGATGCTATCTCTAGCAGTTTACTCTATTGGATTATTGTCCATTTATCTTGAGATGGTTGTTGCCTCTCTATAGTCAGTGAGACTCTTTTGTAATGAGCAGTACGCTCTAGGCAATATGCCTTCTTGCATGTGCAGGCCCCTCATTGTATCACATACTTTCTGCAGACTTATCATCTAACTCTGGGTAGGCTTCCCACCGTGGTTTTTCCCTTTCTGGGTTTTCCACGTACAAATCATGGTGTTATGTGGTATGGTTTCTTTGCATTGATTATATGTTTAATTGTTAAGTTGTATTATTTATCGGTATCTATTTATGTTTTACCAGTACTTAAATATGGTTAATGGTTATTAAGTGGATTAAATGTTATAATTTGTTAACAACTGAATCATTCCCCCTCTCAGTTGTTCACCGGTTATCCTAACAGTTACATTCTTGTTGTATTCTGGTGGTTTCATGATTTGGTTATCACTTTTGGTATTTCCAGTTACCGGTTGGTTTATGCCTTTACCGGCTAGCTTTTGGCTTTACTAGCTTCTGGCGTTCCTCGTTAGCTTTTTCGGTATGTTGTTTTGGTGACTTGGTCAGTAGATTTTGGGTCTGTCTTATGAAATAGGTTTCTCTCATGTTGTTGGTGCTTCTTGATCATATCCCGAGCATTTGGAGACTTTGCTCTGGATGGTGTGCTATTATGGTGGTCCTATTTGGATCCGATTAAACTTTCACTGAGGGTTTCTACTGGCAAGTGAAGTGTGTTGGATCTTGGTCTTAGCGGAATCCCTGATGGATCTAATTGTTTGGTTACTTGATTTAGGTCCATTCTATGTAATGTAAATCATAATATTGGTTCGGTGGTATCATGTGATGTAATTTTTGTAACTATGGGTTTATGGGTTTAGGGTTTAGCCGACCTTGTCAATAAGGTTGATGATCTGTATTTATAGGTGACTTGCTCATGTAATTTATATATCGATGGTTGGTCAATTATACATTATCAAAGAAAGAATTAAGTGTGAATAAATTCATATCATTTAGGTGAAGGTTGGAAAGGTTTTGTATTGCAGAGCTAACATCAAAGCTTAATTGGAACCATATCAGGCATTAGTAGATGCTACTTTCACAGTTCATTATTTTCCGGATTGTAGTCCAATGATTTTGTAAGTCAGTGAGACTTCCCTTTGTGATGAGCAGTGCACTCTAGGTTGTTGGTCTTTTGCATGTGAAGACCCCTTTGTAATTATTCACAATACTACTGCAAAGTATTAATCTGATTGTGGGTAGGGTTTCCCATCGTGGTTTTTTCCTTTCTGGGTTTTCCATGTCAAATATTGGTATTATGTGTGTTGTGCTTTCATGTTATATTCTTCATTGGGTTATGCTTTGGTTTAAGGTTTATAATTGAATTAACTATTATTATTGTTAGTAAACCGATTCACCCCCCCTCTCAGTTTACTTTCGGTATCAGTGCATTCCAGCAATTGGTATCAGAGCGAGGTCCTCTCTGTAGAAGCTTAACTGCTTGAGGAGATCTGATGGAAACTGCATCTAGTTATACATTCAATCCTTACCAGAAGGAGAGACCCAAATTTGATGGTACAAATTACAAGATATGGAAGGAGCGAATGAAGATTCATCTCAGATGTCTTGGAGCTGAAGTTTGGGAGATAGTGGAGAAAGAGTATATACCTCATGATCCTAATTCTGGAACACCGGCACTTGCTGATGAGCAAAAAAGAGCTGAAAATGATGTAAGAGCAAAAGAAGAATTATTAAGCACCCTATCTGATGAAAAGCTATTGAATTTCATAGAGTTGGAGAATTCTAAGTTGATCTAGACAAATCTTGAAACTCTTTATGAAGGTGACCAGGCTGTGAATATTGCAAAACTTGAAGGTTTTTAGGTAAGATATAAAACTTTAAAGATGGAAGAAGATGAGAAGATAAGTTATTTTATGGATAGAGTCAATGAGATTGTCATGGATATCAAATGTTGTGGTAGATTTGTTAGCAAGGATGAAATAGTGTCAAAAGTTCTAAGAGTTCTACCTTCGGCTTACAAGATGAAGGCTACTACTATCAATGAACTCTAGACGATGTCAAGTATCCCTATGACCAGAGATACACTACTTGGGAAATTGACTGCTTTTGAAGTTCAAGAACTTGGAGATCAGAGTGCTACTAAAACTAAGATTTCATTTAGAGCATGTGCATCCGATAAACAGAAGATAGATTGGAAAGAGATGCATGCTAAGGATATGGAGTAAATTGAGAAAGAAGAAATAGAGCTTGAAGAGCTGGAAGCCCTGATTGCTAGAAGAATTCCTAAAGGACCAGCTGGAAGTAAGTATGAAGGAAAAGTCCCTTTTAAATGTTTTTCATGCAATAAGATTGGCCATTTTGCATCTAGATGCCCTGAAAGAACTGCTAGGAATCATGAAAGATTTATGAGAAATTATAAGCCTAATCCTGAATATCAGAGCAGACCTAGATTCAAAAGGAATAAAGATAAATCATTTTATTATGTTGGTGATGATGATGAACCTGTGAGTGGATCAATAATGGTGCTTCATCTGGTAAATATTGGGTCTTTATTGCTATCAAGGATGATTCTCCAGAATCTATCATTGAACCAACACATACTGAGGAAAAGGCCTTGGCTGCTAAAATTGAAGAAAAGGATGAATGGGTTATAAATAGTGGTTGCTCACATCACATGATTGGTGACAAAAGAAAGTTCTTATCATTGCAAGAGTTTGATGGTGGATTGGTCAGATTTGGAGACAACGAGGCATGTAGGATCAGAGGCAAAGGAACAATATCATTGGATGGTAAGACTAATATTGATAATGTTTATTATGTTGAAGGCTTAAAGCATAATCTTTTAAGTGTAGGTCAGATGGTGGATAGAGGATTTCACTTGCAATTCAAAGATGGAAAATGCAAGATCATTAATAAATATGGATTGGAGATTGCTTTTGAAACTCAAACTAATGGAAATATGTTTCATTTGAACTCCAATGAGAAGGCTTGCTCGATTGCTCAGATTCATGAAAGTTGTTTATGGCATAAGAGGATGTGTCATGTTAATTTTGATTGCATAGTAAAGACCAATTCAATACCGGTTGTCACAGATTTGCCCAAGATTGTTAAACCTCATAATTCAGTATGTAGAAGTGTAAATGATAAATCTAATGAAATTTTTGATCTTATTCATACTGATTTGTGTGGACCGGTAAGGACTAAAATCTTTCAAGGTGATAGATACTTTATGTTACTTAGGATGACTATTCTAGAATAATGTGGGTGGCATTTTTGAAAGAGAAAACTGAAGCTTTTGAAAAATTCAAAATCTTTAAGGCTATGGTTGAGACTGAGATAGGACTGAAGATAGAGTGCTTAAGATCAGATCATGGTGGTGAGTTTACATTTGGTGAGTTCAACAACTTTTGTGAAAGGAATGGTATTAGGAGACAACTTTCTGCACCTAGAACCCCACAATAGAATGGATTGGTGGAAAGAAAGAATAGAACAATTTTGGATGTTGCAAGGACTATGATGACTAAAGCTAAATTACTTGATATCCATTGGAGAGAGGTTGTCAATATTGTTGTATGCACTTTCAATAAAGTACACATTAAAGGCGATACCAGTAAGACTCCTTATGAACTATGGTTTGGTCATACTCCTATTGTTAGATATTTTTGAATTTTTGGAAGAAAATGTTACATTAGAAGAGATGATGCATTAGGAAAGTTTGATCCTAGAAGTGATGAAGGAATATTTTTGGGTTATTCTACTAAGAGAAAAGCATATAGATGTTATAACAAAAGATTGAATAGGATATTGGAAAGCATAAATGTCAAGGTGGATGAGCATGGTAGTAATCAGATCAGAGCATTTGATTATGAATGGAAAGATGAATTTATCAGACCTAAACCAGTAATGCAAGAATCGGTTCAGAATAGTGAACCTGTGATATCGATAGCATCAGAAAATTCAACAGTGATAGAGGAAAAACATAATGCGTCAACAAATCAAGAAAATTCAAAGACTCCCAGGTATGTAAAGCTAAATCATTTTGAAGATTGGATTATTGGAGATAAAAGGAAAGATGTGATGACTAGGAGAAGGTTATCTACTGAAGAGGTATGTTTAATTTCACAAATTGAACCAGAATCTTTCATTGAAGCAAGGATGAAAATTGGTTAAAAGCAATGGATTAGATCTTTGGGGTGTGCGTCCTTGGTTTCATTGTGTTGCACACTGCGGTGCTTGGATTTATGGCATGGTATGCATTCTTTCTTGGGAAGAAGTTGGTTTCATGGCTTAGTAAGAAACAATCATGCACTTCATTGTGTATAGCTGAAGAAGAATATGTTGCAGCTGCTACCAAATGTACTCATATTTTATGGATGAAACAAATGTTAAAGGATATAAGGGTAATTTATGATATGCATATTGTTATTCATTGTGATAATACTACTGCTATTGATATGACAAATAATTTGATATTTCATTCCAAATCAAAACACATTTCTATAAGGTATAATTTCTTGAAGGAAAAGGTTGAAGCAAAGGAAATCGGATTGGTTTATGTGGTTACTAAGGAACAAATTGCAAATATTCTAATGAAACCATTTCCTAAAGATACTTTTGAATATCTCAAAGATTAGTTGGGGGTTACCAACCCTCCGGAAAAGACTTAGTGATGCAAATATGCATCAATCCAGTGAAGCTTATCAGACATACTTTTTTGATCTGGGTTGATGAAGATGGTCCTACTACTCAGGGGGAGTAGTTAGCTAATTGGTTCAGTACTCTTGGTTTAGTATCCGTCCTTTGTCATTGATTTCAAATTGGGAGAAGGTATTCATGTGAAAACCGCTAGATCTTTTAGTGTTTTGGAGTTTGTTGGCATTTCTTGGCACTTGGATGTTTTTCACATTTAGTGTTGTCATTAATGCTAAAGGGGGAGATTGTTGGCAATATGATAAATTTGGTTAAGTGTTGTCATTGATGTCAACACTGTATTCTGTTTGGACAATATCTTGATTAGTCTTGGTGATCATTTTGGCTTTGGCTGTGATTATGATCTGGTATGACCAGACCTTTGGAATCGGTTTTGGATGCTTATTCTGATGGTTACATGCTAGCTATATTCTGGTGGTTTCATGATTTGGTTATCGCTTTTGGTATTTTTGGTTACCGGTTGGTATATGCCTATACCGGATATCTTTTGGCTTTACTGGATTTTGGCATTCCCGGTTAGCTTTTTCGGTATGCTGTTTTGGTGACTTGGTCAGTGAATTTCGGGTCTGGCTTATGGAATTGGTTTCTCTCATCCTTTTGGTGCTTCTTTATCATATCCCGAGCATTTGATGATTTTTATTTGGATGGTTTTCTATTATGGTGGTCCTATTTGGATCCAGTTAAACTTTCACTGAGGGTTTCTACTGGCAAGTGAAGCGTGTTGGATCTTGGTCTTAGGGGAATCCCTGATGGATATAATTGTTTGGTTACTTGATTTAGGTCCATGCTATGTAATATAAACCATAATATTGGTCTAGTGGTATCATGCGATGTAATTTTTATAATTATGGGTTTATGGGTTTAGGGTTTAGCCGACCTTGTCAATAAGGTTGATGATATGTATTTATAGGTGACTTGCTCATGTAATTTATATATCGATGGTTGGTCAAGTCTGCATTATCAAAGAAAGAATTAAGTGTGAATAAAGTCATATCATTCAGGTGAAGGTTGGAAAGGTTTTGTATTGCAGAGCAGACATCAGAGCTTAACCGGAACTCTATCAGGCATTAGTAGATGCTACTTTCACAGTTCATTATTTTTTGGATTGTAGTCCGATGATTTTGTTAGTTAGTGAGACTTCCCTTTGTGATGAGCAGTGCACTCTAGGTTGTTGGACTTTCTGCATGTGCATGCCCCTTTGTAATTATTCACAATACTATAGCAGAGTATTCATCTGATTATGGGTAGGGTTTCCCACCGTGGTTTTTCCCTTTACGAGTTTTCCATGTCAAATATTGGTGTTATGTGTGTTGTGCTTTCATGTTATATTCTTCATTGGGTTATGCTCCGATTTAAGGTTTATAATTAAATTTACTGCTTTTATTGTTAGTAAACTAATTCACCCCCCCTCCCCTCTCAGTTTACTATCGGTATCAGTGCATTCCAATAGAAAAAGGAGAAAGTTTCTCTATATAAATCACAAAATCTTAGTGAAACATCACATATTTTTCCATCATTATCAAAATTATTTTCATGGTAGAGGAAATGAATTTGATGAGGAACCTTTGAGAACGCGTGTTACGCAACAGAGGTCTGTGTTATCACAAAGTCTAAATCAAAGTGGTCACATCAACTTGTCTTATTTACATCAAGAATTGATCACTTATTGAGCAACATTTTTGGAAGAGTAAAATTTTTTGAAACAACAAGATCACTTTTATGCCAATTTTGACGAGAAATCAGAGGAGATTGAAATAATAGAAACAAGGGCAAACATTTACAATGGATGAAGAGAATCCTTTCTATCATCAATTTGGATCCACCAATACTTAGAACAATGATGCCGATTATGAAATAATAGAAGAAATAATCAGAGGAGCACAAAAAGATCCAAAATTTGATAGATTATTGGAAAGAATCATTGAAGCAGATAAGGAAATATATTTTCTCATGTTAGCGCGTCAAGGGGCCAATTTGCCAAGTAATTTTGATATCACCAATATAAAACTAAGTGGAGAGATAAGTGATGCTTGCAATAACTAACTCAAAGTGATACTCGCAATGAACAAACTTAGAGTGATACTCGCAATTAAAAAACTCAAAGTGACACTTGCAATGAACAAACTCAAAATGAGACTCATAACGAACGAATTCAAAATAACCATCGCAATGAAAGAATTCCAAATAACCAAGATGGTGAAGGAAGGAACAATGTTGATAATCTCCTTTTAGCTCTTATTCAACAGATTCAAGCACTCCAAACATAAGTGCAAGACTTAAAAGGGGGAACCACAAGAAGATATTCGCTACAAGAGATATGTCCTTATCCATTTGATAGAAATCTAAATATGATACCATTTCCTCCTGATTGCAAAATCCCTAAATATGACAAATACAATGGTAAGACTAATCCTCAAGATCACATTAGGGAATTTTGCACAAGACGTATGGAGTTCGCACACGAGGAAACTTATTTGATGAGACTATTCCCTAAGAGTTTAAGTAGACAAGAAATGGAGTGGTTTTCCAAGTTACCGCCTGGTATAAGAACATTTTCAGAATTGGTGGACAAATTTGTTTCCCAGTATTCATATAACATTCAACATGAGATTACTATGCTCGACCTATGTAATACCAAGAAAAAGAATGGGGAACCTTTTATGACATTATTACAAAGGTGGAGAAGTTTGTTTGCACGATATTCTCGTCCTATTCCTGACAATAAAAAGATGGAAATTTTTATCGATAACTTGAACAATGAAATGAGTTATGCACTTAAAATGCAATGTCCTCCAAATTTTAATAAAATGCTTGAGAATGGGATCAAAATTGAAGAAGCCTTAGTTAAGAAAAGATTGTTAAAGCTTCACAAAGAAGGAAATAATTCTTCCAACAATACTCATAATAACACTGATAAAATCAAATTTTGGAATAGAAATAGAAACATTGTGAACCCAAGCAACCCATATTCAACTTATCAATTCATACCTCGACAACCAATCAAGATAATAATAAACCAAGGTTACCCTTCATCAACTTTCATAGGAAATTCACACCTATTGGTGAACCAGTTGAATCATCATTAAAAATACTTCTGGTAAACAAATTAATTACATTACCAGAAGTGAGGGATTTTGAACCAAAGGTGAAACCTGCATGGTGGAATGACAATTATTTTTGCAAATATCATCGGAGTAAAGGACATCGGACTAATGATTGTCAATGCTTAAAGCATGTCATTCAAGACTTGATCGATAACTAGGTAATAATGGTAGATGGGCACACAACAAATAGATCACACACAACATTTAAAACTCCACTACCAAACTATGAGAAGGGTGAGACATCAACAATTAGAGATAGCAAGGGGAAGGAAAAAGTGAATTATGCTCACACTTATGATAATGTGGTCAATGTCATTGTGGTCAAAGAAACATCTCAACCAGAACCTGTACATGCTATTACGTGCAGTAAATCTGAGGTCACATTAATGGGACCCACAACCAATGCACCCTCTACTTCTAGGCAATACAACATGGTGGATCAATTATAGAAGACCCCTACACAAATCTCAATATTGGGACTTCTAAAAATATCACCCACGCATAAAGAAATCATAGAAAAGGCTCTAGTAGATACCATGGTCCTCAAAGACTTGGGTATTGATCAATTTCAAACCATGGTGGGATATCTTATAGTGCCTCATTTCTTATCCTTCACAGAAGATGATGGCATGTCCTTGCAACATCCACATAATGCTCCTTTACATATCGAAGTCTTAATTCATAAAACCCATGTAAAATGTGTCTTAATAAATGGAGGAGATGGCCTAAATATTTGTTCATTAAGTCTTGTCCATGCATTAAGTTATTTTGAAGATGCAGTTGATCCTCACAAAAAGATAACAATCAAAGCCTATGATGAAGGAGAGCGTTCCTCCAAAGGGGTTGTAGTATTGCCAATCAGAGTTGGGCCTGCGCAAAAGGATACAGTATGTCAAGTGATGGACATTAATTTGTCTTATAACACACTTATAGGTAGACCATGGATCCATGATATGAAAGCTATCCCTTCAACTTATCATTAGTGCCTCATGTTTCCTTACGATGGACAAGAAATCACCATTCCAACATATTCAAACCCATTTCAATATTGCAGTAACCTAAAGCCAATTCAAGAGACCATTGTTCTACATAATAGAGAATCATCCTCTTTTAATACACCACCTAAGAAAAAAGCATTTCCTTCAATCTTATCGAGCTTTGAGAAAAAAGATGCAATAGAAAGAAAAAGGGCTCAAGGAATATTCACTACCAGACCTACCAATCTCTCCAAGATCATAAGGCAAACCATCAAGTTAAAAACAACAACTTGTCTCAAAACCAATTAAAATCCTAGATGGATCATTTGTCAAAGTTGGTACCTTAGCTGAAGAGACCGATGACAAGGATGTTTTACAATGGTTATACAAAGATGAGCCATAATCCCAACCAGAAGTCAATAATGTCAACATCCCAGTAGAGCAATATGGAAAAGGGTATGTATCATGAGAAAGATGGGATACGGTGGCAGTGGTCTTGTGGGCTAAAGGAAAGAAGGTATTTCAGAACCAACACAACCTCCTTCACAACTTCCTAAGGATAAATCAAGATTAGGTTATGGGCAAAATACCATAGATCCACAACAAGAAGGACCATCTCACAGTCAGCAAGAGGAAGAATATGAACAAGAAGAAGAAGAAGAACTCACCATTAAAAGGGAAGAAGAAGTTGCACGTAAAGGGAAGAAGAAGTTGCACGTAAACAACAAGAGGAAGTTATCTGCAAACAACAACAACAACAAGCAGCTTGTAGGTAGTAGGAAGAAGCTACTCATAACCTTTATGAGCAAATATTTAGATTACAAGCCTCTAGTGAAACAGATTCCCATGAATGGGAATGGGACTCCAATCAATCTGAACATTCCTCTGAAGAGTCATGTTATACAAAAGATGTAGACGTTGATATGGTCCACTCATATGTAGGGCAAATGTTAGAGTATAGAACACTCAAATGGGAACTACTTGTTGAAGGTTATTCTAAGGAAAATAACATCTTAGACTTAGAAATAGTCATCAAAGACTTGGATTTTTCTATCATGACCCTTAATGCTCTTGAGATGCAACAATCTGATGACCCCTTACCATTAGTGTATCCTGAGCTTATTGACTAGGGCAATGAAATACCTATTGAGATAGAAACATTCCTTGATGATCATGCCATTACCATATACCTCAATGCAGTCGAACCTAAAACAACTTCTACTAGTGAATACAGTAACACATCTTCTACTCAAGGGGGTGCCAAATCTCTCAGTTACAAAAGTGAAAAGAAAAAAATAAATATCAGGTCAAATGTTGAAAACTAGTTAATGACAACATTAGATCAAGAAAAAGTATAAAGAAAGGACGTATCTGATGGTGACAACCTCCTTGAGGCGCCAGAGGATGGGAGATTTGACACCTTTCCTGAGTATTTCTAGGAAAGATCTTCAATACTAATTGAACAAACTGAAGCAGTCAACATTGGAACACTAGATCAGCCAAAGATTCTTCATCCAACAACATCATTATCAGAACAAGAGAAACATGACTATATGGCATTCTTCAAAGAAAGACAAGTCAATTTTGCATGGTCTATGCAGATATGCTAGGATTAGATCTGGATCTTGTCATGCATCACTTGAATGTTTCTCCTGGAGTCAAACCAGTGAAGCAAAAGCTAAGAAAGATGCATCCTCATATAGCTATATTGATGAAAGCAGAATTGAAGAAATTTCTAGACTTAGGATTTATCAGACCAGAAGCATATCCATAATGGGTATCCAATATAGTTCCTATTTCTAAGCCAGACAAAAGTATCCAAGTATGCACAAATTTCAGAGATCTCAATAAGGCATGCCCGAAGGATGATTTTACTTTACCTAATATAGATATCATTGTAGATTTGACATCTGGACATAAAATATTCTCTCTTGTGGATGGTTTATCAGGTTACAATCAAATCAAAATAGCTTTAGAAGATTTAGAGAAGACGGCCTTCACATGCCCATGGGGTACTTTCTGTTGGAATGTAATGCCTTTTGGACTCAAGAACGTAGGAGCTACCTACCAAAGGGAAATGATAATAATTTTTCATGATATGATGCATACCTTCATGGAAGATTATGTTGATGATCCATTGGCTAAGTCATATACTAGAGAAGCACATTTGGAAATCCTAGCAAAGATCTTTGACCACTTAGAGAAATACAAACTAAGGTTGAATCCAAAGAAATGTGCATTTGGTGTCCCATCTAGCAAACTTTTGGGATATATTGTTTTAGCATGAGGCATCAAAGTAGATTTAGACAAAGTTAATGCAATCATGGAAATGGAATCACCCAAAAACATCAGTCAGCTAAGATCGCTTCAAGGAAGACTTCAGTCCATTAGAAGGTTCATATCCCAACTAGTTTATAGATGTCATCCTTTCACACATCTGTTGCACAAAAATATTCCATTCAAATGTGATGACACTTGTGAAGAAAGTTTTAATGCAATAAAAGAATATCTAATGAACCCACCAATCCTAATGTCACCGATTGAAGGCAAGCCATTACTACTTTATATATCAGCCACTAATGTATTGTTAGAAGCTCTATTAGCACAATTGGATCATGAAGATTAAGAACGAGCTATTTACTACATTAGCAGGAACTTGGTCAGATATGAGCTCAACTATTCATCTATTCCGAAGGCATGCTTAGTAGTGGAGTTTGCATCCCAAAAAATGAGACACTGTATGTTAAATCATTCAGTAAAGTTGATAGCCAAAATTGATCCACTGAAATATCTTCTTAGCAAGGAAGCCTTAATAGGTAGATTGGAAAAATGGGCAATGATCCTAAGTGAATTTGACATTGAATACATTGACAGAAAAGCAATAAAAGGATAAGTGATCGTTGACCAATTAACAAAAGAACCACTCCAGAATGATCATATAATACAGGTTGAATTTCTAGATACTAATGTACTCACAGTCACTAAGCATATATGGAAATTGTATTTTGATGGTTCTTATACACATCATGGATCAGGGGAGGCTTGCTATTTATCACACCTCAATGTCACACCATCCCAAAAGCATACAAACTGGCTTTCCCTTGCACCAACAATATGGAAAAATATGAGGCATTAGTAATAGGAATCAAGATGGCTTTAGAATGGAATATCACACATTTGCAAGTTTTTGGAGATTCCCAACTAGTCATCAATCAAGTCAATGATGAGTATCAAACCAAAGATGAAAAGCTTATGCCTTACAAGAATATTATGGATGATTTTAGAAAGTACTTTTGAGAAGATCTTGAGGAATGACAACAAAGAAGTTGATGCCATGGCTACAATTGCCTCTTTATTTCAAACACAAGAAAATCAAGATCGTTACGAATTCTTGGTGGAAGAATTGTTTCGCCCTGCCTATGACTGTCGTGATTCCCAAATCATATGTCACCTAGTAGAACCCAATTCCTCTTGTTATGGACAAGTTTATACCTAATTGAAATATGGTACCTACTACCCTTCTTCTTGACCTATCAAATAATCAAAAATGAAATTTCATTTCACAATCCGCTCGTTACACCATTGTGGTGGATACTTTATATAGACGAGGTCTAGCTAGAACTCTCCTCGAATGTCTTGATCAAGAAGAATCTGAGAAGGCTTTAACTAAAGTTTATAATGGTATTTTTGGTACTCATTCAAGTGGTCTTACTCTTTCGAAGAAACTCATACGACTGGGTTACTATTGGCCTACTGTGGAAAGGGATTCTTTTCAATTCGCCAAAAAGTGCAAACAATGTCAAATTCACGATGATCTCATACATGCACTAGCATAGGAGCTTCATACTCTGGCAACATCATGGCCATTTTATCAATGGGGCTTGAACCTAGTAGGGAAAATCCATCCACCTTCCTTAGACGGTCAGAAGTTCATACTCACAGCTATAGAGTATTTCATGAAGTGGATTGAAGCAATGCCCCTCACTAATATCACAGGAAAGAAAATTGTTGCATTCATCTTGAACTATATCATATGTCACTATGGTATCCCTATGACCATTATCACTGATAACAGACAGCCATTCAAAAATAAAGATATAAGAGAGCTCTGTGAAAAGTTCCAGATCCAGCACAGGTTTTCCACACCGTATTACCTGCAAGGAAATGGTTAGGCAAAAGCATCAAACAAAACAATCTTAAAAATCTTGAAGAAGACAGTTAATGATGTTGGCAAAGACTGGCATGTTCAACTGAATCCTGCTCTATGGGCATATCAAACTAGTATCTACACCCTGACAGGTGCTACACCATATTCTCTTGTCTATGGGTTTGAAGCAATAATACTAGTGGAGGTTGAAATACCATCTCTCTCTGTGTCACTGAAAGGTCTCATTCCACATGAGGAATAATGGGTGTCTAGGCTACAAGAACTTGAATTGCTACAAGAGCGCAAGCAAAATGGTGTTGATCATTTGAGAGTCTACCAACAAAGGATTTCACATAGCTATAATCATAAGGTCAAATCTAGAATATTTCAAGTTGGTGATCTTGTTCTTAATGAGAATACACGCAATCAACAGGACCATGAAAAGAAAGGGAGGTTTGAGCCAAATTTGTTAGGTCCTTTTGTTGTCAAAACTGCATATGGATCTAGCACTTATCAGTTATCAACACCAGAAGGATCAGCTTGAGGAACCCATCAATAGCTTTCATTTGAAAAAAATTTATACCTAAAAGCAGAAAATAAAAAATAAATAAAAACCAAAAAACCAAAAAATAAAAAAAAAATGAAAAAGAGAAAAATACAAAAAAAACCAAAACAAATGGTGAAAACTTGGAAACAGACGCCATTTGTTAGCTAGCTTCTTCATCTATTTGGTCACTTTTCTTTCATCCATCCATCGCCATTGTACATATCTGCAATAAAGCCTTTTGTATTTAACCATGCCTCATTTGTAAATCCCACCATGGTTTGGAACATTGTATATACCGATGTGTTTCTAGACTGGGGGCAAAATCCTGAACTCAGTCGGTAATAATCTACTTTGAGCTTAAATGCATCAGACAAGCAACAGTTAGGCAACATTAGTCACATGCAAAGATTGAGGTATCTAACATTGAACATAAGTATCAAAATCCAACTTACATCAAAACAAACACCAAATCAATGGATGATATAATCTAAATCACATCTGAAACACTTTAGTTTGAATGTCAATTGTTGTCTTTTGATTTTTGTTATCATGCTTCCTAAGTGACTCAAGGATGTCTTGTACTAGAGAAACGAGGATGGAGCATGATCTTTTCTTTGCCTACTGCCTATTAGTTAATCATTATTACTGTGCAAATTTGTCACATGACATGATCAATCAAATATCATTGATGACATTTCAGGTTTGCATAGGAGGATGATTAACTTTTGTCTGTTTGCACGCAAGCAACACTCGGGTCATCTTGGTCCATTATACCTTTATGCTTGTGTTAACTTGAAGTATCAAAATCTAAGTAATCGGTGCTCAGGTCATCATGGTTCAATTATACCATCGATGTTTGCACTCGTTTACCACATTTTAAAGGCTCAATGATGATAAAAAGTATGATCAAAGTGATCAGTCTAATGATAACATGGCATCACTTACATACTTGCATATTTAGATTAGATTGTATGCTTCATTCAAGGTGCATAAGGGATCAAATCTCATTTTCCAAAGGCTGAGGTCAAGTGGTTTTATCTCTCTTATTAAGTGATTGAGTACATTGGACATCAACAAAAATAAATAATTCATGCATCATGCATTTTAGGTCATACATGTCTTTTGCATTGCATTTCATCAGCGTACATTAGTTAATTCATACATTTCATATTGCATATCATTGTCATAGAGTCATTTTCATTTCATCAAAAATCCTAAAAACAACAAAAAGAAAGCATATCATATAGTTAGAATCTCATACCATCACATATGAATCACATAGTACATAAAATCATTCATAAAATATCATTACATAAATCATTATTGCACCATAGAATCATAACATCATGTAATATTCATCGCATGTAGAACCATTGCTTCATTATTGCATCATATAATTATGGCACCTTTCATTTTAAAGAGTATAAACATATCTCAAATAGGATCCATCATGCATTGTATCCAATCATCAATAAATCGACATAATCATATAGGCATATACCATGTAAATGATGCATCATCATATAGAAATCATACATCCATCATCTAGAATCCATAATAATATAGAACCTAAGACATACATCATGTAAAGAGCTACATACATCTAATAGATACTGTATACACATAAAAATGGCTATGAGCAATTAAATAAATATTTTATATTTATTTAATAATTATTCTTCTATTAAATAGTTAATTTGAAAGATTAATTTATTTAATTTATTTTCATGTCTTTCTATTAATTAATATTTTATTAATTAATTCATCTATCATATTCTTCTAATTAATTAAATATCTAATATTTAATTATTCTTTTAACCAAGTTAATTAAATATCTAATATTTAATTATCTCCTCCAAGCAATTAAATATCTAATATTTAATGGTTATTCTCCTATCCTATAGTCTCAAATATTAAATAATTTCTTCAATTATTCAATCTTTCTTTTCCAACTCACCCTCCATCTCCACTTAATCTTCCCTTTGCCAACTCATCAAACATGTGGCTAAGGAAATTAATATTTCTTAAATATTAATTCATCATTTATCTTCAACCTCCAAATTCAATGAATATTGTGTACGTACACATATTTCATAACCATCTCCTATATTCTCTCCAACACTCCCTACATCTTAGAAAGGACTTGAGTCCACTTGTCCTATCATGCCTAAATCTTCTCTAACCATCCCTAGATTCCCTTAGTCAACAACCCAGTCAAGGTGAGATGAGTGACACTTGTCTTCTCCTTCCCCCTTTCTCTCAACCTTCACCTTTGCTCACAGTCATCCAAATTTGCAGATCTGATCATGACCATTGATCTAAGCCACATCATCTCATCCTCTCAAGGTCTATAAAATCAAGAGCTTCAGTTGAGAGAGAGTTAGACTTCAAGAGACTTCAAGTGCATTTTCAAGCAAATCATTTGTAAAACTTATGCATCCCTGAGTTTTAATTTTGAAGCAAAATAGCAAATAGCATTTTTAGTATAATCATTTTAGCATAATCATGTAGTATTGCATATCATAGCATTTGTGAACTATCAGTTATCAGTCCATTCTTCATATGCCATCTTACAAGCTATCAGTGCATTGTCTGAGAGCACACCATCTGCAACCAGGAACAGTGGAGTTAGGACACTATGAGACATAAAACATGAAGGTAATATTAGTATTTTTATTTCATATGTATTTCATGTAGTTTCATTGGTTGAGTTTGGATTTCTTGTAGCATTTCCATTGGTATTTTGTAAAACTAACTTGTTGCAGGTAACATTCTGAGGATGAAATTCAAGTCGACACAAATACAAGACATCATCATAAAGTAAGTAGAATGCATCCATCATATAGAAAATAAGCTACATTGTAAGCTGCATCTCATATAATTAAAAAAGAATCAATATCCAATGTACAATGATATCACAAAAATATTAGAGATACATCACAAAAATGAATCATAGGAATTATCAATGTCTCATCACAAAGTGTATACATCACAATCAAAATGTGTGATATCTTAGTATATCAAGAGGGCTAATGCATTGAACTCTTGTTATATCACCTCTTTGCTAAAGTTGTCGACAAACCTTGATTAATCATATACTAGGGCATATTGATTAGCGAGGATAGTCCACATCTATCAATCAAATCGATCTCTTCTTATGTCAAGCATGGTATCAAATTGATGGGTCTTCAGGAACCACTCCTAAGACTGGAGAACACCAAGTTTTCCTGCAATCATATCAAATCAATCTATCAGTTTTGATTATCAATCTATCAATCAATCAATAAATCAACCTAATTAGCTCAAATGAGATTCAATCAATCTCATTGATCTTTCATCATCGACTCTCATTCATCATGAGGTCGCTTTTATCTATCCTATCGACCTATTATCATCGCTGATCAAAATCCATCAAACAGGTGACCGAAAAATCAGATTTTTATCAATCTGGTATAAAAACACCAATCTCTCTCATCAAAACGCAAAAATCACACAAGCTGGGGCAATGATCAAAATTTATCTTTTATCGGGAGATCATTCGAAAAATTAAAAAATCCCTAAAAATTAAAAAATCATTTAAAATTTCAAAAATCACGAAAAATCTTAAACATTCAAAATTTTCTAATTTATCTCCCAAGGGGGCATCCTCACATCCATCATCTATCAATCAATGTCTGCGGCATCTTACGAACCAAATCAGTAGCAGCAAGCAATTTTTCTTTGAACCGACAAGTTATCACACATCACTTCAAAGAGGAGCAAAATGTATACACTAAAAATCGGTCTGGAGAATCGAATTAATTAAATAGGAAAAATATCTAATTGATGACCTTTATTCTTCTACTATATAAATGAATTAAATAATTTGTTTATATAGTTCATTTTCTTAATTCATCCCACCAAAATCAGTTTCTTCTATTTCCTAATTAAATAAATGAATTTGGTTAATTTGTTTATTTAATTATTCCCTCCCCATTAAATTTGAATTCTAAATTCAAATTTAAGCATGTGTCCTAACTCCTAACCACTCCCTAGCCTAACCTTCTTCTAATCAACCCCTACCTAACCACGGGCTAGCTAATCCTATCCCTTCCAACCTCTTATCCTAACCATTTTTGGAGTGTCCACCCTCTCTTGGAGACACATGGCATTTATACCACATGTCTCTCATATCCATGCCACTTGCCCCCTTTTTTGGCATATGGTTGGAGATTCTTTGCCACTTGTCTCCTTAGGAATGATAAGTATCCATCTCCTCAACCTCCTTCTAAATTCTTCAATCTCAACCTTCGATTTATCCAAACTTAATCTACACCGTTGATTCTTGCCACCTCTCCTCTAGTCATGAAAATCCTATAAATACCCCCCTCTTTTGGCTATGATAAAAACCCTTACCATCATTATTAGCATTCTATCAGCATTTTTAGCAATCATAGCATAGTTATCATAGCAATAGAGTAGTATTGGCATCATTTAATGGCTTTCATTAGTAGCTTAATCATCATAATGTAGATTTGCATAGAAATAGATTAGATTTTGCATCTTAGCTTGCATATCAATGCCCATTTCTTAGTTTGTCTCTTTGTCAAAGATCATGCATCTGAGAGCCACCAAATGAACCGGCAAAGTCCTCAAGACTAGGGAGCGATGAGATAGCATTAGGGAGTGTTTTAATTCTCTTTTTTTTTTCCTCAATTTAATGTTTCATTGTGTATGTGTGTTTTATATATTTATTAATGGATTAATCACAATAATTTTGCACACGCACTCTATTTCTGCATTGACTGGCCATATGACCAAAATTATTGCAAACAAAACAATTACCATTGAACTTATGAGCATTAGGTTGCCTTATCGGAGGCCTTCTTGAATTGTTCTTCTGTTGTGCTGATTTGGTATTGCCATGACCACATCCAAAGCTTTCACCTTTCTCAAATCCAAGACCTCTCTTGTCATCTTCATCCTTCTGGCTTTCAATCATCTCATCAAGTTTGGTTGAGCTAATCTTGAACTTCTCCTTGTACTCATTTGCAGCTTCAAGGTCAAATTTAAGAAGGAGGATCTCCTTTCCAAGTTGTTCCTTGGTTTCATGCAATTCATGCTTCAAGTGGTCATTCTCATATTCAAGTCTACAACATTCTTCGGTTTTATCTTTTAGGGACTAATTTAGTCTTTCTTCATTCATCTTTCTTGCTTCAATCTCCTTTGTCAATTTCATCACAATAGATTCCATCTCATTCTTTTGAACTGCATTATCTCTAGCAAGCTTCTCACACTCTTATATCTTCTCTTTCAAGGCTTCATCATCAATGCTTTGACTTTCTTTCTGCCTTAGCTAATCAAAAAGTTCCTTTCTATTTTGCCTAGACTTGTTCAACTGATCATTGAATAGTGATTGGATGAAATTCTCAACATCATTCAAATTCCCTTTCAATTCCCAAACTTGAGCTTTAGACTAATCAAGATCATCAAGTGCAACAATAAGCTGATGTTTCAGACTACCAGACTCCATTAACATAACTTCCTGGACCTCCCTCAAGCTGTTACACTCTTTTTGAGGAACTAGGCTCTGATACCAATTGTTGGAATCAAAGAACACTAAGAGGGGGGTGAATCCATGTTCCACAATATTTAACTTTATTAAACTGATCACTTAACTACACAACACATATGAAGAAAGGAAATATGCATAACCATAAAGCAAATATTCACAACACCACAACACCAAGATTGTTTACATGGAAACCTGGTTAAGGGAAAAACCACGGTGAGATTTGTTGGATATTGTTGAGGAGTTTGCTGGAATAAAGTTTTGTCATTGATTTCAACATATTTATCTATGTGTTTCAGTGTTGCAGTCAGATCAAGTAAGTTGGTTTGGTTAGTGTGTTTCAGATGATTTTCTACGGATTAAAGGGTTTTGAGATAAGTATCTCTATTTAATTTAGCAGAAGTTTCAGTGGTCCACATGATGATTTGATCAAGTTACGTGATCCGATATTGAGTTTGGTTGTTCAGTTATTTATGGTGTTCAGTTTTCTATTTGTTGCTCCACATTACTCTAGGATTGCAATATCTTTATTGTCAGATTTGGCAGAGTGTTTGGGATGTTCTGGTGTGTTCCCAATTCAGATGGTTCATGATTTGGATGTTCGCAAGCATATCTTTCAATTTGATAGTCAGTTGAGTTAGTGTTCCTGAGCTTTTGTTTAATGATGATGAATATTCTATTAAGTGGTGATGTTGAGGATGTTTCTATGGAAATTCATGATACTTGTGGATGTTTCTAGGTCATGTTCTATTTGTGTTGGTGGTCTGCATTGATCGTTGTGGGCATTAATGATGTTTTTCTTTGTTTGATGGTGCTCTTCATGTTATGTGACATTCATGATGATTGTGGCATGTTACAGATGTTCGAGGCGTAATTATTGGAGGTGTTTCATATTCGTGATGGTGATTTGGGTCCAGACTATGTCTTAATCGACCTTGTTTTGGTTCTCATGTGTATTGAAGTTCGAATTGAGTTGACTTGGCACTACACATTTCATTTGTGTGTTATTTGTTTTTGGGCCGACATGTAGAAGATCTAATTTGATGTTGTAATATAAGAGCGATTGATATGGTAATTTTATATATCGGTAGTTATGCAGTGGGTGTTAGTAATCGAGTGTGTGCAGTTCCTCATGCGTAGGTGGAAGATTGGTGCTCCGGATTATAGAAAAACATCATATCAAAGCAAAGTGTGTTGCAAAGTGTGCAGTTTGATATATGAGCTTAACCAGAATTATTTCTAGGCATTTCTAAATTCTATTTATTAGTTCAATCACTTCAGTTATCTATTGTAGTAGATTTGTAAGACAATGAGTCTTTCAGGGTTGTAGCCCTTATTGTAATTTGAGTAGTGATCTCTAAGCAATATGCCTAAATGCATGTGCATTCCCCATTGTAATATTTTTATACTTCTAACAGAGTATATTAATATTGTGGGTCTCAATCCCACCATGGATTTTCCCTTAACCAGGTTTCCACGTAAAAATCTCGGTGTTGTGTTGTGAAAATTTGCTTTATGTTTATGCATCTTTCCTTTCTTCATATGTGTTATGTGATTAAGCGATCAGTTTAATAAAGTTAAAGATTGTGGAGCACTTATTCACCCCCCCTCTTAGTTTTCCTTGATTCCAACAAGATTGAGACCCACAATATTAATATACTCAGTTAGAAGTAAATAAATATTACATAGGGGAATGCACATGCATTCAGGCACACTGCCTAGAGCTCACTGCTCAAATTACAATAAGGGCTACAACCTCGGAAGGCTCATTTCCTTACAAATATACTACAATAGATATCTGAAGTGTTTGAACTAATAAAAAGCATCTACAAATGCCTGCAAATAGTTCCGGTTAAGCCCATATATCAAATTGCACATTCTGCAACACACCCTGCTCTATTATGTTATTATGCTGCAATTCGGAGCACTAATCTTCCACTTGCACACATAAAACTGTGCACAAACGCTTACCAATACTTACCACATATCCACCAATGTAAAAAATGACCATATTAATCGCTTTTATAAATCCACAACATCAAATTAGATTTTTTATATGTCGGCCCAAAAATGCATATCACACAAATGAAACGTGTATACCAAGATGGCTAAATCCAAACTCCAATGCACATGCAGACCAAAACAATGTTGGCTAAGACATAGTCTGGACCCAAATCAACTCCTCAAACACGAAACACCTCCAAGAATTACTCCTCGAACATCCACACATGCTACATGTTGAAATGTGGTGACTGATCAGCAAAGTACTGTACACTCAGCATGTATCCTCACCGGGGTCTAGGGCCGGGCTGGGCCCCGTGCAGGGGTTCGCCCCCGAGAAAAGCGGGGGTTCGGGGGCAGTAGCCCTCGAGAAAAAAAAAAATTTGCCATTTTTCGTTGATGAAAACCGACATTGTAATAAAACCCTAAAAAGGCTAACTTTGTTTGTTGCCCTAAAAATGCATGTTATAAGCGGCTGGGATGCTTAAGGCATTGTAAGGTTGATGTACTATTTTTTGCTGGATAATAAGAAAGATTGGACGGCTGTGTATGGTGGACGTAACCCATTCTAGGTGAACCACATTAAATCTCTGTGTTATATGTGTCCTGTTTTATTTCTTTATCTTTTGTATTTAAATCTGCATATAATTGTTAGTTCATATTTGCTTCGGATATGCTTGAAACCCTAACAATTGGTATTAGAGCGAGGTTTTCTGTAAATTGGTAGGACTTTCAAATTTGAGTGGGAGCAATGGAGGATTCCAAATTCAAGGTCGAAAAGTTTAACGGCCAGAATTATCAGTTATGGAAAATGCAGATGGAGGATTACCTGTATCAAAAGGATTTGTGGCAGCCATTGGAAGGAAAGGCAAAGAAACCGACCACAATATTAGATGAAGAGTGGGACATTTAAGATAGAAAGGCACTGGGATCCATTCGATTGTGCCTTGCGTCGTCTGTAGCATTCAATATAACAGAAGCAAAAACGACTGTAGATTTGATGGCAACATTGGCTAAGTTGTATGAGAAACCCTCAGCTTCAAATAAGGTATTTCTTATGAAGCCTTTGTTTAATTTGAAAATGAGTGAGGGAGGATCTGTAGCGGAGCACTTAAATGAATTTAATACAATTACTAGTCAATTGTCTTTGGTAAAAATTACCTTTGCAGAAGAGGTTAGGGCTCTCTTGATTTTATGTTCTTTGCCAGAAAGCTGGAATAGCTTGGTTATGGTTGTAAGTAACTCTATCTCTGGTAAAAATACTTTGGTATTTGATGATATTGTTGGTGTTATCTTAAGCGAGGAAATGCGAAGGAAAAGCACAAGTGAGACTTCAACATCATCAGGTAGTGTTTTGAATGTGGAGAACAGAGGAAGATCAAAGGAAAGAGGAAAAGGCCCTAGGAATGAGAAGTCACGAGGGAAGTCAAAGAAAGGACGCTCTCAATCTAGAGGAAAGAAAGATTGCTGGTACTGCGAAAAGCCTGGTCATCTAAAGAAAGACTATTGGTCTTGGAAAAACAAAGAAGCAGACAAAAATGAAAATGATAGTAAGGAAGCTAATATTGCAAGTAATACTTTACAAGCTGCTTTAATCTTATGTTTGGATAATGTTAATGATTCTTGGGTAATAGATTTTGGGGCTTCATTTCATGCTACACCCCATAGAAAATATTTTCTAGATTATGTTCAAGGTGATTTTGGACAGTTATATTTGGGTGATGATGAGCCCTGTCAAATTGTTGGAAAAGGAAAGATAAAGATCAAGTTGCAGAATGGTAATGACTGGTTTCTGCAGGAGGTAAGACATGTTCCTAATTTAAGAAGAAATTTAATTTCTGCAGGGAAACTAGGTAGTGAAGGTTGCATAGTTACCTTCTCAGACAGTATGTGGAAGGTCACTAAAGGATCATTAGTAGTAGCTAAAGGTGCGAAGGTAGGCACATTATATCTGTGTACTGGTAACACTTACTCTACCTTAGCTGCTACAGATAAAGTTACTGCAGGGACAACAACAATAAATGTTGCAAGAACAGATTCGATAATGTGGCACCATAGGCTTGGACACATGAGTGAGAAAGGGATGAAAATCCTTCACTCCAAAATCTATTGCCAGGACTAAAGAAGATTGATTTAGAGTTATGTGAAAACTGTGTTTATGGTAAACAGAAAAGAGTCAGATTTCTCAAGGTTGGGAAAGAGAAGAAGAGTGAGAAGTTAGAGCTTGTACATTCAGATGTATGGGGACCGACTCAGGTATCATCTCTTGGTGGCTCTTGTTATTATGTTATTTTTATTGATGACTCAACCAGAAAAACATGGGTATATTTCCTAAAACAAAAATCAGATGTTTTTGAAACTTTTAAGAAATGGAAAGCTTTGGTTGAGAATGAGACAGGAAAAAAGTTGAAGTGTCTCAGATCGGATAATGGAGGTGAGTATTGCAGCAAAGCATTTGAAGATTACTGTTCCTTAAATGGGATTCGAAAGCAGAAGACAGTTCCAGGAACTCCACAGGAAAATGGTGTGTTAGAGAGAATGAATAGGACCATCATGGAACGTGCGAGGAGCATGAGATTGCATGCTAGATTGCCCTTACATTTTTGGGCAGATGTTGTACATACTGTTGTCTATTTGATAAATAGAGGACCTTCAACCCCTTTGGATGGTGGTATTCCAAAGGAGGCATGGACTGGTAAAAAGGTAAACTATTCTTTTCTAAAAACTTTTGGTTCCGAATCTTTTGTCCATGTTGATAAAGAAAACAGAACCAAGCTTGATGCTAAATCTCAGAAATGTACCTTCATTGGATATGGGATAGATGAATATGGCTATCGGTTATGGGATTTTGAAAATAAGAAAATAATTAGAAGTAGAGATGTTATATTTGATGAGAAGGTTATGTATAAAGAACAGATGCAGGAAAAGAAGCATGAACAGGACAAGCAAGAATATGTGGTGTTGGATGAGATTCCTGAAAATGAAATGCCACAGGTACTTGATGCTCAGCAACAACAGATTGTCCCACAAACTCTTGCAAGTGTTAGACGTTCTACGAGGACAAGTAGACCCCCTGAAAGATTTTCTCCTTCTTTGTATTCTATTTTATTAATGGATTCTGGTGAACCAGAAGAATACGAAGAAGCAATGCAGGTAGATCCCAAACAACAGTGGGAGCTAGGCATGAAAGAGGAGATGGACTCCTTGATGAAAAATAGGACTTGGGACTTAGTCCCTTTACCTGCAGAAAAATGAGCCTTGCCTAACAAATGGGTTTATCGGCTGAAGGAGGAGGAAGGAGGTCAGAAAAGATATAAGGCCAGACTTGTGGTAAAAGGTTTTGCACACAAAAAGTGTATAGATTATGATGAAATATTTTCTCCAGTTGTAAAAATGACTTCAATTAGAACTGTACTTAGTCTTGTGGCTGCAGATGATTTACATCTTGAACAATTAGATGTCAAAACAGCTTTTCTCCATGGAGATTTGGAGGAGGAAATTTGCATGTTGCAACCACAGGGATATGAGGTCAAAGGTAAGGAGAACTTGGTGTGCAGGTTGAAGAAAAGTTTGTATGGCCTAAAGCAAGCACCTTGACAATGGTATTTAAAATTTGATAGTTTCATGGCTGAACACGGTTATCATAGATGTCATTCTGATCATTGTGTATATTTTAAGAGATTTGATAATGGCAGTTATATTATCCTGTTGCTTTATGTTGATGACATGCTTGTTGTTGGGTCTAACATGCAACATATAAATGATCTTAAATAGAAATTAGCCAGGTCATTTGCTATGAAGGATTTGGGTGCAGCTAAGCAAATTCTCGGTATGAGGATTACACAAGACAGGAAAAATAGAACCTTGAATTTGTCCCAAAGTGAGTATATAAAGAAGGTGTTGAAAAGATTTAACATGCAGGATGCAAAAGCAGTTAGTACACCTTTGGCTAGTCATTTCAAATTGACTAAGGAGATGTGCCCAAAGAGACAGGAAGAGGTTAATAAAATGTCTAACATCCCATATTCATCACCTGTTGGTAGTCTAATGTATGAAATGGTATGCACAAGGCCAGATATTGCACATGCAGTGGGAGTTGTGAGCAGGTTTATGAGTAATCCGGGTATGGAACATTGGAATGCTATGAAATGGATTCTTCGATATTTGAAAGGAACTACTATGAAGGCATTATGTTTCAAAGGATCTAATGCTTCTCTAAGCGGATTTGTTGACTCTGATCTGGCGAGTGATATTGATTCATGGAGGAGTACTACAGGGTATGTTTTTACTATAGGGGGAACTGCAGTCAGTTGGGTTTCTAGGCTACAAAAGGTTGTTGCACTTTCAACCACTGAAGCTGAGTATGTTGCTGCTACAGAAGCCAGCAAGGAGATGATTTGGTTACAATGTTTTCTGGAGGAATTGGATTAGACATAGGAGGATAGCCCATTGTATACTGATAGCCAGAGTGCCATTCATCTTGCGAAGAACTCTGCTTTTCATTCAAGGACAAAGCACATTTAGCTCAGGTACCACTTCATCCAGACTATTTTGGAGGAGGGTCAGTTACGGCTTGAGAAGATTCACACAAGTGAGAATCCTGCCAACATGTTTACAAAGGCAGTTCCACGGGAGAAGCTGATTTCTTCATCGGTCTCTGTTGGTCTTCTTGATTGATAATTGTGGAATTTACACCAGTCGAGTCCTAGTGTTTTATCCAGCGGATGTTGCATGTACAGTGGTGTTGTGTAGTATCAGTCTCCAAGTGGGAGATTGTTCGGTGTGGAGTTTGATCAATCTCCAAGTGGGAGATTGTTGAAATGTGGCGACTGATCAGCAAAGTACTGTACACTCAGCACGTATCCTCACCAAGGTCCGGGGCCGGGTTGGGCACCAGGCAAGGGTTTGGGGGCGGCAGCCCCTGAAAAAAAAATTTTTTTGCCATTTTTCGTTGATGAAAACTGACATTGTAATAAAACCCTAAAAAGGCTGACTTTGTTTGTTGCCCTAAAAACACATGTTATAAGCGGCTGGGATGCTTAAGGCATTGTAAGGTTGATGTACTATTTTTGCTGGATAATAAGAAAGATTGGACGGTTGTGTATGGTGGACGTAACCCATTCTGGGTGAACCACGTTAAATCTCTGTGTTATCTGTGTCCTATTTTATTTCTTTATCTTTTGTATTTAAATCTGCATATAATTGTTAGTTCATATTTGCTTCGGATCTACTTGAAACCCTAACACTACAATCATCATGAATGTCACATAACATGAAGAACACCACCAGATCAAGAAAAACATCATTGATATACACAATGATCAATGTGGACCACCAACACAAATAAGACATGATCTAGAAACATCCATAAGCATCATGAGTTACTGCAACATCACCACTTATTAGAATCTTCAACACAATTATACCGAACCTCAAGAACACTAACTCAACTGACTGTCAAACTGAAAGATACACTTGCGAACATCCAAATCATGAACCATCTAAATTAAGGACACACCAGAACATCCCAAACACTCAACCAAATCCACAAACAAAGATATTGCAATCCCGGAGTAATGCAAAGCAAAATCCAAAACACTGAACAACGAAAAACCAATCACAATACCGGATCATGTAACTTGATCAAATCATCATGCGAACCACTAAAACTTATGTTGAATCAACTAGAGATAATTATCTCAAAACCCTTTAATCCACAGCAACTCAACTGCAACACACTGGCCAAACCAATTTACTTAATCTGACTGCAACACTAGAACACACAAAGGAATATGTTGACATCAATGACAAAATATTGGTCTAGCAAACTTATCAACAATATCCAACAACACTTTCACTTCCTGCTCAATTGGAGGAGGTAAAGAATCAAGGTGAAACAACTTCATTTTGTGTGTTTCTATGCTTTAGTTTGATTATTTAATATTACATACTTGTAATTTTGCTAACCCTAATTTCCTCACGCTCAATTTATTATTAAATAAAATTGAGGTGTGTGAAGAAAACTTTCAAGGATGCAATGCAATTTTGTTGTTTTTATATTAGTCCTTATTGTAATAAGTTAATTATAGCATTAAAAAATTATTATTATTTGTTTAATAATGTTGAAATAGTAAAACATGTTATTTTTAATATAAATGATAAAAATATAATTTCTTTTAAATGTTATAAAATAAAAAGTTTGGAGTCTTCTTGTTTTTGGATGTAGTTTGAGGAAATGATAATCATGAAGTATAAGGAAAATGAAAAGTATTTAATCTATTTCTATTTTTTTAAATTGACATGAAGTTTTATGTTATTTTCAACATAATTTTAATAATAAACTAAATTTCATATTATGATTATCTTAATTATTGTTTTATTATATAAAATGGGAATAGTGACAAATGTAATGTTTTAATATTTTTTAAATTGATATAAAGTTTTATTTCATTTTTAATCATATTTTCATTAAAATAAATCTAATGTTGTGATTAAACTTTATTAATGTAGTAGTGAAATTTGTATACCCGTGTCAATTTCTATTTAGTTTTATGCTATTTTGAGAGGATTTATTATTGTAATTACATCAAATGGTGTAATCTTGTGTGATTTTTGGCTCATTTCCCACACCATTACCATTCTTATTTACACGCATTCCCATAAATTTATCACTATTTTATCCATATAAAAACATATTTTTATACATTTATCTTGCTTATCCATTTATTACATTCATCCATGCATTTATTCCCAAATATTCCATATGTGCTTTAATTCTAAGACCTTTTTGTCTTAGGTTGTTTTCATGGTTGTGGTATTATATGTTTTGGTTACAATACAACATAAGAAGGTTGGATCTCTTTTAAAATAACACTTACGCTAAATAATACATTTTATATAATAGCATCCCAAAGCTTGTATACTTTCACATCATAATTGTAACCAATGAAAATACAATTGATAATCATTTTCTTTAATTTAGTATTCTTCTCTCTTAACACATGTGCATATGCCTTGTAATAAAAAATATAAAGATGAATCGATGAATGTTTTCCACCTAACTATGCCGCCATGGGCATTTTATCAACAAGATCTAATGTAGGATACTTGTTAATCAAGTTGCAAGTAGTGGCTACAATCTTGGGTCAAACCCTTTGTTCCAAGCCAACTCCACTTTAAGAATACTCTTACCCTTCTCCATCAATGTCACATTGATTCTTTCTACAACTCTATTCTATTATGAAGAATACAAGGTTGTTATTCACCTATTTATGCCTTTGAACTCTTTAAAATGAATGAAAAAAATATTCTCTACCAAATATACCAATATCATACTATTATCATCAATAAATGAATCATGGTAAAAAAAATGCAATCAAAGAAACATCAATAGGGCCAAACACATCTAAATGAATAATATCCAACTTTCTATGACATATGGAAACTCAAGTAAAATTAAAGGTATTTATGTTTATCATTATTGTGTGATGAAAATCTGGGTGCAAAAAACAAATGATTGAAATCTAAATTACCAATCGAAGAAAACACAAATACATCAAACACCTCAAGATAAGATCATTAAAATGGAAACAAAATTGAAAATAACAAATAAATGCAAACCAAAATCTGCTTCAATTTGAGAGTTCTTTGATTTGATGTGTGCTCGTCACATTTCAGATGCTCGTTTTTGCTCCATGATTGATGATGTGAAGATGAGATTGACGAAAATGATATGCAAGGTGAGTGGTGATTTCAGCATTACGATGATATGATTGTGAAAAAGTGGATGATTTTGGCATTATGATGATATTGATGTGAAAAAGTGGATGATTTTCTTTGAAAATGGAGGGTTTAAATAGAACTGGATGAAGAGATGAGGGGGCCTGGAAATGAGACAAGTAGCGAGCCTCAAGATGCCATGTGGAATGAGATTCCACACTTTTCCTTAAAGAGAACAAGTGGCTCAAGCAAGAGAGACAAGTGTCCTCAAATAGAACACATGTCTTGGGAAGGAATGACATGTGTCCCTAAGGACACGTGTTTATTCGGGAAATAGCAACCCAAATAAATAGATTCTTTTCCAATATTTGGAAAATAGGGAAGGGAGGTTAAAATAGATAAGATTGGTTAAGTAAATAGGGTTAGTTAGAACCCATGGCTAGGTTTGGATGAAGGCTAGATGGGGTTTTAGGTTAGGAGACATGTGGGAAAATTAATTAATTCAAGAATTGGAGGAAAATGACAAAATGGACTAAATAGAATAATTAAATTATTTTATTTAGTAGAAGAAGGGTTTAAGGGGAATTAATTAAGTAATAGGCTCCAGGACATGGCGTTATTAATTAAATTAATTTAGCCAAAGGGGATGGGATGTCACATATAATTAAATAATATGAATATTTTTAATTAATGTGAGCGACTAAGGAAATTAAATTTGATTAAATTGATTAGTCAAATGTAAGTGTCTACATTTTGCCCCTCTTCATGGTGGTGCTAAAATAGTGTTGGTGTGAAGAAAATAAGACACTTGTGACGCGAGGAAGAAGGGAAGGGCAAAAAGGAAGCCCCAGAATGGATTGACGATGGATGAAGGACCATGAAGGGGTGCCCCCTTGAGAGGCTACATGGGAAACAGGGGCTTGGGAGGCATCTTGAAAGAAGCATTACCCCAGCTGATAGGAAGAAAGGAAGCGAGAAATGGAGACCGGAGGCAAAAATGACATCAACAAAGGATACCGTAAGAAGAAGATATTGTAAAAAAGGCCCGGGAGGGCTCAAGAGGATCAAAATGGGAAATGTGGGCACTTTATATGAGCAATTGTGCCAAATTAGGGCTCCTTTACACATTGTGCTATTGTGATTAGTGAGCTCTGGAGAGACTATTCCTTGTTTTTAGTGCATTTGAGAGCTTGAAGTGCGCAAGAATGAGATTGTTGAGCAGACACGACCAAGGCACCAAGTAGATATTATAAGGAGTGTTAGGCAATAGCAGACATCGAACCACCAAGTAGGCTTTTGAAACCAACTTTATACTTTCATTTTGGAGTAACTTTTTAAGCATTTACGAGGGGAAAAGCGTGTTACCACTTGATCGTGTTCAACAGGTTCATAGTAGGGTCCCGCATGATCGACTAGGCATAGCAAGAGGGAACTTGAACGTGGGTTTGCAAACATGATGGGGGAAAGGGCCTGAAGCGTAGGCTTCGTAGGAGAGATCTTGCAAAACTGTGATTGCTAAAAGACTGATAGGAATGTGTTCTTGCAAAAAGAACTCCAACGGGTTTGCAAAACCATGGGACAAAGAAGAAGGAAAAAGGGGTTGTTGAGAAACAATAGCCAGTTTGATGGTAAAGGGAGATTAGGGGATTCACCAAGAGGTGAAAGGGATAGGCTAGGATAAAGGGGGAAACCAAGCAAATTGACGAGCTATTTTGTGACTTGCAGTGGAGCGTGGATATGCTAGTGAGCCACGAGAGGCGCTCAATTGTACTAAGGCTTGGAGCTGAGCTTAGTGTCATAGAGTGGGTGCAGATTGATGCCTTTAGGATAGGGTACATGGCATAGATGCCCCACATGAGATCACATATGACCATGCTGACAACTCTCATTGAGAGGTGGGGGAGCAAGACAATGACATTCCAGCTACTGACTAGAGAGATCATAGCTATAGCAGAGGACGTCTATCGAATATATAGGTTGCCGATACACAAAGTTCGGGGGATTGCTCATGGGATTGAGTAGACCGAGGCAATATAGTTGCTAGTAGGTACAAATTTACCTCTACACCATGGGCAGTTATCTTTCGAGTAGGCACTAGCACATGCCATGCCAGATATGATGATATACTTTTATGTTTATGCCCTTGTTAGTGGGTACATCCTTCTAGATCGAGGTGGAAAGTCTATCATATGAGGCATGATCCAGGTCATGATCAATCCAGTTGATGGTGGATGTCCTATGGCATGGGGGACATTGGTGTTGGTGGAGCTATACAAGGAGATCCATGACATTGTGTATCATCCAGGACGTATCTTTAACTACATGACATTATTATAGATGTGGGCATGGGAGCACATTGCTATCACCCACCCAGTAGGCCAACAGGATAGAGATCCAGTACATACCGTAGTTTACAATTGGGGAGAACCACTCCATTATGAGGTGATGGATGATGTGGATCATTGGAGATTGATCTATGATAGGTTGGGTGTCAACAACATCACATGGAGGCCTTACATGGATATATCCGCATGGCCAAAGGATCTTAGGCACATTCCATACATGACTACTCCAAGATACATCATTGGGAGAAAGGAAAATGTCATCAAGAGGTATAGGCCAGGCTGAGTGCAGAGACAATTTGGGTAGGTACACGATGTACCTAAGGCACCAAACAAATTTGGACGAGTGACTCGAGAGAGTGGTAGAGTTTGGGTCATCATTACAAGACATGGCAAGATTGATTCAGGAGTAGACCAAATTAGTAGTAGCACCATGGGACCCATAGGGTGGACCAATAGATGCAAGGACTGCGATAGTGTATCAGGCATGGTGGGAGGAGCACAGGTCAAGGCTTGTAGGAAGAGAAGGACTAGCACCCCTCAGTGTCTGGAGGGTGAAAATTTAGGTGAGGGGAGGGAGAGTTGGCCAATACCAACTAGCTCTGAGGTCAATGGATAGGGTGGCGAAGGCAGTGGTCAAGACCAGGGCTAGATCAACCATAGGGGGACAGAGGTAGGGAGGAGGAAGAGATAGAGGGGATGAAGGAGAGGGAGGGGATGGAGTAGAGGCCATGGAGGTGGACCCACCGACACAAGTATCCACACCAGGACAAGGACAAGGACATGGATAGACACAAGGCAGGACCTCCTTCACCTGCACCTGCTCCATCATGCTCCCCTTTTCCATTTCCACTCGGGTTGATAACTCATCCTCGCTTATTCCTCATTTAGATGCTAGGGTTTTGATATCACTTAATCCTGGGTGGATTTCCCCAAAATGGTCAATATTAACCTCGAAACCGAAGTCGTGGTTTCCCTATTGAAATCCTTGGTGGGGTGAATGTGTGCTTCCTCTATAGGAAAGAAGGGCATATCCACAAGAATTGCCTAATTATTATTAATAAAAATAAGGCCTCGGATAGACCTCACAATCAATCCGACAACCCGCCACCTGTTCATGAAATGCACATCCCGAGCATGGATAAACTCAGTGGCATTAGTAAAAAAATCAATAACTTGCTAAAAGGGGAAAATTCTAAACCCCTGGAAGATGGAAAAATATTCAATTCTAGTAGCTCTGGTGTTGCCCTCACCCCCCATTCGGCAATCTCAAATGCTCTAAAATAGATAAATGAGAATCCGCAGGAGGAGTTTCAAATTGTAGGGAAAAATCCTAAGAAAAGGAGGAAAAATGCACAACAATTAGCATTGGAAAAAATTAGGGCAAATGGTCCTAGTAATTTGACCAATAAGATTAATCTGGATAGCATTTTAACATCTCCTATGGAAGATGATGGTCTTGAGGTCCCCCTGGAGATGAAATTCTCTAGCCTAGTCTCTAATGGTGATATCCCTGGAGCTCATAGCCCTAAGGATAGAGTTGATGTGAGTAGTGAGCTGAGTTTGGGAGGGGGCCAGGTTGGGTTGATGAATTTAACCTCTCACAGAACTTCGACAGACATGGATGTCTCATTTGAGGAGATTCCTTCAAAGGATCCTCCTTTCATCACCGAGGTTGAGCCCCCCTCTCAATCTGAACCCATTCCTGACTCAATCTCTGTCATTTCCCCTAAGAAGTTTGTAGAGCTTGAAGATTCTTGTGTGATTGAGGTCATTGTTGCTGACCCTAAGGCTAGTGAAGCTAATACAATATTTAGTGATGGTGTTATTCTAGACCTTCCAAATAGTTTGAAGGCTTTGGAGTCTTGTGCTGAGACCCCGGAGACCCCCAATTAGGGGATCATTAGGAAGGAGTCTGAAATAGATGAGGAGGACGAGGGAGAAGAGTGCCCAGGAGAAGAAGGAGAGTGGACTTTGGATACTGAAAATCCTGAGACAATCCCTAAGAGAAGAAGGTGTAGGCCTCTGGGATCCAAAAATAGGGGCACTATTAACAGAAGGAATAATGAGGAGAAGAAAGACCTCTCGAGATGCTTTAACAAGTTTAAAGCATCCAGAGAATAAAACAATACTCTAAACCTAGATGAAGTGCATCTCTTGGAACATTAGGGGTCTGGAATCTCCAAATAGGAAACAAATGGTCAGAAGGTTTGTCAACCAGCATAAGAACGCAAACTTCATTATGCTTCAAGAACTCAAGGCTGTAAAGTTTACCCTGGATGTCAACATAGAATTTATATGGAAAGACTCTATCAAGATTTCCTCAAATCATGATAGAGGTAGAGGAGGTGTTGGAATTCTTATCAACCCCAGGTGGAAAGAGAGTATAGTAAACCAAGGATGCTCACCATGTAATAGAGCGGTATGGGTGTCCCTAGATAATAATGGATTCAGATTTGGAATTTGTTCCATTTATGCCCCCAATGACTACAAGGAGAGAATTGCATTATGGGATTGGATCGCCACATTGTCAGATATCCCTTGGATGGTAGGAGGTGACTTTAACATGGTTGAAACTTAGGAAGACAAGTATGGAGGTATGCCTATGGAGTGGAAAGGGATGGAAAAAATTCACTGGGAAAGATTGAAAAATCGAAAAAAACTGTTTGACCCTTTGTTCTGCAAAAAGAAAGATAACTCTGAAATTTGGTATACATGGTGCAACTTCCAGAGTGGGAAACACAAGATCTTTTGTAGGCTGGATAGGTTTTATGCTAATAAAGACCATTTCTCTTTTGACCTAGGCAATAATGGCAGTCCTGTAATAGTTCTTTCGACCACTCTTTCAGATCATCATCCTATCATCTGTTAGGTTAGACTCAGGGACTACCCTGAGAACTAGGAAACTCCAAAGGATAAGTTCTTGCCGAATTCCAGCCTTCTCTTAGATGCAGATGTGTTGAGTGCAGTTAAGATTGTCAGGATGTTTAACAAAAGGAATATACTATTGAACTCTTATGTGGATAGATGGAACCAGAATGTGGATAGCTGGCAAGTGCTGCTTCAAACCATAGGGCAAAAGAAAGCAAGGGATTTTAGATGGAAAGAGAAAAGTCTAGTTGAAAACTTCCACTTGTGTGAAGCTAAGATTCAAGACAATCCAAACAGTATTGAACTTACTCATGAGGTAGCCTTGGCCAGGGATAGACTCAGAAAGCATCAGCAGACTAAGACCAGAGGGGCCATAATCAGGGCTCAAGCACACTAGATGCAATTTGGGGACAAAGGATCCAAATTTTTCTTTAATATGCTAAAGCAAAAATAGTGTAGAGAACAAATTGGTAGGATTTGGGTAGAAAACAGAGAAGTTAAGGACTTGGAAGATATCAAGGAGGCATTATTCCAATTCTATAAAGGTCTCTTCTCATCTGAAGACTCTGCTAACTCCCCGAAGCAAGAGAAAAGTGCAGAAGGATTATTCCTCATAAAATCTCAGAGGCAGATGCTCAGGCATTAAAAGGGCCTATCACTCTACAAGAAGTAAAAAATGCCATCAAGAACCTGAATAATGACAAATCTCTAGGCTCGGATGGGCTGACAATAGAATTCTATAGTTATGTGTGTGTGTGTGTGTGTGTGTGTGTGTGTGTGTACTTGGTGTTAAAATCAAATCAAATTTTAAAATTTAAAACATAAGAAAATTTAAAAATAATTTCAAAAGAACACTTACTGGCACATCCATCTGACCAAATCCAATGTCGTGAACAATTTATCCCACATTCTCTAATATCTTTAAAAAACATTCCAAAATAATGTGCTACATAGCTCCCATCATGAAACGTATCATCATTGATATAGAAATGAACCTCCTTGATGATAATGCATTCATTTTCAGTACTCTTTATACCATCCACTTGAAATTGTGCATGTCTATAGCAAACTTGTACAAATATTGCAACTTGCTCGGAATGATAATATTGACTTTGAATTTCTGTGTGAGGACTAAATGTATAGTTATCGGAGAAATCTACAATTGAAAAAATACAACCTAGTGGAAAACAATTCTTTGACTCATGAAACTGTTCAGCTTGCCATCTTTCACCATGACAATGTTGGATATGTGGATATATGATACTACGAAATCTAGTCATAAACTCAATGCAAGGCAATTCACTCTCTTTCAACACAATTTTTTTGGATTCAGCTACTGACTTAGTTCGGTATGTCTCATATTCAAATCTCTTCCACATAACTTGCATTGTAATATCTATATTCTCAGCTTGCAATAAAAACTTACTCAAATCTCCACAATCAATGCACGTACCTTTTATACACTATATTTTGAACTCATCTGAATCTTCTAATTTATCACATAAAATAGATTTCACAAATTGTGTTGTACTTGTAGGAATGACTAGATTTCGATTAATTGTTGCCATGACTTTTTTATATGATTGCAAGTGTACATGAAATTCAACATGATTTCAACAACAAGTTTCACATACCTTATTTATGCTTACAAAGCAAGGACACAATCTCTCAAACATCCTTTGACAAATCTTCACATCTGAAAATTCTTGCTTGAATGCTTGAAACAGTTCACTTTGTGTTGTATCTAGAAAATGTTTTGGACGTGAAATTTGTGTACCATCTTCATCTATCATTTGTATAGTGTCCCTTCTATTCCAAGAAGAAACATGAGAGTAGTTGGTCCAATAATCAACGACCTTTTTTTTTACATCTTTAGAAATTATGTCTTTTCGAAGAACCCTATAGATATTTACCCAATTGTTTTCAATGTTTTCATCTAACATATTCCTCTTCCTAATATATCTTTGAACAGTTCTTCTAGATACCTGCATTAATTGAGAAATTGCGTGAACTTTTTTTTTAAGAGACAATTTCTTACTAGAAATCATAGTCATCAATGCTTTACGCGCATCACTTAATTCAACACCTCGACTTGTGCTATCAATGCATTTCAATGCTTCTTGCAAATTTTCAATTATAGTATCTTTTACTGATGCATCATGTTAGCTTTTCTTATTATCAACACCCAACAACTCCAAAATGGGGGTCATTTCTCTTTTCCTAAATAACTTGGCAAATAATTGTGCCCTTCCAATAATAGACTTATTTTCAAAATAATCATCCCACATTTTCTTACAATGCAATTTTATTGTGCTTTCAAGTACCATATCTTCAGAAAGAATTTCATGGAAAAGACTATCTTCATCCATTTCTATCAATTTTTTCATACCTGAGAACAATTTCGAACTTGACGATGTACCAATTTGATCTTGTACCTGAGTTGTCATTTCTTGAACATTAATAGGTTGATCTTGAACATCAACGGATTATTGTTGGCTACGTTTTGTATGACCTTTCATCTTATCGTCCCTTTTTTGATCATACAACTTTGATCTAGTCCTCTTATTCCCCATTACACAAAATATTCAGATTCAATTTCAATTGAACACCTAAACACACAAACACATATATATCATATATAAGAAATAAACCATAGATCATAACAATTAAAAAAAAAATTCAAGAAACAATTACATAAATGAATCCACAAATAAAAGGTAAATAACATTTCAAAGCAATTTTTTCTTTAACAACTTATGCATCCAAAAAATAAGGTTTAATAAAATCTAAAACATATTTAGTTTAATATAACATACTTCAAAAAAGTAGAAGCCTTCAACCAAAATCTTCAAAAAAATTGGAAATCTTTGTTGCTTTATATCAACAATGTCACTCTTATTTACAAAAAAATAGATTTAATTCAAAAATCAATTATATTAATTCGCATTGCTTGACTTTTTGATATTTAAAAACAAAAAATAAATCATTATTTATATGGAGTTTAAGAGGTGTGGTCGCTATGTCTACGGACATGTAGTGTCGCGGTTAAAACACTTTGTTGGTGAAGCGGTCACCAAGGTTCAAATCATGTTGGGCCTTTGTGCTCGCAAGGCCTTGTGCCTTCGCTGGGTTGTTGTGCTTGCGGATTTGAACAAGTGACGTGTGGGGATGAGGTCCCCTATTTGTGGCCTCATTGGTTCAATATATGTACCTATATATATATATATATATATATATATATATATATATATATATATATATATATATATATATATATATATATATATATATATATATATATATATATATATATATATATATATATATATATATATATATATATATATATATATATATATGTTGGATTTTTTATGATTAATGATGTGATTGTCATTGAGATCACTTTTGTATGTATGAGTTAAAGCTCAACTGGTATTTGTTCCAACCGGTATAATGTATTATAGTCTTTAGACTATCAGTGTTTTGCAGAAAGTGTTTACCGATCTGAAGCGATATGAAGACCCCAAGCGGTTTGAGGATCTCAAGCGGTACGAAGGAATGAAGTGGCACAACCCATATTTCCCACTCTTCATTATTGTCAAACTGACAACCGGTATTTTTCTTTGACTGGTATTTTGTATGAACCGGTAATACTCTGTGATGAGTTACCATCCACTGATTGTTTGACGGTGCCGACACCTTAACGATGCTTTTTGTGTCATGTTACAAAACATGTCTAGATGCATTCAACCTAGGAAATTGTAATGTAATCCTATTGGACCGACATGAAATCAGATTCCTTGATAAGGATATCATGTATAGGGTTTTAAGTTTTTGCTAGGGTTTAAGGTGGTAGAAGAGTTTTTGTGAGTGAGAAGATTGAAGAAAAGTTCAGGTCTGCAAGTAGAGGCAGAGAGTGAATGTGTTCAAGACTAAAGTAATGTTGGAATGCATTAGGAACGAGCTATCAAGGATCTAACCAAGCAATCTGTGCTATTTACTAGATCACTCACTTGTTGATTACTCACATCTTCGACAAGTCTGAAGCCCTTAACCGGGTAGGCCCAAAAGCCTTTTGTAAATCCTCTAACAAGGTGGTTCACATCTGTGGATCTAAAATCCTCTAGCAAGGTAGTCTTTAATCAGACTTATCTCCTAATAGAGATTGAGATTCCTAATAGGATCTGTTCTGGTAAAGAACATTGTATGACCTTAACCGGCCTGGTTCCTATTTTGTAGATAGTTACTTGTGAGTTCCATCTCACCGTGGTTTTTCCCATTCGGGTTTCCACATCAAAATCTCTCATGTTATGGTGTTTGTGCTTCTGTGGGTGAATGCATTATTTTCTATTTGTTTTGCATGTGTGCTAATCGGTTTGTCTGCTAAACTATTTTACCGGTTTACTAGTAGTCTAGTAAAGTGTTTAAGTACAACAATTTTTGGCATACTAATTCACCCCCCCCCCCCCCCCCCCACCCCTCTTAGTATTCATCAATTGGTATCAGAGCCAACCTTTCTATAAGTCTAACCACTTGGAAAGAAATATGGGGGAATACACTATGAGGGAACTTACTCATCAGCTCACTCAGTCTGAGCAAGCCTATGATGATCTTATGGTCAAATATAAGGCCTCTCAAGCAAAAAGGAGAGAACATGCTGAAAAATTGATGGAGCTATCTAAAAATAGTTCTTCTGATGAAGCAGACATGGAAGCCCTGATTCAAGAAGTAGAAAATTTGAATGAATCCAATTCCAACCTAAGAAAGGAGTTGGAAGGACTGACTATTCGAATGTGCCAAGAGCTTGAGAACTGGAGGAAAGCTGAAGATTTGGTAAAAGACAAAGATCATGAAATCTCCAAGATGAAGCAAGAGATCAGTGCCCTAACTGCTCAACTCCATGCGAGCAAAGTGGAAAAGGAAGACATGCAAGGAGAACTGAACATAGCCATCTCTGAGAATGCAAACTTGATGGAGACAAATGTTGCTATTTCCAAAGAACTCTTTGAGTCAAAGGAAATACTTGCTAAGTTCAACAAGAGTACTATTAAGCTAGAGCAAAAGCTTGAATCTGCCAAACCTGTCAAGAATACTGATGGACTTGGTTATTCTGTTCATGTGGAAGGTGAGACCTCTGGTACAAATGTTGGAGCAACGAAGAAACAATCGGCATCAAAGGATAAAGGTAAGCAAAAGTTTAAACCTATTTTCTTTACTTGTCTTAAAGAAGGACATACTGCCAATGTGTGTAGGAGCAAAGCCTACAATAATTTTCCTTACTTTATAAACAATGTACCTAGATCCAATAAGTTCAATGGTAATTGTTATGCATGCAACAAGTTTGGGCATAGAGCATCTGAATGTAGGTCTGTTATGAACAACACTAGAAGATATCCTCAGAGGACTCAAGGAGTTGGCTTGGAACCTTTTGTGAACCAGAATCACAACTAGTTTAATGCCTTTAATCATCAGTCAGGAAGCGGTGGCTATCAAGCAGCAACCGGATGGAGAGAAAACTATTTGATCTGTCATTGTCACGGTCACACTACTGCAACATGCAGGAGGAAGAATGGTAACATGAATAATAGACTTTGGAGAGCACCTGAAATGGTCTGTTATCATTGCAACAAACCGAGTCACATTGCCAGATTCTACAGGACAAGAAAGAACATATCAGATGACATACTGGTCACTCTAGAAGGAAAGATTGATATTGAAACTGTTCAAGCGGATATGAACAAAACTTGGAAAAAGAAACCAGCGATGTTGCAAGATGAACCGGTTTCTGCACCTAGTGTGGAAATCACAAAATCGGGAAACTAAGCATAAGAAAAGCTTAGGGGGAGCAAACGGCGAAATACTTTGAACCCCTGGTTTACACCGGTAAAAGACCTTAACCGGTATGAGATACCTATCAGTCAGCAGAAGACCGGAAATGGTAAAAGGAAAATTAGGGTTTACGCCCTAATGGTGGAGCATTTATTATGGTAGGTGAGGAATATGTTTAAAAGGAATTTTCAAATCATTTCTCACTATCATTTTTTGAGCAAAGAAGTTTTTCAAGTGCAGAGTGAAGAAAAAGTGATCTGTGTTGCGATTCAAAGAAATTTTGAAACCCTGAAGAAGATTCAGAAGCAAATATCAAATGGTCAAGAGAAGAACTCAAAGTGGTGATTCAGCAACTGACTAAGTGTGAGGTGAAGTGGAATTAGCAAGCCCTAAATTCTAGATTTCTGAAAGGAATTTCTCGAGTTTTCTATTTTATCATGGCTTCTGCATCTCATGATAGTTCTAGTGCAACTGTTGATTCTATGGACTTCATACAATGAAAGTCGAAATATAATGCCTTGTCTCAAGTACCAACTGGTGTTATAGTAGAAGAAGGGATTTCTAACTATATAGATTGTAAAATTGAAGACCTAGGGTCTCTCACAATCCATTCTCAGCTAGGTCTATTTTGTGGGAAGGATAAAAAGATCAAACCGGAGTATAGCATCTTGGAGAAGAAGAAACTTCACAATGCGGTTTACTTACTAGAGGATTTCACAAATGACCACATTCGAATCATTCTGAGCAAAGTTCATGGTGACAAGATGTATCTTGAGAGAACACATGATATCACATCGAAAGCGATTCATGCCGTCACCGGTTTCTGCAATATAGGGGAAGTGCTAGCCCTAAGGAAGGTCAACAAGACTGAAATGTCCAAGCTCACCGGTTCAGTGAGCGACTCACGTGGCATGACCATTAACTCAATCAAGGATGATCTGGTCAAGTATGTCTGCATGGTGATAGATTATCGGACGTTCTCTGCTAGCATAATTAATTATGTCTCTGTTGCAGTGGTAAATGCTGCTTACAGGATGATCAAGGAGGATGCATCGTTTGATCTATGCACTTGTATGCAAAGACAACTTATGTTGAATATTAAGTCAATCAAACAAGACAATGCACTGAGATTCAAGTTCAAACAACTACTGGCTGGGTTTTTCTTTTACTTTCAAGGCTACTTTCTAGGAGTAGGTGATATGCAGTGGTCTGCCGACCAACCGGTAACAAAACAAATCAAGGAGAGCCTGCAAGCAAGCAGTTAAAACTAGTTACACTGAAGTTTTGAACAAGTACTTTGATGAGTTCAAAAGCAAGATGAGCCTAAGGATGAGGATATCCAGTGACATTGTCAAGAAATATGAAGAGGACATCTGCTTTATCATCAAAGTGGATGAATGCATAATGGAGGCTGTTGAGCCCAGACAGGAAGAAGTGGAGCCTATGGGCTATGAGGTGATGTATGATATGCTGGACGGGTATGCTTCTACCCTAATCGCCTCACCCCTTGATCCTAAGGCAAAGAGAACCGGCACCTATTTGGAAAGGGTTGCACTGGTTATAGAACCCTCTGAAAAGAAAGGAAAGGCAGTGCCTTCAGCATCGACACCGGTTACTGTAGCCAGTCCCAAAGTGACCAATCGGTCACCAGTTAAGAAGAAACCGGAAGCGACACCTACAAAAGTCTTTGAGAGGAAGTAGAAGACAAAAAGAAATACACTTGACTCAGAAGAAAATGTGTCAGAAGAACCGCCTAAGAAGAAGACTAGGCAAACAAAGAAAAAGACAAAGAATGAACCGACATCATCTGCACTGATAAATATTGACATTTCTTCTTACAAACCTTTGACACATTGTCAAAGAACTATGAAGAACATTAGGAGAAAAGTGTTGAATGATTTAATTGATTGTTTTGATGATTTCAATGATGATGAAAAGGAAGCAGTTGAACAGGAAATCATTAAGTATTTGTGTGTTAATGACCGGTCGCCTTCAGAAATTAGATCTGAGACACCGGATTCTTTGTATAATTCTTTAGACAGTAAATGGGGCATTTCCATAAAAAAGGAATAGGAAATGAGGGAGAAAATATTTGCTCAACATTTTCCTGATGTATCTAATTCAGAACTTTTCGAAGTTATGAATAAATATAAAGGCATCTTCTTCATGAGAAGAAGAAGACTCTTGTTACTAGAAGGAAAGGGTCAAGAAGTGATCAAGGATACACATACTCATGCTCAAGAAGCTCTTAAGATGCATCAAGTGGCTGAAGCCAACAGAAAAGCTGAGCGAGAATCAGAAACTGGCAAATTGGATGTAGTGTATGATAGTGAAGAAGAGTCGGTCACAAAACAAATGGACCCCATTGATGTAGACGCCTTAGATGGTGAAAATGTTACTCAGGATGTACCATCAGAAGCAACAAGATAGGAGAAGCAGGCAGAACAGGTAGAAAAGAAAAAGGAAGCAGAGGACAAAAAGGAGGAAGCAAAGAAGAAAGCAGAGGAGAAGAAAAAGGAAGAAGATGAGGAGAAAAGGAAAGAGGAGGAAAAGAGAAAAGAGGATGAGAAGAAAAGGAAAGAGGAGGAAAAGAGGAAGGAGGATGAGAAGAAAAAGAAAGAGGAGGAAAAGAGAAAAAGAAACAAGAAGATGCGAAGAAGAAGAAAGAAGAAGAGGATAAGGAAGAGGAGAAGAGAAAGGAAGCGGAGAAGAAGAAAGCAGAGGAGGATAAGGAAGAGGAGAAGAGAAAGGAAGCGGAGAAGAAGAAAGTAGAGGAGGATAAGGAAGAGGAGAAGAGAAAGGAAGCAGAGAAGAAGAAAGCAGAGGAGAGAAAGGAAGAGGAGCGGCAAAAAGAAGCGAAGAAGAAAAAGAAGGAAGAAGAGAAAGAAGAAGTGGCAAAAAGCACTCAGATGGAGACTCCAAAGGCAACCGGTAGTCAAGCCGAACCGGCTGACCTCATCAGTCCTATTGACCTCCAGTTTGCAAATGAAATGGAGCTGCTACAGAGCATTAAGGTTGCTCAAGAATGCCTTGAAGTGATAAGAAGGAAGAGGGAGCAAGATGTGATCCAAGCTGAGGTGGACACTCTTATCGATTGGTTACACGACACAAACTCCCTAATACTGATTCATCACTGGCACAATTGAAGCTCCTATGCACCGTAGTGGATGATCAGATGCAGAGCCTAGAAGAAGTAGCGGAGGCAAATGCCAAGAAAGAGCATCAAAAGGCTCTCAACATTGCTCTGGTGAAGAAGCTAAATGAGCTCTGGTCCGATCTGCAAAAAGCTCAAAAAGAGATAAGGGATGCTCTGGATGAGGGGAATCTACTACTGAGTAAGATTTTCCAACCCCATCTCTTATGTGATGATGTGCTTGTACAGAAACAAAAGCTACAATTTGACTTGCAGTTATACATGAGCACCTTCAAGCCACCATATGACTCTTTTACAGCTTATGGGCAAACCGTTCACCGGTTTCATATCCAGTCTGCCAAAATAGAGTTGGAAATCAGCAACTAGACTCAAGATTTGCAGGAACTACAACTGGTTCTACTCCCATGCCTGCAAATACTTCAAAAATGTTATCTCAATCTGGATGTCTTAACAGTGACTCAAGAGATGAGCACAATAGACACCATGGAAGAACACATCTCCCAGATGCAGACAGAGAAAGAAGTGGCTACCTCCCTACTTGAGTCCTGGTCCTTATCTATGAAACAATTTTTGCAGGACTTTAAATCAGTTTTTGACAAGTTTTCCTCTTTATTGTCATAAACACTTATTCTTTTAATACTAATGAAATAGGGGTTGGTTTGTAATTTTTTTTTGTCATTGTTGGCAAAGGGGGAGAAGTATAAATTTTGAATGTTTTGATGTATACTTTCATGTTATTTTTGTTAAGGAGTAGTAGACATTGTATTTTCTACAAAAGGGATAGTGTATATGCTTAGGGGGAGTAATTTTGATTATGGCATATTTTTGTTGTAAAACACTTAGATGTCAAAATTTTGCCTAAGTGTTGCCATCAATGCCAAAGGGGGAGATTGTTGGCATTTTTTATGATTAATGTTGTGATTGTCATTGATGGACACACACTTGCATTGAGATAACTTTTGTATGTATGACTTAAAGATCAACCGGTATTTGTTCCAACCGGTATGATTTATTATAGTATTTAGACTATCGGTGTTTTGCAGAAAGTGTTTACCGATCTGAAGTGGTATGAAAACCCCAAGCGGTTCAAGGATCTCAAGCGGTATGAAGGAACGAAGCGGCACAACCCATATTTCCCAATCTTCATTATTGTCAAACTAGCAACCGGTATTTTGTATGAACCGGTAATACTCTGTGATGAGTTACCAACCGACATTTTGTGATGAGTTACCATCCACCAATTATTTGACGGTGCCAACACCTTAATGATGCTTTTTGTGCCATGTTACAGAATATGTCTAGATGCATTGAACCTAGGAAATTGTAATGTAATCCTATTGGACCGACATGAAATCAGATTCCTTGATAAGGACATCATGTCTAGGGTTTTAAGTTCTTGCTAGGGTTTAAGGTGGTAGAAGAGTTTTTGTGAGTGAGAAGATTGAAGAAAAGTTTAGGCCTGCGAGTAGAGGTAGAGAGTGAATGTGTTCAAGACTGAAGTAATGCTGGAATGTATTAGGAACGAGCTATCAAGGATCTAACCAAGCAATCTATGCTATTTACTAGATCACTCACTTGTTGATTACTCACATCTTCGACAAGTCTGAAGCCCTTAACCGGGTAGGCCCAAAAGCCTTTTGTAAATCCTCTAACAAGGTGGTTCACATCTGTGGATCTAAAATCCTCTAGCAAGGTAGTCTTTAATCAGACTTATCTCCTAATAGAGATTGAGATTCCTAATAGGATATGTTCTAGTAAAGAACATTGTATGACCTTAACCGGTCTGGTTCCTATTCTGTAGATAGTTACTTGTGAGTTCCATCTCACCGTGGTTTTTCCCATTTGGGTTTCCACATCAAAATCTCTTGTGTTATGGTGACCGCTTCACCAACAAAGTGTTTTAACCGCGACACTACATGTCCGTAGACATAGCGACCACACCTCTTAAACTCCATATAAATAATGATTTATTTTTTGTTTTTAAATATCAAAAAGTCAAGCAATGCGAATTAATATAATTGATTTTTGAATTAAATCTATTTTTTTGTAAATAAGAGTGACATTGTTGATATAAAGCAACAAAGATTTCCAATTTTTTTGAAGATTTTGGTTGAAGGCTTCTACTTTTTTGAAGTATGTTATATTAAACTAAATATGTTTTAGATTTTATTAAACCTTATTTTTTGGATGCATAAGTTGTTAAAGAAAAAATTGCTTTGAAATGTTATTTACCTTTTATTTGTGGATTCATTTATGTAATTGTTTCTTGAATTTTTTTTTTTAATTGTTATGATCTATGGTTTATTTCTTATATATGATATATATGTGTTTGTGTGTTTAGGTGTTCAATTGAAATTGAATCTGAATATTTTGTGTAATGGGGAATAAGAGGACTAGATCAAAGTTGTATGATCAAAAAAGGGACGATAAGATGAAAGGTCATACAAAACGTAGCCAACAATAATCCGTTGATGTTCAAGATCAACCTATTAATGTTCAAGAAATGACAACTCAGGTACAAGATCAAATTGGTACATCGTCAAGTTCGAAATTGTTCTCAGGTATGAAAAAATTGATAGAAATGGATGAAGATAGTCTTTTCCATGAAATTCTTTCTGAAGATATGGTACTTGAAAGCACAATAAAATTGCATTGTAAGAAAATGTGGGATGATTATTTTGAAAATAAGTCTATTATTGGAAGGGCACAATTATTTGCCAAGTTATTTAGGAAAAGAGAAATGACCCCCATTTTGGAGTTGTTGGGTGTTGATAATAAGAAAAGCTAACATGATGCATCAGTAAAAGATACTATAATTGAAAATTTGCAAGAAGCATTGAAATGCATTGATAGCACAAGTCGAGGTGTTGAATTAAGTGATGCGCGTAAAGCATTGATGACTATGATTTCTAGTAAGAAATTGTCTCTTAAAAAAAAAGTTCACGCAATTTCTCAATTAATGCAGGTATCTAGAAGAACTGTTCAAAGATATATTAGGAAGAGGAATATGTTAGATGAAAACATTGAAAACAATTGGGTAAATATCTATAGGGTTCTTCGAAAAGACATAATTTCTAAAGATGTAAAAAAAAAGGTCGTTGATTATTGGACCAACTACTCTCATGTTTCTTCTTGGAATAGAAGGGACACTATACAAATGATAGATGAAGATGGTACACAAATTTCACGTCCAAAACATTTTCTAGATACAACACAAAGTGAACTGTTTCAAGCATTCAAGCAAGAATTTTCAGATGTGAAGATTTGTCAAAGGATGTTTGAGAGATTGTGTCCTTGCTTTGTAAGCATAAATAAGGTATGTGAAACTTGTTGTTGAAATCATGTTGAATTTCATGTACACTTGCAATCATATAAAAAAGTCATGGCAACAATTAATCGAAATCTAGTCATTCCTACAAGTACAACACAATTTGTGAAATCTATTTTATGTGATAAATTAGAAGATTCAGATGAGTTCAAAATATAGTGTATAAAAGGTACGTGCATTGATTGTGGAGATTTGAGTAAGTTTTTATTGCAAGCTGAGAATATAGATATTACAATGCAAGTTATGTGGAAGAGATTTGAATATGAGACATACCGAACTAAGTCAGTAGCTGAATCCAAAAAAATTGTGTTGAAAGAGAGTGAATTGCCTTGCATTGAGTTTATGACTAGATTTCGTAGTATCATATATCCACATATCCAACATTGTCATGGTGAAAGATGGCAAGCTGAACAGTTTCATGAGTCAAAGAATTGTTTTCCACTAGGTTGTATTTTTTCAATTGTAGATTTCTCCGATAACTATACATTTAGTCCTCACACAGAAATTCAAAGTCAATATTATCATTCCGAGCAAGTTGCAATATTTGTACAAGTTTGCTATAGACATGCACAATTTCAAGTGGATGGTATAAAGAGTACTGAAAATGAATGCATTATCATCAAGGAGGTTCATTTCTATATCAATGATGATACGTTTCATGATGGGAGCTATGTAGCACATTATTTTGGAATGTTTTTTAAAGATATTAGAGAATGTGGGATAAATTGTTCACGACATTGGATTTGGTCAGATGGATGTGCCAGTAAGTGTTCTTTTGAAATTATTTTTAAATTTTCTTATGTTTTAAATTTTAAAATTTGATTTGATTTTAACACCAAGTACACACACACACACACACACACACACACACACACACACACACACACACACACACACACACACACACACACACACACACACACACATAACTATAGAATTCTATTGTCAGCCCATCCGAGCCTAGAGATTTGTCATTATTCAGGTTCTTGATGGCATTTTTTACTTCTTGTAGAGTGATAGGCCCTTTTAATGCCTGAGCATCTGCCTCTGAGATTTTATGAGGAATAATCCTTCTGCACTTTTCTCTTGCTTCGGGGAGTTAGCAGAGTCTTCAGATGAGAAGAGACCTTTATAGAATTGGAATAATGCCTCCTTGATATCTTCCAAGTCCTTAACTTCTCTGTTTTCTACCCAAATCCTACCAATTTGTTCTCTACACTATTTTTGCTTTAGCATATTAAAGAAAAATTTGGATCCTTTGTCCCCAAATTGCATCTAGTGTGCTTGAGCCCTGATTATGGCCCCTCTGGTCTTAGTCTGCTGATGCTTTCTGAGTCTATCCCTGGCCAAGGCTACCTCATGAGTAAGTTCAATACTGTTTGGATTGTCTTGAATCTTAGCTTCACACAAGTGGAAGTTTTCAACTAGACTTTTCTCTTTCCATCTAAAATCCCTTGCTTTCTTTTGCCCTATGGTTTGAAGCAGCACTTGCCAGCTATCCACATTCTGGTTCCATCTATCCACATAAGAGTTCAATAGTATATTCCTTTTGTTAAACATCCTGACAATCTTAACTGCACTCAACACATCTGCATCTAAGAGAAGGCTGGAATTCGGCAAGAACTTATCCTTTGGAGTTTCCTAGTTCTCAGGGTAGTCCCTGAGTCTAACCTAACAGATGATAGGATGATGATCTGAAAGAGTGGTCGAAAGAACTATTACAGGACTGCCATTATTGCCTAGGTCAAAAGAGAAATGGTCTTTATTAGCATAAAACCTATCCAGCCTACAAAAGATCTTGTGTTTCCCACTCTGGAAGTTGCACCATGTATACCAAATTTCAGAGTTATCTTTCTTTTTGCAGAACAAAGGGTCAAACAGTTTTTTTCGATTTTTCAATCTTTCCCAGTGAATTTTTTCCATCCCTTTCCACTCCATAGGCATACCTCCATACTTGTCTTCCTAAGTTTCAACCATGTTAAAGTCACCTCCTACCATCCAAGGGATATCTGACAATGTGGCGATCCAATCCCATAATGCAATTCTCTCCTTGTAGTCATTGGGGGCATAAATGGAACAAATTCCAAATCTGAATCCATTATTATCTAGGGACACCCATACCGCTCTATTACATGGTGAGCATCCTTGGTTTACTATACTCTCTTTCCACCTGGGGTTGATAAGAATTCCAACACCTCCTCTACCTCTATCATGATTTGAGGAAATCTTGATAGAGTCTTTCCATATAAATTCTATGTTGACATCCAGGGTAAACTTTACAGCCTTGAGTTCTTGAAGCATAATGAAGTTTGCGTTCTTATGCTGGTTGACAAACCTTCTGACCATTTGTTTCCTATCTGGAGATTCCAGACCCCTAATGTTCCAAGAGATGCACTTCATCTAGGTTTAGAGTATTGTTTTATTCTCTGGATGCTTTAAACTTGTTAAAGCATCTCGAGAGGTCTTTCTTCTCCTCATTATTCCTTCTGTTAATAGTGCCCCTATTTTTGGATCCCAGAGGCCTACACCTTCTTCTCTTAGGGATTGTCTCAGGATTTTCAGTATCCAAAGTCCACTCTCCTTCTTCTCCTGGGCACTCTTCTCCCTCGTCCTCCTCATCTATTTCAGACTCCTTCCTAATGATCCCCTAATTGGGGGTCTCCGGGGTCTCAGCACAAGACTCCAAAGCCTTCAAACTATTTGGAAGGTCTAGAATAACACCATCACTAAATATTGTATTAGCTTCACTAGCCTTAGGGTCAGCAACAATGACCTCAATCACACAAGAATCTTCAAGCTCTACAAACTTCTTAGGGGAAATGACAGAGATTGAGTCAGGAATGGGTTCAGATTGAGAGGGGGGCTCAACCTCGGTGATGAAAGGAGGATCCTTTGAAGGAATCTCCTCAAATGAGACATCCATGTCTGTCGAAGTTCTGTGAGAGGTTAAATTCATCAACCCAACCTGGCCCCCTCCCAAACTCAGCTCACTACTCACATCAACTCTATCCTTAGGGCTATGAGCTCCAGGGATATCACCATTAGAGACTAGGCTAGAGAATTTCATCTCCAGGGGGACCTCAAGACCATCATCTTCCATAGGAGATGTTAAAATGCTATCCAGATTAATCTTATTGGTCAAATTACTAGGACCATTTGCCCTAATTTTTTCCAATGCTAATTGTTGTGCATTTTTCCTCCTTTTCTTAGGATTTTTCCCTACAATTTGAAACTCCTCCTGCGGATTCTCATTTATCTATTTTAGAGCATTTGAGATTGCCGAATGGGGGGTGAGGGCAACACCAGAGCTACTAGAATTGAATATTTTTCCATCTTCCAGGGGTTTAGAATTTTCCCCTTTTAGCAAGTTATTGATTTTTTTACTAATGCCACTGAGTTTATCCATGCTCGAGATGTGCATTTCATGAACAGGTGGCGGGTTGTCGGATTGATTGTGAGGTCTATCCGAGGCCTTATTTTTATTAATAATAATTAGGCAATTCTTGTGGATATGCCCTTCTTTCCTATAGAGGAAGCACACATTCACCCCACCAAGGATTTCAATAGGGAAACCACGACTTCGGTTTCGAGGTTAATATTGACCATTTTGGGGAAATCCACCCAGGATTAAGTGATATCAAAACCCTAGCATCTAAATGAGGAATAAGCGAGGATGAGTTATCAACACGTCTACATATATGTATATATATATACATGTATATACATATATATGCATATACATATACATATACACATACATATATACATATACATATACATATACATATATGACATATACACATACACATATACATATACATATACACATATACATATACATATACACATACATATGTGTGTGTGTACGTATATACATATGTATATACGTATATATACATATGTATATACGTATATACATATGTATATATGTATATATACATATGTATATATATATGTATATATATACATATGTATGTATGTATACATATATGTATGTATATATATATATATGTATATATATATATGTATATATATATATACATACATATATGTATACATACATACATATGTATATATATATATATATATATATATATATGTATGTATGTATGTATGTATGTATACATATAGATATATACATATATCTATCTATATAGATATATGTATATATCTATATACATACATACATATATATGTATGTATACATACATACATATATATATGTATGTATGTATGTATACATACATATATATGTATGTATGTATACATACATACATATATATATATATGTATGTATACATATATACATACATATACATATATATACATATGAATATGTACATATGTATATATATGTATGTATACATATGTATATATGTATGTATATAGATATGCAATGTATATATACTTACACACACACACACACACACACATATACATACATATATGTGTAGCATCATAACCCTTGCAATTTTGGACCACATTAGGGTCCTCATGCATGTGAATCGAATCCCTAAGCCTAATTGGAGACCAGCAACTTGCGCGACACCTGAAAAATTGCATCTTTCCTGCCCTCCGTACTGCCCAAACTGCATCATGTCCTGGAAAAAAGGGCAGGACAGGGGCGTGGCACCCTTGTCCTCCCAGGGCAGGTGCATGGTACCCCTGTCCCTGCCCTATTTTCGGGCAAGACCCTTTCCAATCATGCTTTGGTGGTTATGCATTGAGCGGGAAAAATCCCCTGGTGTCGACCTGTGACAGAAAATTAGTCAATTAATCCTATTGACAAGTATATAAGTTGCATTTTCCCTCTCATTTGAAGAGGTGGAATAAGCGATAAGGTGGACATGAGATCACGCATTCAAGCATTCAAGAACATTCAAGCATTCCTTTCCAGCATTGAGCATTCTCAAGTCTCCTTTCAAGGCTAGGTGTTGCATTCAAGTCAAGGATTCAACCATTGAAGAGGAGATTCATTCCAACATTCAACTTCATACAAACAATTCTATCAACATTTCTATCACAACCTCCCTTGAGGTGATTTACATTTCAGTCCTTCATTTACATTTACTTGCATGTACATTCTTTCATCATTTGGTTAATTCCAAAACTGGGGTTTGACCTGAAGGCAAACCCCCAATCCCAACCCCTTTTCCTCTCTTTTCTATGTGTAGGTTGCAGGTGCGTAGTTGTACTTTCAAATTTGGACTCCATTTGTAGAGGCGGAAAAACCCTTTTCGTTTCGCGAATTTTTCAAAGGACCGTGTACGCTTTCGCCACAGTCCAGACAACGTTTTCTCAAATTCACAGGGTAACTTCGTCTCGACATATTATTACTAGATCCAGGTGCACAGCTTCATCCTATGCTTATATCTCGAGTTACAATTAGATCTTTGTCACTTTTTCACTTGGTCATAAGTACACAATTCAATCAATTCAAATCTCATTCAAGAAGAGGGGATTAACTTACCATTCTTATATCACTCAGAATTCAATCTCCTTTTCTAGAGGTTGAATCTAATGCATTTCCCCCCTTTTCTAGTGTAATGCGTGAAAAGTGTTTGAAAGAAAATTCGAAGTGAAACTTTCATCTCTCCTCAGAGGTTAAGAAAAACTTTCCTCTAGATCTCCATCATTCACCTTTTTCAACATTACATTTTGGTGAACCCGACGTCTTGCATGCTTTCCTTTGAACAAAATTGCAAATTTAATTTTTCTGCACACTTAGTGATTAATTCATTGAAAACCCTAGTTTTAAAATTAAAATTGAACTTGTGTTTTGATTGCTATTGTCTTAGATATGAAAATTGCTTTGTTTGTCAAATTCAATTTTCTCCTTGTCTTGTTCAATTTACAAAATCAACTTTACAAAATTAAGTTGTTAATTGTTCAAACCCTACTTTTTAGAAATCGTCTTGAACTTGTGCAAAAATTGAATTCCATTCAATTTTCAGATTTGTGACTGTTCTCAAATTTGTCTTCATCTCTACAATTCAAATTTTTAATTTCCCTCTTCTTTTCAAAAATTAAGTGGTTAACTCATAAAACCCTAATTTTCAAAATTAATTGGATTTTGTACAAATTTCAATCAATTTCATTCAAATTCATATTTCTAAACATTTTCCAAGGTGTCCCTCTCCTTTAGGTTTGACCCTTTTCAAATTTGCAGTCCAATTCCCTTTTTTCTTCAAAACCCTAATAGGGTCCTATTTTCACATTTGAACCTTAATTTTGCCTATCTAGAAATTGCAAAATCCGCCAATTTTTTGGGATCAGCTTTAAAATCATCATAATATTCATCCTTGAAATTTTTTTAAAAAGTTGATCGGACCGTGTGTATTTTCACCACGGTCCTCGACTTTTTTCTCAAAATTTTGGGAGACTGTTATGACTGTATTTAATAGCCTAAATCCAGAAGATTGGCTACTTTTATCAATTTTTGATACCTCTAAAATAAAAAATATCTCCAAAATCAACATTTCAAATTTTAAGAAAATTTTTAAAATTAAGAGGTTAATTATAATCTGCCCTGATTTTTAAAATTATGTTTTTTTTTAAAATTATGTGGTATCCCCTTGGCCCTAGTTTTAAAATTTTAATTTGCTTTGATTTATTATTCTGGAAATTGTGTCATTATCTTCCTCCAACAAAGTTCAAATTGTTTAATCATTATTTTCTTAAATTTTGCATTAGCTTTGTTGAAAATTCAAATTTTCAATTTTCCCTCTAGTGCATGAGTTTTACCACTATTAGTCCTACCTATAATATCCTCGTTAGACGAAGCATTAGAATTAAGGCCTCCCAAGGTTTAATTACTGAGGACATGGAGCCTAATTTGGGTGACTTCTTTAATGAGGATAATGCTAATTCTTCCCATCCTAATCATGTCCCTATCTATCCAACTGATGAATCCCATGATGAACATGAAGAAGCTTTGACTAGAGTCTCCACAGATCAACTTTCAAAATTGGACAATCAATTTAATAACTTTCAGCAATGGATGTCCCAAGAATATCCTAATAGTGAAGCTCTTCCATTAATTGAAGACCTTAAACACATGATTCAAAGTGATAAGAATGGAATTGATAAATTGTGTGGCATTGCTAATATTGTTGATTCTAATGTCATGCCTATCAAGAGTTGTGTTGAGAACTTAGGTTATTCACAACCTTCAAATCAAATCAATTCTTCTATTCCTTTGGCTAGTATTCCTACTTTCACTTCAAACATTATGGTTACATCAACTCAAAATGTCATTCCTACAACTATTGGTCATGGGGGCAATCCTTCTTCTTCATTTAATCCTCCATATTTACCTATGTCTTCCATAAGTATTCCTATTTCACTCAACCAATCAATGTGACACAAGGGGGCAATTCATTCAACAATTTTGTTCCTCCTTTAAGTGTCTAATTTCCTACGCAATCATCACCTATGCCTACTTATCATAATGTCCCACTACCTTATTCTCAATCCATGCCTTCCTTCAATAACATCACACCACCTTCTCAATCAACCATTTCTAACATCAATTCTTCTACCGAAGCAACAATCAACAATCTTGCTCAAACTCTATCCTCCTTACAACAACAAATTGCTTCTATGAGTCAATCCAAATTTAGTGTGCCCACCTTTGATATTGCGAGCCCACTTTCTCTTGATATTGTTAAAGCCATGCCACCTAAGCCTGTGGAGGTCCCTCAATTAGAACTCTATAATGGAAAAGGTGATCACGCATATCAAAACATTTCAAACATTATGTATTGATTTTGCTTATGATCAAAGATTGCTTGCAAAACTGTTTACAAGAACATTAAGAGATAAGGATTTACAATGGTATTTCTCTTTGCCTTCTTATTCCATCACTTCTTTTCAACAACTAGCAAATGCTTTCATCCAATAATTTCAAAATAACATTGGTCCTAAAATCACTTTGACTGATTTAATGCATTGTAAACAAGGTGCTAAAGAAAAAGTGACTGATTTCATTGGTAGATATAAGCATTTGTGTGCTCAAATTTATTTTCATGTACCTGATAATGATATTCAAAGAATTTTCATTTCTAATTTGCAAAAAGATATTAGGGAAAAGCTTTTTTTTGTCTAAGTTTACTTTCTTTCCACAGTTGTGTGCAACACTCCACAATTATCAACTGGTTGTGAGTCAAATGAAGCAATCCACTCCTATGGCTCCAAGTGATAAGGGGGAGAGTATTCAACAATCATTTGTGAAGTTCAAACCAACAAAAAGCTTCATCAAGTTCAATGATACAATCAACAACAACAATGTGAATGCTACAACAGGTGTGCCCTCTATTTCTAATTTTTTCAAAGAGAAAGACAATTTACTCCTTTGAATAAACCTTTACATAGTATTATGTCTCAGTTGTTGCAAAGAAATGTTATCAAACTTCCTCCTATAAAACAAGTTGATCCTTCTAAACTTTCGTCCACTTATTTTGATAACAATTCCTTTTGTAAATTTCATCGTCAGCCTAGTCATGATACTGAGAAATGTTTTGCATTGAAAAGTAAGATTCAAGATTTGATTGATAACAATACTATATCTGTGGCAGGTGTGAATGATAAGGTAAATAAATCAGTAGCTCCTCCTAATCAAAATCTTAATTTTTTTACTGATCCTTTGCTTTCTCATACCTCTAACGTGATTGAGACTCAATATACTTCTTTCTCCTCTAAGGAATTCACTTCTATGGCTCTGAACTTGGTAAATATGGTAGAAAAACAAGATACGCCTAAGGATTCTTGTATTACATTTGACCCTAGTGAGACCATTAGAGCACTTGATGACCCTTTATACATAGTTACGAAGGTTAAGAATAGACCTTGTCATGGCGCTCTTGTTGATCCCTCTTGCATGGTTAATGTCATCACTAAGGAGTATCTTTTCACTTTACGATTGCATAAACCAATATATCATGCCTCTAATGTAGTTGTGAAGTTATTTGATGGATTCTCTTGTCCTACCATTGGCTCTATCACCCTTCCTGTTGAAGTTCATACTAAATCTATGGATGTTGACTTTGTTATCATACACTCTTCCAAGAAATTCCGTGTGGAGTTGGGCTATCATTGGCTATCTTCCATGAAGGCTATTACTTCTCCAATCCATAAGTGTTTGAAATTTCCTCACAATGGCAAAATCATAATTGTGAAGCATAGCTTACTTAGACCATCCAAAAGAATCCCTGACATTACTATTGATTTCTTTTGGCCTAAGCAATTTTAATCTCTTCCATCAAGGCCTAAGAAATTTTAATCTGTTCCATCAAGGAGCAATGCTCTCTTTCAATCTTATCAAAAATGGAAGAAAGATATGGTTTTATCCTTAAGTCAACCTAGATCCCCAACACTTGACATTCCTATCATACTTGAAGATGAAATTTTTCCCTTCACAGATAGAACTAATCTCCCTCCCAAGGAAGATCTTCAATCTATTCCTATGGATGTGACTATGCCTTCTCCTAAGAAGAACAACAACATTCCTCCTAAGGCTAGACCTGTACCTCCTCCTCATGATAGACCTGGTCTTCTTCCTACACCTAACATTCCTCCTTTATATGGCGCAATTCCACCTCCTTCCTCTTATAGAGAGAAGAGGCCTGCTTCTCCTCTTGTCCAACCTAAAAGACCTCAACCTAAACCTTCAACTATCAAAGAGGAAAACCATCCTACTTTTTCAAATGTTCATCTTCTTTCTCAACCTTCTACTAAGACTCGACGGAATTGTTGTGTGAGAGAATGCTGACGACCGTGTTGGAGCTTGTGAAATTGTTCCTCAAAATATTCAATCTCCCAAAACTCCAACAATTGATATGATTCCCTTTTCTCCTAAGCATAATGTTGAACCTACATCTCCAAATCATAAGTTGCACAAAACATGTGATGGTTTTACTCCTATTCATATTTGTGCTCCTCTTTCTATAAATCTTGATGAAGAAATGAGTGAAAATGTTATTCATGGTGGAAATACAACTCCTAATGCTTCTGATAGTGATTATGAATATGTTGATGTGGACAAGCATTTATCAACTGAATTTTCACAAACCCTCATCCTAGCTCCTATAATCGAACAAAGTGACTTACCACATGAGCATAGTCCTTGTTTGGATCTTGTGATATCTCCATCTATTGTGCTCGATGTCGTTCCTCTAGCATGTTGCTCGCCTTCCTGAAATAGTGATCAGCAAGATCAGGAGGTGGATGTCGTGCTAGATTAATAACATTAGCACCGTAGATCTTTCCTCCCTCTTCTTTCTTGCTCTTTTGTGATAATTCTTCTATGTGTATCCCTGTTCCTCTATTGCTCCCTTAATGTCTATTTGGGGATGATGCAAAGCATTGAGATCTTTTCTTGGTATCTTTCATGTTGACTCAAAAGACTCTTGTCTTCCCTCTTCTTCCAAGGAAGTTTCCTTTCTTTGGGGAATGACGATTATTATATGCATATACATATATGATATACATGAGTTATCATACAACATATTGACCCCGAGGAAAGAAAAACTACCTCATGCTTTGTGTTTTGTGTTCATTATCCTTGGGTTTATTCCTCGACTAGGGGCTAAATCCTTGTGATAACGTGCTCCCTCTCTTCTCTTTCTCTTGAGTGTATCCTACCTTAAAGCAATTGCTCCCAATAAGGCATGCACGATCGCTTTAACGTGGGGGCATACACTTCACTCATATTTTCCTTCTTGATACTTAGAATTATATAGTGATCTTGGCTTTGCTTCAGAATTTTGGTATCTTTGTATCTTTTCGTGACACATAGTGAGGGGAACCTTTCTACTTGCAATCATGGTTTTCCCTTCTTGATCTTCCCTTTTACTTTTCAATCGATGTCGTAAGATCCTTAGTCCACTGGGGGCTTGGTGCATCTCGCCTCCTTGATGTGGTAGAAGTATTTAAATCTTGTTTCCTTGTACTTTACCAATAGTATTAGCGTACGCTCATACTCTCGCTAAAGTAGGGGCTAAATGTAGCATCATAAAATTGTGACCCTTGCAATTTTCAACCATATTAGGGTCCTCACACATGCAAATCAAATCCCTAAGCCTGATTAGAGACCACAGACTTGCTCGGCACCTGAAAAACTACATCTTTCTTGCCCTCCACATTGCCCGAATTGCATCCTCTCTTGGAAAAAAGGGCAGGACAGGGGCATGGCGCCCCTATCCCTACCCTATTTTGGGGTAGGACCCTTTCCAATCATGCTTTTTTGGTTGTGCATTGAGTAGGAAAACTCCCCCAATGTCGACCTGTGATGAAAAATCAGTCAATTAACCCTATTGACAAGTATATAAGTCGTATTTTCCCTCCCATTTGAAGAGGTGGAATAAGCGATAAGGTGGGCATAAGATCACACATTCAAGCATTCCTTTCCAACATTGAGCATTCTCAAGTGTACTTTCAAGGCTAGGTGTTGCATTCAAGTCAAGGATTCAACCATTGAAGAGGAGATTCATTCCAACATTCAACTTCATACAAACAATTCTATCAGCATTTCTATCACAACCTCCCTTGAGGTGATTTACATTTCAGTCCTTCATTTACATTTACTTGCAAGTACTTTCTTTCATCATTTGGTTAATTCCAAAACTAGGGTTTGACCTTAAGGCAAACCCCCAATCCCAACCCCTTTTCCTCTCTTTTCTGTGTGTAGGTTACAAGTGTACAACTGTACTTTCAGATTTGGACTCCATTGTAGAGGCGGAAAAACCCTTTTCGTTTCGCGGATTTTTCAGAGGACCGTGTACACTTTCGCCACGGTCTGGACAACTTTTTCTCAAATTCGCAGGGCGGTTTCATCTTGACATATTATTACTAGATCCAGGTGCATAGCTTCATCCTACGCTTCTATCTCAAGTTATAATCAGATCTTTGTCGCTTTTTCACTTGGTCATAAGTACACAATTCAATCAATTCAAATCTCATTCCAGAAGAGGGGATTAACTTATCATTCTTATATCACTCAAAATTCAATCTCCTTTTCTAGAGGTTGAATCTAGTGCATTTTCCCCCTTCTTCTAATGTAATGCGTGAAAAGTGTTTGAAGAGAAATTTGAAGTGAAACTTTCATCTCTCCTCGAAGGGAAGAAAAGCTTTCCTCTAGATCTCCATCATTCTTCAACATTATAGTATGTATATACATACATACATAAATATATGTATATATGTATATACACACACACATACATACATATATGTGTGTGTGTACATACATATATATTTACGTATGTGTATATATATATATATATATGTATATATACATATATATATACATATATACATATATACATGTATATATGTATATGTCTATATATATGTACATGTATATACATGTATATATGTATATATATATATATATATATATATATGTATATGTATATGTATATGTATATATATACATATATACATATATACATGTATATATGTATATGTCTATATATATATATGTATATACATGTATATATATATAGACATATACATATATACATGTATATATGTATATATGTATATATATATGTATATATACATATATATATACATATACATATATATATAGACATATACATATATACATGTATATATGTATATATGTATATATATATATGTATATATACATATATATATACATATACATACATATATATATACATATATACATGTATATACATGTATATATATAGACATATACATATATACATGTATATATGTATATATATATGTATATATACATATATATATACATATACATATACATATATACATATATACATGTATATATGTATATGTCTATATATATATATATATATATATATGTATATGTATGTATGTATACATACATACATAAATACATACACACATACATACACACATACACATATATATATATACATATATATGTATATATACAAATATATGTATATATACATATATATGTAGGGTGAATTCACAAAGTTGGTTCCCACTTTCGCCAACGAAGGAATTTGGCGAAAGTGGGAAGTTCAATTTTCTAGGTGTTCGAGCGAAATAGGGGTGTTCGCTCGAACTACCCCTAGGAGTTCGAGCAAACCATGTTGCGGTCTTGGGTTCGCTCGAACCGCGAGTGGCTTTTGGGTTCAAACGAACCCACTACAATATTATTATTTTAATGGGTTCGAGCAAATCCCCCCTTCGCTCGAACCCTTTTTCAGTTAGGTTTTTTTAAAACATTTATAAATAGCGTAAGTGACAGTTAAAGGGTCATTGTCAAACTTGTCTTTTTCTGTTTGGTGGGGGTTGGATCGAACCAGTCGTCAACATCATGTCACCGAGCTTTGTCTGCAGCAGCTAGCGTCTTTCATATTTGAATTTTCAACCTTTATTATATCAAGTGCACAAAATAACCCTTTGTTTGGTTTAAAAATGTCTTTTTTTATTAAATTAATAAATAATTTGTTTGTTAATTTATTTTTTTAATTAAATAATTGTATATAGTTATTGTTTTTCAACATTTTAGAAAAATGTTTGATAATTTATTGTTTTTCATTATTTTAGAAAAATGTTTGATAATTTAATGTTTTGACTAAAATGTGTCAATTTGTTTTTAAAATTACATAATTGTATATATGTATTTTTTTTCAACATTTAAAAAAATTGTTATGAAAAACATAGAAAACTAAGGTAGTGTTGACGTGTGTTTTGACACACCCACCAACAGTTAGGTAGTTTATGCAAACACTCACCACCTCTCCTGAAAAGTAACGGGTTCGGAAGAACTCACTACCCCAAGGTCTCTGTAGTCAAGTCTCGATGGTGATGGATAACTCAATGGCTGGTGTGGTTATACCTGTAAAGGGGCCTGCTGGTTAGAACTAAATTTCACTGGTTTACGAACAATTGCACTTCCTTTTTTTTGTATTTTATGATTTAAGACTCTCTGGGGAAATAAAATGCGAAGCGTAAGGGAAACAAGAAAATAAAAATAAAGATCAATACAATGACAACTTAATAGACTATTCAATTAGTTCCCTGCAATTTGAGCAATTATCAAATATTATACAAGTTAGCATTCAACAACGAACTTCCACAAAACCTGCAAAATCATCAATTTCACAAATCTGTGGACATAGAATCATCAACAATATGGCCTATCACAGTAATTCCCATACACCACTTACGTGCGCAATATGGTTCATATCATAATAGACAAAAAGATTACCACGTTACTAACTCAAAATAATAGACGTTACCAGTTACACAAAACAATTTGGTAGAATATAGATGTAAATCAAGCAATCTACAAGCTACTTTTCATATTAATCTCCATGAATGTATAGCAAAAATAACTCAAACTTCTTAACAATCTGCAAAAATCTCTAAAAATCTCTAAGTGGGCCACAAATCATCAATTTGGGGACCCTTACAAATGAATTCAACTTCTCAATTTATAGAAGTTTTTCACCCTATTATTTAGGAAATAACTCTATCCTAAATTAAGAACTAAAATTAGGAGTCGCAGTTAACTTGCAAGTTTCTGCCTCCACTTAACAACTACGAAATGGATGCTGCATGAGCACTACGAAGACCATGCTGGGTGAGCCATGTTTTCGTAATCATGCAGGATTTCTTTCAAAATTGGGACTTGAGTAGGAGGAGCAGTTTTAAAATCAAGAAAAAGCTTTGCTATCTTTAGTAATTGTGTGCCTAGCTTTTTTTTATTTCTTGGTAAATGCCTTATAATTTTCAATTATACATGCAACTGCTTGGACTGGCGGATTGGCTACATGCTTAATTCTAAATTTATACCTCTTCAAAGTCTCCTCTGCATGTACTCCTTGTTCCTCTAACTCCTTTACCGTATCCGCCACCTCCTGACACTGAGTAATCAGTTGTGTGTATATGTCCATAAGGGCAGCATCGAACTGGGTAGCAGGTCCTAATTTTTGTGCCTCATATGCATCCCATCGATTCAAAACTTGTTGTTGGTCCATTATTCCAATATGAGCTATTCCAAGGCTAAAAGGCCCTAGTATATTCGTTACAAAATCTTCATATGACAAAATCTCTCTGAGAAGAGGGTCCCGAAAATTAGTCATCTCCTTGACATACTGCTGATACATCTCTACTTTCAACTCCAAAATGTATATGTAGGATTGTAGATTCTTACAACTATCCCCTCCTAAGAGGTCTTCTTGTACTATCAGCTCTTCTCCTAACCATAGTATCCTTTTCAAAATTCAGAGCTGTTTATTAAAGGTGTTCTCCTTCCACTCCCATTGTGTGGAACAGGTTGCCAAAGCTCCACCTGCCTGTACCGCTTTACAGTATATTTCCATTGTGTCCTGTAGAAACAACCTAATTTTGGCTGCATTCATCTAAGTCCAAGACTTAGGGGCCGCAGCTACTCATCTCACCTCCAATAGTGCCTTTAGATCTCCTTCTAGCAAGGATGAGGTTGAAGGTAGGTCATCTGTCCTACAAGAGTCCAAAGGTTTACACATTTCTACCAAGAGGTGTTTATACTGCCCCAATTGCGCTTTAAGTTCTACATTTGAGCTATGCTCCTTTTCCATGCATCCTCTGACAACGCTTGTGGCTAGTTCCAAGGTATCTAACTCTCCCCACTTGGTCTACTTACCTAGGTTTACCTATGATACTTGGTATTTGGGAGAAGCTTGTCCCTCGACCTACGATAGAATCGCCACATCTGCAATCACTTCACCGGAACTAGTTTTCGACAAGTGGTGAACCATCTTCAACTTCTTAATCTTTGGTGGTTCCTCGGTGATTGCTTGTTGTAGAGTAACCTTGGGAAGCTCTGCTTTTCTCTTTTTCTTTTCAAAGGTAAACTCTAACCATTCTGGTATTTCTTCATCTTTATCACCTTGATGTGATACAATCTCAACAGTTATAACATGCACCTCTGCTTGCTCCTCTACCTGCTCATCTGCTTCAGCTCCCGTTTGGCCAGGAACCTGGAATGATGAAATTTGGCAGGCTAAGTTAGCTTGGAGAGCTTTTTGTTTGTGTAACTCTCCTAGCTTACCACTAACTTCCTCATTGAATGCCATTTCTTCATTTTCTAGCTCCATCTCTGCTTGCCCGACTTCTATATCCTTAAGCAAGTCTTCTTGGTCTTGAGGAGTAAGAATCAACCTTTCATTTAGGATATCCTCTGCTTCACCTCCTTCTTGCTCACTACCTAGAGGTTGTTGTTGGTCGAGATCCTCTTCCTCTTGGTCAGAGTCAGACTCGACGTTTCTAATTTTCACTTTCTCAGTAGTGGATGTAAAACCTTGCACTCCGAGTTGCCCTGTGGATAAATTAACAAATGGTGGTGCAGGAGCAGTGGTACTCAAAGCACTGGTTGTACCTATGGAAGGTGGCTAAATAGGTACCTCCTTGGTGGCCTCTAGGTTCTCTTCCTGTTCTTGAGTATCTTCTCCTTCAGTGTGGCCTATAGCAGTCCTTGGTGGGAGAACTCTAGCAAGTGGAACAACGCCTAGCCCATCAGTCACCCCTAGGTCTGCAGCCTTCTTTAGTAGTTCAGACTCCTTCATCTTTTCTTGGAGTTTCTTCAGCAAGTCCTCGGTGCTTTCTTGAGGCTTGTCTTCCTCACCTGGGTCAGTGGAGGTATTATGTCTTGAAGCCGACCTTGTTTTTCGGGCATACTCTTTATGGCCTCTTGACTGCGGCACCCCTAAGGTGGATTCCTTTTGTTTTGATTTTGATGCACTAGGTCTAACTATCTAGCTTAACCATTGCTTAGTCCTATTGATGACTACCTCGGAGACCTTCTCCATATCTGTATCTTCACTCGCAGACCATTTCACTAGGGAGAGGGGCCTCTTGTCTATCCCCGATTCTTTATAAATTGGATTGAGTAACTCTCCATCATCCCTCGGGTCTTTAGGGAGGTTAGTCTCGATACCAAAGTCTCTAACCTACGGCATGGACAACCTGTTATAATTCTTCTCCCTGACTTCAAAACTATCCTGCAAGTTGGCCCAAAAGTCTTCCAAGCTAGGCCTATGCCCCTCATATGCCTTAGGCATAGCTTGCTTAAGTTTCCCGTAGGGATCATAAAATTCCCTAGTATGATTATATTCTTTCAGGTTCAAATTCTGAAGCTCTTGCTCGGCTAATTTTGCCACTTGTATTTTAGAACAGGCGAAATACCCAATGGACACCGAGGAGTCAATACCTATTTTGTGTTTAGAAGATAGCAGTGACTGGAGACCAAGAAGTTGTCTCACATACTCCAGCAGGATTACCCTATCGTTGCAATAATGAGGCAGCAGCATTGGATTCCCTGTGAATCCACTAACTTTGATGTATGTGGAACGTGGGTTTTGGATGAACCAACATGCCCACTCCCAGACAATAGCCATGGCTTCTAGGCTTATCCTATATCCTGCGTCTCCAGTCAACTTAATGAATATAGGGAAGATGAAGGCATCATTAACCCTCTTGAAGTGTGTCTTTCCATTTGTTAGAGTGAGTTGGGAATAATATTCCCATATATTCTTTTGTCCCTCCTTCTCTCCTAACTGCCATTCTACCTGTAGGCCTAGAAACTTTTTGGCTCTGGCAGCTATCCAAATGACATAGGACGTGAAAAAGAACTTTTGGGTATGCTACACCTCCTTCATTTGCTTACAAATGTTATCAAAAAGGATTTGCGGCCAATCAAAGTATTGCTTTCCTACCAATATGGTGCTCATAAATTGGAACATCCAAGGGTGGAAATGCTTGTAGTCAGGCTTGCTGAAGGCCTTGCTGAGCATAATAATCAAGTCCCTTTGAGGCTCTTTGAAGTTTGCCCTCAGGAGCTCTGTAGCTTTGAGCCCTGTTTTCCTCTCCTCTTCCAACCAGTTGGTATTCATGTGTCATTTGCTAGCTGACACCTTCTCGTTCCACGCTTTCAAGGCCTCTTCTTCTATTAATAAGAATGCCTCTTCCCTAGTTGGGATTCTGAAGACGAACCCCAGCATATCCGGTGACAAGTCAATAACAGGCTTTCCATGTGCATCCATGCACTTTCTGGTCCCTGGATTGTAGAATGGAGCGATGGTCATTATAAACTTTGGTGCTTGAAGCGACTGTGGGAATACAGTAGCTTCCACAAGACCTGACCTCTTTATCCTTCGGTGGAGAGCATCTAGGTTAGGTTTATCCAATTGGGTTGAAATATCTCCAATCTCTATGTATCCCACTTCGGTGTCCGTGACCGATTTAATTTGATCATCCAGCTTTGAAACATGGACCTGTCCTTGATATTAGTACTTCATGGTGGCTGGAAGTCTATCAATTTCTTTACCTCTCTTGTTGGTAGATGAGTCCATCTAACCACTGTAACCTATAGGCAAAACACAAATTTTAGTCTTCAATATTAAACATAAATCTTGATCCACTTCGGAACTTCGGGGTCTCGGGGTCAGCACAAAGAAAAAGGGCTCGGAACTCCGGGGATCCGGGGTTCCGAGGTCCATATTTGGGGCGATCCGGAACTTCAGGGATCCAGGGTTTTGGGGTGGAATGGAAGGCAAAACCCGGAACTCCGAGGATCCAGGGTTCCAGGGTGGAATGCAAAACGAAACCCGAAACTCCGGGGATTCGGGGTTCCAGGGTGGAAAGCTAAATGAAACCTAGAACTCCGGAGATCCGGGGTGGAAAGCTAAATGAAACCTAGAACTTCGGAGATCCAGGGTGGAAAGCTAGGGCACGCCCAAAAACAACAAAACACAAAAGAACAAAAAAGGAACAAAAATGTGAAAAGACACCTAATCTAGAAAAACACAAGGAGAGAAAACTAATTCACCAACCTGGTGAATCAAAAATCGAACGGACGCCAAGAAAGAGAGCTCGGGAGTCCAGAGGTTCGTGACTTGGAGCTAGGGAGGAGAAACTCTGAATGCACAAATGAACTCAAAAAGTTCATTATCTCCTATATATAGCCTCCCAAAACCCTTTCGTATGAAAACCATAAACATGACCCCGGGACTCCGGGGTTCCGGGGTTCCAAGGTCGACAAAGAGGAAAACAAAAAAAACCACCTCGGGACTCTGGGACTCCGGAGTTCTGAGGCCAAAAGACCCAAGACCTTAGGATTCTGGAGTTTTGAGGTCGAAACAACAAGGAACCTTGGGACTCCGGGCTTCCGGAGTTCCGAGGTAAAAACAAAAAAGAACCTCGAGACTCCGAGATTCCAGAGTTCTGAGGTAAAAACAAAAAAGAACCTCGGGACTCCGGGATTCCGGAGTTCCGAGGTAAAACCCAAAAGGGACCTTGGGACTCCGGGATTCCAGAGTTCCGAGGTCGACACCAAAAAGGGAAGAAAGAAACTAAAAAGGGGGTCCATATTTTCACTCAAGGAAACTAAATGGGGAAACAGATATGCTAGGCATAATAGGTAGTAAATCAGAACTTAGAAAAACATTGGCAAAAAAAAAAGAAAATTAGAAAAATGTCACAAACGTAAATATAATAAATTGAACATTAGAAAAATTAATAAATTTTAATTTAAAAAAACATTAGAAAATTTAGATAACAAATTTAAACAAATTAGACAAAATAAATCCTCTACAATGTGACCCATTTCACATCCTATTACATGCACAGCATGACCCCTTAAGACCACATATGCCTTGATGACACTATACGTTCCCTTAGGAGGTCATAGAGGATCACATATAACATACTAGTGTACATGTGACATTCCCTTTAGGATCACATAGTGTCCTAAGGGGTCATATGTGGTCCTAAGGGGTCATATGTGGTCCATCACAAAGTGTCTTGAGGGGTCATATGTGGTCCTAAGGGGTCACACATGCATTAACACATGCGTGACCCCTTAGTAGGTCACATAGGACCCCTTATAACATCCTACTGTGCATATGACATTCCCCTTGGGATCACAGTGTCCTAAGGGGTCATATGTGGTCTTGAGGGGTCATGCATGTCTTATAACATATGCATGACCCCTTAGAACCGCATATGACCCCTTATAAAATCCTAGTGTGAACGACATGCCCCTTAGTCCATCACATAGTGTCTTAAGGGGTCGTATGTTGTCCTAAGGGGTCACGCATGCATTAACACATGCGTGACCCCTTAGTAGGTCACATATGACCCCTTATAACATCCTACTATACATATGACATTCCCCTTAGGATCATATAGTGTCCTAAGGGGTCATATGTGGTCCTGAGGGGTCATGCGGGGTCACGCATGTGTTATAACACATGGGTGACCCATTAGAACCACATATGACCCCTTATAAAATCCTAGTGTGAACAACATACCCCTTCACATGCATGACCCCTTAGAACCGCATATGACCCCTTATAAAATCCTAGGTGAACGACATGCCCCTTAGTCCATCACATAGTGTCTTAAGGGGTCGTATGTTGTCCTAAGGGGTCACACATGCATTAACACATGCGTGACCCCTTAGTAGGTCACATATGACCCCTTATAACATCCTACTATACATATGGCATTCCCCTTAGGATCATATAGTGTCCTAAGGGGTCATATGTGGTCCTGAGGGGTCACGCATGTGTTATAACACATGGGTGACCCATTAGAACCACATATGACCCCTTATAAAATCCTAGTGTGAACAACATACCCCTTAGTTCATCACATAGTGTCTTAAGGGGTCGTATGTGGTCTTAAGGGGTCACGCATGCATTAACACATGTGTGACCCCTTAGTAGGTCACATATGACCCCTTATAACATCCTACTATACATATGACACTTCCTATGTGTCCTAAGGGGTCATATGTGGTCCTAAGGGGTCACACATGTGTTATAACACATGCGTAACCCCTTAGTAGGTCACATATGACCCCTTATAACATCCTACTATACATATGACACTTCCTATGTGTCCTAAGGGGTCATATGTGGTCCTAAGGGGTCACGCATGTGTTATAACACATGCATGACCCATTAGAACCGCATATGACCCCTTATAAAATCCTAGTGTGAACGACATACCCCTTAGTTCATCACATAGTGTCTTAAGGGGTCGTATGTGATCCTAAGGGGTCACACATGCATTAACATATGCATGACCCCTTAGTAGGTCACATACGACCCCTTATAACATCCTACTATACATATGGCATTTCCTATATGTCCTAAGGGGTCACGCATGTGTTATAACACATGCATGACCCCTTAGTAGGTCACATAGGACCCCTTATAACATCCTACTATACATATGACATTCCCCTTAGGATCACATAGTGTCCTAAGGGGTCATATGTGGTCCTGAGGGGTCATGCATGTATTATAACATATGCATGACCCCTTAGAACCGCATATGACCCCTTATAAAATCCTAGTGTGAATGACATACCCCTTAGTCCATCACATAGTGTCTTAAGGGGTCGTATGTTGTCCTAAGGGGTCACACATGCATTAACACATGCGTGACCCCTTAGTAGGTCACATATGACCCCTTATAACATCCTATTGTACAAATGACATTCCCCTTAGGATCATATAGTGTCCTAAGGGGTCATGTGTGGTCCTGAGGGGTCACGCATGTGTTATAACACATGCGTGACCCATTAGAACCGCATATGACCCCTTATAAAATCCTAGTGTGAACGACATACCCCTTAGTTCATCACATAGTGTCTTAAGGGGTCGTATGTGGTCCTAAGGGGTCACACATGCATTAACACGTGTGACCCCTTAGTAGGTCACATATGACCCCTTATAACATCCTACTATACATATTCCATTTCCTATGTGTCCTAAGGGGTCATATGTGGTCTTGAGGGGTCATGCATGTGTTATAACACATGCATGACCAACACATGCATGACCCCTTAGCACCACATATGACCCCTTATAAAATCCTAGTGTGAATGACATACCCCTTAGTCCATCACATATGACCCCTTATAACATCCTACTGTACATATGACATTCCCTTTAGGATCACATAGTGTCCTAAGGGGTCATATGTGGTCCTGAGGGGTCATGCATGTGTTATAACACATGTGTGACCCATTAGAACTGCATATGACCCCTTATAATCATATATTGCAGATTTAATATTTTTATAATCATATGGGCCCAAATGTTATATATCATGTTCTTGAATTTTTTATGTATGTCAAAGATTTAAATATACACATGTTAGATCTCTCTATCTCTCTGAAATATATGTTATCTCTCTCTCTCACTGAAATATTTGAAATCTTTATGTATTTTTTGAAAATGAAAATGATCTCTCTCTCTCTCTCTCTCTCTCTCTCTCTCTCTCTCTCTCTCTCTCTCTCTCTCTCTCTCTCTCTCTCTCTCTCTCTCTCTCTCTCTCTCTCTCTGTGCTTACGTATTTATTTTAACTTTATGACATGTGCCTAGATAGATGGCATCCCAGGATATACCTTCGCAGGCTCCTGATCAGGATCCACCTGCGCACCACACATTGACGATGTTGATCCTCCACATCAGGATCCTGTTAATCCTCCATAGTAGGATCCTCCACAGCAAGATCCCCCCTTGCCTGACATTGCTACTATTTTTCAGTATAGTGATCATGAGTTGCATAGGTTGAGGGCCATATTAGATGACCCTCGTACTGATGGCATGTACAAGAGTACATGCACGTCCATTTTTGATAGTTTGCGGACATTGAGGGACCACTTAGTTTCTCATACCTCATTCTCACCTGGGGTTATATAGGATATATATAGATAGTTGAGGAGTGAGGTGAGGGGTCCTCATTCTTTTGTTGATGTGGTGCGGGTGGTCTCGAAGGAGACCATCAAGGAGAGATGATTTCCATAATATCAGGAGAAGAGTAAGGCGAGGGGATATCAAGTTACCAGATGTATCGACCCACAGGTTGCATCACTGATTTACCCACGCTTCTTAGCTGCCCATAGTCGCTATCCTAATAACGACCAGATACCATTATACTTTGCACAATAGGTATTTGCTGAGGTTCATTGTCAGATGAAACCAAACTACCTTGATATTCCAGGATATTATGGATAGGGGAGGGGTAGGATTGTTGATAGAGATGCATATCGTAGGCATGATAGAGCTCCGCCTAGACACAGGGACCTTGTTGGCCAGAGATTTCTTGCAGTAGTCCCAGCCACGACCCCCATAGTGGATCACGTTGTGATTGCTTCTCAGAGAGAAGCAATTGATAGGATTGGACAGATTTCATCAGCAACAGCCACCATATCTTCTTACAGGGTGGGCAGATATATGATGAGTCGACCACATTCGTGATCATCCACAGATCATGCATCTTCTAGTCATGGGGGGCTTCAGATTCAGATGATCGGTATATTACTGCTGCCATCCCCTCCCCAGATGAGGTAGCAGCTATAGTCGGAGGTAGTAGACATGTACAAATGTCATAGTATTTAGCCGAGGACCTACTACATGCTTATAGTTTTATTTCATCTCGACTTGGGATACCATTGGCTGATGTTAGAGAGGAGATTCTCAGAGATGGTCAGGCTACAGCGGCATCGATGCATACCCCGAGGTAGTCACAATATTCTCATCACTCTACGCATGCTCCAGGCACTGACCCACCTACAAATCACTCTATTGCTACAGAGGAGGAGCTACGAGCTGATCAGGTCCATATCACAGATGAGGGCCACTTGGATTCATTTGAGGAGGAGATACAAGCTGATTTGGTCCATATCACAGATGAGGGTTTGGACTCATTTGAGGAGCAGCTGAGAGATTTGAGCCATACTAGATTTATGGACATGCTACTATAGTCAGACACTTCATCCACGATGTCCACTCATCTAGTTAGCCCCTTGCACTCCTCAGTGATACGTACAGCTAGAGAGAGATATGTAGGCATGAGTGATGTGGTTGATATGATCACGGGACATGATCAAACTATACAGCCTACTCCAGGTGATACACAGGTATGTACATGTACATGTGCGTTTAAATTTTTAGAAGATATGTATACATGTTGCAAATTTGTAGGATAAATATATATATATATATATATATATATATATATCATGTTTAATAAATAATCTAGATTTCTAAGTTTTAATTTGTAGATCATTTAAATTGATCGTGGACTAATCCTTAAATTGACAGTTAGCTCATGTTACTCCTTCCTTGACCTCTGAGCATGTGCGTAGGAGAGATTCTTTAGATGTTGTTAGTGGACAGGTTAGTTATGGTTTTTGGTACATATATGTACATGTATGTATACATGCACGTTACAATTTATATTTAAATTTTTATTTAATTCTACTCGGATTTGATGTACATGCACATCTAGAGAGATAGATATATTATATTTAATATTTAAATAAATTCTACTTTTGCAGAACTCTCCCTCAGATGTTCGCTTAGTTCGTAGCCGACATGATCCCTGTTGATTTGCTCCGGACTTTATAGCTCAATTACATTTATCTTTTTATAGACTTTCATATTATATATATTCATGCGCGTACATGGAGTTTAGACTAGATTATACTTTATACCTGATTTGTGTTTGATCAGATTATACATGTTTGATTAGATTAGATTTATACATGTTTGATTAGATTGTATATTTCATGCATGTACAATGAAGTTTAGACTATATTATACTTTATATCTTCATTGTGTTTGATCAGATTATATATTTTTGCACTGCATCATGTGATGTGAAGTTTAGACTAGAGATTATATATTTCATGCACATGTACATGTGTTAGATTATATATTCCATGTGCACATGTACATACATGTTAGATTATATATGTACTTTATGTTTTATAGACTGGACTGGATTATATATATATATATATATATATATATATATATCGCGTGCACATGTTAGAAATACAAGTAGATATGCATTAAAATTTAAAAGAACATGTTCAAACAAAAGAGTATGTATCAAATGAACAAACTAAACTTAATAGGTCATGTATTGAATAGTTCACATGGTATGTGAGCTTCTAGGTATGTATACTGTAGTTAAATAGTTCACAACATGTACATGTCCTAATTCCATATTATATCAATTTTACAAATGTACATATTACATTCTAATTTAAAGATGCATTTTTTAATTAAATTATTTTAACTAGTGGTCCTTACAAATTACATGCATTTAGAATTAGATATAGTACCTTATACATACAAATTAAACATGCATTTAAACATGTACATGTACTTGAATTAACTTTGAATACATCCTAATTTGATATAATTAAAATGTTCATGTATTTAAACTTAAAAAATATTCATCCTTTAGTTTCAAAACAAGTTAAGAGATCTAGAATTTATCTTGAGTATTAATTCAATTCATGTGGGCTAAACCACATGTGTACTTTGGATTACTAAATATATATATAGTTCATACCACATCAAGTGGTTCAGAACGCTCTTCAATAACACTTAATATTTTGTCATGATCTTCACTATCTAGTCTCCACTTTTGAGACCGCCCCTGACATGGAACTGTTTGAAGAATTAGGCCAACAACAATGACCAAGTGACTATATTGATATACCTCGTTGTCAATTTGGTATTCAGTGAAATGAATCCCATGTTGAACAATTTTAACTTGTTTGAAATATGTCCCTTGCACTACAATTGAGCCTGCATGTACATGTATATAAGAAACGTGAGAAATTAAAAATTTCCACGTAAGCGATTTGTACATGTACATATTCAAATCAGAACTCAAACCTGTGGGAAATGACATTCCATCACTCATCTCAGATTTTGATAACTTCTTTCTCTCTTCTGTGCAACACAATAAATAATAACTAACACCTTCTATATTTCCATCTTCTGCTATGATTGCAAAAATATCTCCTGCAATTTGACACAAGTTAAATAAATTCTAAGTTATATGTCATTTTTAAGGAAATATTTACATGTGTACGTCATGTATGTACCTTTTTTAATCAATCCTGAAATATGATCATAATCACCAGAAATCAAAGGAATGTCTTCAAAGTTTTCATCCTCATTTGAATCCTCGTATGTGTCAGAAACATCTAGTGGCACCATTTTCCATTCACTAACATATCCAAGCTCTTGGTTTTTGCAATCAACATAGTTTTCGAAAATGCATTCAGAACAAAAACATGAATAATCCCTAGTGTATAATGTCCATGGGTGATTATCTATACTCATGACACAATGCAAAGATCTTGTCCTCTCCACGCTCTTGCATCCATGCATTGAATTTCCATCCACATCTACAAAATGTACATGTGTACGAGAATGTACATGTAGATCAAGTTGTTAAATTGAAACATTTGAACTAGGAACATGTATTTTTTAAAAGATTAAAAAAAATTAAATAAAACGCCAAAAGAGAACACGTACCAATTATCTCCCAAAACACTCTATATGGAATGGGTCTGTATGTTCTCGATGATGATTCCCTAGGATAATTAGGTTGCTCAAAGTGTTTCTCACACCATTCAACAACATCATGTGCATCTTCTATATGATCTCCTGTGTACTTTATTTGATGCTTTCTTAGAGCACGTTTGATACAAGCTCCTGCACCATCATGTTCACCCTTTCCATGACCACTCTCAAAAAAACTCCAAACATGTGGTATTTTGTCATTTCGATGATATCTACATTGTGCATAAAATGGCCTCGAAGATTTGAATTGTGTCGCACATCCATTAGACCAAACAAAATGTTTAACTATTGTTATACCTCTATCTTTCAAATATTCAAAAAACTTCTTAAAGAAATGTTGTACAAAAAGTGTGTCATGCTCCTTATCATCACTGATATAGAAGTGGTACTCTTTCTTAATGACGCGATTTTCAAATGTACTATCAACACCATCCAAATTCATCTGTGCATGTCGATAACACACATGCAACAAAATAGTGATTTGCTTTGAAAAATAATACTCTGATTGAATCTCTTTTTGATGTGCAAAAGAGTAATTCTCTGCGAAGTCAACTATAGATAGAATAGTTCCAAGTGGGAAAGTGTCTCTTAATCTTTTAAATTGTTCTACTTGCCACTTGGCAAAAAAACCATGGCATATGTATGGTTTTATCAACTTACGAAAATTTTCCATAAATGTTCCAATAGGTATTTCCTCTTCTACATAATCTAGCCTTGTAGATTCTTTTCCAAATTTTGTTTCAATTTTTTTATACTTGTAACTCTTGCAATTTACCATCTTCCTCGTGTCAGTATCTTCATCTCTCAAAGGTAGTTTAGCCAAGTCCCCGCATGTTCCACAAATTCCTCTTATGCAATTTATTTGACTGTTGCATTATCATCTGATTTATCACATAAGATGGATGCTATGAATTGACTTGTTCGTTTAGGAGGAGCATTTTCATAACCATCACTATCTTCTCTAATCTTTTGAAACACCTGATAGTACAAGTCAAATTCGATGTGATAATGACAACAAGTTTCAAAAAATTTGTTTAACTTCACATAATATGGCCTTAACCATTCAAACATGGTTTGTCCAATCTTTATGTGAGGGTTTGTTTTAGTAAACAATACATACAATTCATGTTTTGTTGTGTCTATCCAATGTTTTACATGGAGATCATAACGATCAGGACCAATCCTTTGCTTGATAACATCTCTACTATTTGGTGAAGGACGAGTATTATCATTCCAAAAACTTGTCACAAAGTTCCTAACAACATCTTCAATTCTATCAGAATGAGGAGCTCGACACATAATTGCCCAATTCCCTTCTGAGGTAGTATCATCCAAAATCCTTCTCCTTTTAACATATTTAGATATTGTCCTTCTACTAAAACCAAACTTAGATGACAGTGAAGAGATTTGTCTTTTTTGAGGCAATCTTTCATTTACTAAAGATGTCAACATCACTCTTCTTGAAATGGTCTTATCTAGTTTTCGAGATTTTTTACCAATGTTCACGAAACCTTTCTTAACATTATCAACAATAGATTTTTGTAGTTGAGAAGTTTTCCTTTTTTTACTTGTTGTATCTATACCCAACAATTTTGTTGGATCTATTAAGTCTTTATAAGTAAGTACAATTGATAACAATAGAGCTTTTTCTAGTGTAGTATCAAGATTGTTGAAATGAGACATTATTTCTTTTCCACTTTTATTCATTGACCTCCTTTTAGTATGTCTAGGTTCTTCACTGAGACGTTTCAACTCATCCACATCCATTTCAAGTAAATGATCTAAATTTTTATAAGAAATATTTCTCTTCACATGTTTAGCTAGATCCACAATATGCTCATCCATATCAGTGGTAGGAGGTAAGGAGCCTGACCCCTCTCCTTCAAAGGTCTCCATTGGTTCAACTATGACAATCTCCTCCCTATGTTCATCAACTATATTGTGTTCTTCAACAGGTTCGTTTGCCTCGACTCTCGCTTCAGAACTCCCTTCTTCTCGAACCCGTTCTGCACATAATTTAAGAGTTTGTGTAAGGTTCTTGAATTAATCAGAGATTATTCAATTAGGTTTAAGAATAGGGGTGAATTTGGCTTAAAGCTTTACCTGTTAAAATTAGCCCATTCAATTTGGTTTATTAAATTTAATTACTTTCAGGACCTTACTGTTATAACTCTAATTAAATTACCTGTTTAGGTTTAAAGTTCAATTTGTTCTCAAGTTAGGATGAGGGCTCAAATTTAAATTTAACTTGTGCAAGTAGGTTTAGAGTTAGAGTTAAATTTTGTTTAGTAATTTTAATATTTCAAGAAGATGATAATTATTTTAATTTAATTTTATTCTAATGTTTAATTCTAGATTTACACATGAATTATAATTAGTTTATTATTATCGTTTAATTTATGTTATTCCTTATGTATAGTGTTAAGGTTAAATTTTGTTTTGCGCTAATATAATGTAAATAAACATAAACATATAAAGTGGAAATAAATATTGATGAGTCATTTTGAAAACCTCAATCTCTAATTTTGAGCACTAATTTAACACTTAAAATAAATTTTTGATAAATTAGAAATTCCAATTTTGAAAATTAAAAGTACAAATATTTTGATGCACGCATACGATAAAGGTGACCTCATATTAATTTGTTATGGACCATAATGTAGGTGGACTATAATTTGTCACATGTGTGTATATTTAAGACCTATTATTGCATAATATACCTCCTAATCTGAAATGTTTTTGCATGTACGTGAAGTCATATAAATAGAACCTAAATTATTCCACATGTAATAGGTTATAAATTTATGTCACATTTAAGACCTATAATCAATTAATAGTCCTAATAGGCCTTATTATTAAAATCAATATGACCACGTATGAAAAAACATTTCACAATTAATATACTTAACTCCCCTTAAGACAGATATATTATGTGATATTATAGGACCTATCACATGAAATTACTTGTACATGTCTTAAATATTCAACATATATAATTTAGAACCTAGAAATTGTGACATAATAGGTCTTATTAATTTTATGACTTAATAGGTCTTATCTATTATAAATGGATTTAATTATATAAGAGAAAAATGCAATTACACAACAAGCAAGTTGATGGAATTTAAAATTTGCAAATACACATGTATTATCTCAAATTAATTATGCTTTCCAATTAAAACAAGATTATTTTTAATCCCCCTCATCAATTGGGAAACGATGTGTTATAATAAAGAATCGGGGGGGGGGGGCTGGCTTAAGGAAAATGGATCTCCAAAACATTGCCCTTGGAGCAAAACTCTCTTGGAAGATGTATCGTGAACCCCAAAAACTCTGGTGCAAAATCTTTCAAAAGAAGTATCTTGACATGGATCAACCGGACAGAATCCTTACAGTGGCAAATGCAGACAGAGGGTCTGCAACTTCGAATTTTTTATGGGAGTGTAGATCTGTGATAACTGACCACATCTCTTGGCACATTGGATGTGGGAACAGAGAAATTTTTTGGGAGGATTCGTGGGAGGGTGAACCTGCATTAAATGAATTGTTTATGGAGCAGGATTGGATCAATTGAATCAAAGACAGGTATGGTTCTTATGTTGAAGACTATTTTGACCCAGACCACTCAAATAGTAATATCCGAAAGTGGAAACAGGTGGATTTTGGATGTCCAGATCTGTGCGATCAATTAAGATCCATCCTCAGCAGAAGAAATATCCCTGTGTCCAATGCAAACGATAATATTTTCTGGTGTGGCTCGAAGTCAGGTGAGTATTGCGTGAAGTTGGGATATAAGGTCCAAAGGGCAATAGGCCCGTTCACTGATTGGTCGTCTAAACTATGCTGGCACAATAGACTTCTCCCCAAAGCTGGCACTTTTCTATGGATCGCTCTTCATAACCGAATCCTCATAGGGGATAGGCTCAAATTAATAGGCATCTCTAGTCCAAGCATATGTGTCATATGTATGAATGCGGAAGAGTCGGTTGATCATCTACTCTATACTTGCCCAATGGCAGTGTCCTGTTGGAATTGGTTTTTAGAAAAAATATGCTACACAGCAGTTAGGAATTTGAATTTGAAGGATTTCCTCACTTTGTGGCCTACAAATAGATCTTCTATGTGGAGCAATATTTGGATTATAGGCCCGTCAATGATAGCTTGGCATTTATGGAAGGAAAGGAATAGGAGGATTTTTAAAGATAAATGCCTCCCAGTGGATAGACTCATCGACTATATCAAAGTGTCCATAGAGGAATTGATCAACGGGAAGCAAAGAAAGCAGTTTCGACACTTTACTGATTGGGACAGAAAAATGGAGGAAAATTGGTCCCTGGCCACCCTCTCTCAGATGCCAAAGCTCTCAAAGAAGAAACACATTAAAAAACATATCAAATGGAAGGCTCCCCCCGTAGGATGGCTGAAGTTGAATTTTCATGGTGCCTGTCGAGGAAATCCCGGGGCCTCTGGTTTTGGAGTTGTTATTCGTAACAGTGAAGGCAAGTTATTATTGGGTAGTTATGGGGCCTTGGGGGTGGCCACCAACAATGAAGTAGAAATTCGGGCCCTCTTGGAAGGCCTTAATTTATGTGTTACCAATAAAATGACCAAGATCGTCATTGAAGGGGATTCCTTAGTTATTATTCAAGGGATTATCAAAAGGGGATTTGAGAGTAGGAACCTAAACAAATGGGTCCCGTGCATATCTCGACTCCTCAATGATATTAATCACTATGAATTTACTCACACATATAGAGAGGGCAATCGGGTGGCAGATATTATCGCCAATTTGGGGGTTGACATCCCACTTGGTACTACCACTTTTGATATACAATCAGTCTTAGAACCAGTCCGTGATCTAATCAAAGCAAATTACGCACAGTAAGGTTCTACGTCGGGTTCACGTTTTGGCGGCGTGCTAGGACACTTTTGGTATGCAGGGTTTGTTTTTTAACAGTAATGACTGTGGATGTTACAGACAAGTGGACCGTGTGCATAGTAGATCTGTAATCTACACTGACACTTCCCGATCTCTCGGTTCACAAGAGATTTTACAATCTTCATTGTGGAAAGTGTTGTTTGGTGGAAGCTCCTAGAATGGGATGTTTCTTGCTATTTATGGGATCGTTCTTTGAATATCTCCATACCCGAAGTGTCTTTTCCTGAGTTGGGACTGTGGATAATGGCCTTCTTTGGAGACGTCTCGTGTGTTAACTGTGAAGAGGATCTGAGGGGGCAACTACAGAACTTGTTCTTTACAATGGATGCGGCCTATGATGCCATGGAGGGGTTGGTAGGTGTGCTCCTCAATCATCAAAGTCACCGGTGCGACTCAAAGGTCCTTGAAGCCACGCTTATCCCGATGGTGGATGTTCTGGAGTCAAGGGAAAAAATGGTTGAGCTTCTAGGCGGATTTGTTAAACCGCTCCTGGTGGATGCAGTGGCTAACTGTATTTTAAGTTTACCATCCGATCAGAGACTGAGTATCCTAAAAGTTTATTTTCAGATGGAAAACTATCTGCCATCTGATAGCTCGGAAGAAGGTTCATCTACGGAGGATGGGGAGGAGTCGGACAACGAAAGGCACAATCGTGCTATGGAAAAATATCTGGCAAAGTTGGAAGAATGGGATAAAATGAGAATCTTCTGCGAGAACGCATGGGAAGTGTTTCGTTGTGCTGTTATGAACGACAATATGGAACCCTTCAGGCATGTTACCCAAACTGAGGAGTGGTGGTTGTCGGATCAATCGACTAGCAATGTCATCCATGTTGGTGAATGCATTTTTGTTATTCTACAAGCCCTGCGTGGCATTTAGTAGTTGTTAGGCCTTCATGGAATGGTTTATGGTTTTTTGATTCGAAACTCTATGTAATCTTTTTAATTATTAATTTAGGGCGCTATACCCATACTTGATAGCACTTACCCAAAAAAAAAAAAAAAAGATTATTTTTAATCCTATTATTTCCAATTAATTTAATTAAGATTTTTTAAATTAATTTTCATTAAAAATATTAGATAAAAAATATTTAACGAATTAATTGTTACGTAATACATATTAAATTAAATAGAAATAAAATTAAAAATACATACTTGCATCATGATATCTTTGTCTTCTTTGTTCTCAATTTCTTTCTTCCGTTTCGGGAGAATAATTCCTTGAAGTCTTATTTTGCCTTCTCTTCTTGTTCCCCGTGCTTTTAAAGAAACCTTCAAATTATTGCCCTCAAAATAATTTTCAAATGTCTTCTCTCATCCAAAAATGCGAATTATTTTAATAATTGGTGTGATAAAAAATGAAAAAAATTATGGACATTTATACGACTCCACAAATGAAAAAAAAATAAAAAATTGCATCCGCCAAAGTTCGAACGAAACCCGACAATTAAAAATGGTCGAGTTCGTTCGAACATGGCCATTACAAAAAATTACGGGCCAAAATCAAGCCCAAGGGTTCGAGTGAATGGGGGTTTGCTCGAACCCCTTATGGTTCGAGCGAACCCCATTCGATCGAAGTACTGTTCATTTGAACCTTCATATTAGAGGTTTCTCCCTAAAATTTTCAGAGTTCTGAAGAATTATGACTTCAGAGCTCTGGTTCAAAGCACGAATGAAATAATCTTGATAACCCAAAAATATTAGATGGTAGTACTCGGAGCAAGCTTTCCAACGAGTATAATTTTGTTATATTTTGAATTTATTATGTTCTTGTTTTTTTAATTTTATGGAAAACTAGTTTTTCACCAAACATGAACTTCTCTGTTCAATGCATTGGGAAAAATAAGAAATTAATTCAAAAAAAATCTGAAAAATATCTAAGCCCCTGGTATTGATGTCTTCTTTCTAACAAAAAAAAAAAATTGAATTTCGATTTATATAGAACAAGTTATGTGTTCAAACTTAAACCTATGTCTGAATTATGACTAATCGGACTTCAAAACTTTATAAAATGAAAAATATTGAACATATCACTATAAAACCAAATGCAAGCCCTAGATATTGATGTTACAAACCAAAATTCAAAAGAATTGAGTTTTTATCATTTATAGAAAAAAAGTTATGCGTTTCGGGAGGCATGTCACTCTTAAAAAATGTAGTTTGTTGTAAAAAACTACTTTTCGAGGGAGATGGAAATTTTTTTAAAAAATCCTTCAAAAAAATTTGAAAAAAATGTATATAGAATCTACAAGCAAAATACTACAAATCACTAATTCACATCATCTTCAAATTTTTAATAGTTTAAAAGTTATAGTTCTCGAAAGTTGAAGATTATTTTAAAAATGTACATCTCAGTGTCAAAAGTGGCAAAAAAGTGGGAACCATTATTGTGAGTTCACCTTGTATATATACATATATAACATACATACATACATACACACACATACATATACATATACACACACACACACATAGATATGTGTGTGTGTGTGTGTGTGTGTGTGTGTGTGTGTGTGTGTGCCGAAGTCTTTGGCCAGAGCATATCCTATTCTTATGAATAGATGCCTACTCTGTTTGGGTAGATGCCTATCCCGGATTGGATAGATGAAACATCTTGTCCCTTATGGAAAGATGCCTAACCCGTATGGTTAGATGTCTAACCTGTATGGTTAGATACCTAGTCCCGTATGGATAGATGCCTAACCCGTATGGTTAGATGCCCATCCTGGTTGGACTACAAATCACTAATTCACATCATCTTCAAATTTTTAATAGTTTAAAAGTTATAGTTGTCGAAAGTTGAAGATTATTTTAAAAATGTACATCTCAGTGTCAAAAGTGGCAAAAAAGTGGGAACCATTATTGTGAGTTCACCTTGTATATATACATATATAACATACATACATACATACACACACATACATATACATATATACACACACACATAGATATGTGTGTGTGTGTGTGTGTGTGTGTGTGTGTGTGTGTGTGTGTGTGTGTGTGTGTGTGTGTGTGTTCTGAAGCCTTTGGCCAGAGCATATCCTATTCTTATGAATAGATGCCTACTCTGTTTGGGTAGATGCCTATCCCGGATTGGATAGATGAGACATCTTGTCCCTTATGGAAAGATGCCTAACCCGTATGGTTAGATACCTAGTCCCGTATGGATAGATGCCTAACCCGTATGGTTAGATGCCCATCCTGGTTGGATGGATGCCTATCTCATTTGAATAGATGTACTTGAGTATGCGATTGATTCAAAGATAATTAATAGTAAGTAAGAATAAGAAATCAATATTTTTATATATATAAAAAAAAAAAAAATCGATTGAGTTTTTGGTAAAAGTTAAGTGGGTTATTACATGTGGTATATGTATGTATGTATGTATGTATGTATACATATACATATATGTATAAATGTATATATATACATACATATATATACATATGTATATATGTGTATATACATACATATGTATGTATATATGTATGTATATATGTGTGTGTGTGTGTGTACATACACATATATGTATATATGTACACACACACACACACACACAGATATATATCTGTGTGTGTGTGTGTACATATATACATATACGTGTATGTACACACACACACACACACACACACACACACACACACACACACACACACACACACACACACACATATATATATATCTGTGTGTGTGTGTGTGTGTGTGTGTGTGTGCGTGTGTGTGTGTGTGTGTGTGTGTGTGTGTGTGTGTGTGTGCATATATACATATATGTGTATGTACACACACACACACACACACACACACACACACACACACACACCTAAAAATGATCTGAAGATAATTAATTAAATAAGCAATTGTTTAATTAATCCCCCTTTCCAATTTAATTAAATTTACTAGTAATTTGATTGAATTTCCCCATTCACCTGCTTATTAATAAATCTAAGGATTTACTTAATAAGTTCATTTCAATAGTACCCTTTGATTAATTAATCTTCCCTCGTTTGATTCATTTCTTCTAATCCCCTAATTAATTAAAACAAATCAATTTATGAGTTGTTGAAAGTTAATTAGCCTTTTCCTATTATTTAAATTTTTAAATTCAAATTCCCCACATGCCTCCTAACTTCTAACCACCTCCTAACCTAACCCATTCCACCTAATCCTGGGTTTAACTAACCCTATCCTATCTTGCACATCCTAACCTCCTTATCCAAACCTCCTATGGGGTGGATATTCTCCCCTTGAGACACATGGCACTTATGCCACATGTCTCCTCCCTTGGTCACTTGCCCTCTTGCGAGCAAGATTCCTTGAAACTTGTCACCACATAGATGACAAGTGTCCCTCCCTCCAACCTCTTCTCCAACCTCCTCCAATTTGACCCTTGATATCTTCAGATTCAACCTTGACCATTGATTCCTGCCACCTCACCCCTGGCCTTGAAAATCCTATAAATATCCCCCATTTTGGAGCACAAAGGATCCCATCTCATATTATTTAAGCATTGTTATTATAGGCAATTGTATCTTAGATTTATATACATATACATATACATATACATATATACATATACATATACATATACATATCTATGTGTGTGTGTGTGTGTGTGTATTTATTTACATATATACTTATGCAAAAATTTATGAATCAGTAAAATGCCTTCCAATAGAAGCACTTACTAGCTTTCTCTTACCAACAGAATATAGTAAATAAAGTTTCATAGATTTCCCAGTCTATAAAAGTTTATGATTAAGACCATCACTGAAGTTTAAGTAAGAACACGATTATATATAGCCCAAACCATAATGTCATTATCAACCCAGTTTGATAAAAACGAGAAGCTAACAACAAAAGGGGGGAGCAACACTATCCTTGCCTACGAAACTACTGTAATTCAGAATTAAACCTAAATATCAGTGGATGTGTTGAAAAATCCACCACATGCTTAAAATTACTAGAAAAACATCAACCTGGGTAGGACTAATTATCAGGGTTCAAAGTCTTGGTGGGCCCTATCTCCTTGCATGGTTGCTTTCTTTGTTGTCCCAGAAGAGGATTTCGCTTTAGCCTTAAGGTCCCTCATTTTCCTCTTGGATTCTTCTCCAGTTGCTTCCTTTCCTTCTTGCAAATGAGAGGCTTTTATGATGACATGCGATAAAACCTAAAAAATACCCAATTTTGCTTCAGGGAATTATGGAGGGGGCTCAAAACCTTCTACTTTCATATACTCCACCCACTAATTAATGCCTTCCGTCGGCTTCAAATAGAACCATTTTTTAAGTAAGTCAATATTTCGTTCCATTATGGTCTGCTTGTCCGTGAATTTCTTCCTATCTTTAATCACCAAAACAGGTCAACGCACAATACCCTCCCTACAGTTAGCAACAACCTTCTTCCCTTCCACCTCATAGTCCTCTAGGAAGGGAATTCTGAGAAATTCATTGACATTTTGAACCGCAATCTCTAGACCTCCCAAGAGTTCTTTTCAAAAAAAACTCTGCAAAGTTGGATGACATCCAACTTAGGAATTTTCATCACCAGTAGGATAGCAACAAAGGTCGCAGGGATATATGGGTTAACCCTAAACCTAAATTCATAGTTAATATCCTCCTCCCCCATGATTTCTTACACTGTCGTAACAGACAAGTCATCTAGGTCATTTAAAATCCTATGCCATCTCTCAGGCTTGACCTCTCCTCTAAAAGTCATAATCTTATGCTTCTCTTCTAGCATCAATACTACATGTGACTCCATTATCAACCTAGCTCTGAAATTGCAAGAGACTATAATGTGAAAAAGCTTGCCTGCTAAGCCTTTAAAAATAACCCATCTTCCTGAAGTAATAGCTATTAATTTGCACATTTAGTGAGGAGTGCTTCAACATGTGCGGAGGGGATTGGAGTCAGGATTAAGCCTGCCACCATGAGAAATAATCATGGGCCGCCAGCTCCTCTCTAAAATCTAAAAATTGGATACATGATTGAGGTACCACGTAAGCTTAAGGTCGTAGTTATAAATCCTTAAGGCTTTTTCCGAAAAGACTAAGGTTAGAATAAGTAATGTCCAATAAGGCATACTCAATCCTTCACGAGCCTAAGCTCATCTACCATCCTCTATAAACATTTTATTTTATTATTATTTTCTTTTTAATATTTTTAAAGCCTTATTTCTATACTCCTATAATATTTTCCGCCCAAATCCCATCGGCCCCTAGGTTAGCTAGAGAATCTGCTATACAATTCCCTTCTCTGTAAATATGATTTAAGGAAAATACCTCTAAAGCTTTGAGAAGGTCTAAAGCCCTGCCTAGGTGAGCATTTAATTTCCAATTTGGGGTAGTTTCCTTTCTTAAAGCATTGATGATGATAGAAGAGTCCCCTTCTATCTCCAATTATCTTATATTCAACTTTTTACTCAATAAGAGACCTTCAATAGGAGCTTGAATCTCTGCAATATTGTTGGTTTATGTCCCTATAGGTTTGCTAAGGCTGGCAATTCTAGTGCCATCCCAATTGTGAATGACATCCTATTTCTGCCTTCTGGGGGTACTCCTTGAGGCCCCATCAAAGTTCAATTTAAACCATCCAGCTCTAAGAGGAGTCCATTTGATGTTGGTTCTTAGATTAGGGTTGTCTTGGTTACCCTTTCCAATGTAGGGGAAATTTTCAGGCCTTGCCATCTACTCCTCCATTTTTTCATCCCGTCTAATCAGAATTACCTCCTTCTATTGTGAGAACAATCTATTATTTACAATTTCTACAATGGATGCCTCCATTTTTAGAATCAAAAGGTCCACATTCATTTCTTTCCCTTCGAAAATTCTTCTATTTCACTCTTTCCATATTTCCCATATCAGAATAGACGGAGCTATTGTCCATATGATGCTATATATTCCTCTGTTATTTCGACTCGACCAACTTTTGAACCAGTCAAGTAATTTATCAGGAATAGTTGTTGCCCATTCTAATCTATTAAATAACCATCTCCAACAATTATTGCTATATTGGCAATTTAGTAATATGTGATCTACTGATTCCAAAGCTTTTTCGCATAAGGGGCATCTGGATGGGCCCTCAAAACCCATTTTAGTGAATCTATCTATTGTTAATATCCTTTTTTGAAGGGTTTTCCAAGCAAAAATAGCTACTTTGGGAAGGCAAAAAATGTTCCAACATAGATGGATTGGAAGGGAGGTTTCAAGGTGCTAAAGTTTCTTATTGAGTAAATGATATCCCTCTTTCACATTATATGATCCTATATTGGATCCTGTCCAAACTAGTTTGTCCTCTCCCAATCTAAAAGAAAGCTTCCTATTGTTTAAAAATTTCACAAAAGCCTCTACTTCTTGCATAGGAAAGTTCATATTGTCTAAAGATTTCCATCTCCTGCACAGTGAAGGGTCATTATCCATGAATTCTATATAGTCCTTGACATCCTTGCCCCATTGAGTTGTCAATATGTCTTTAATAATAATACTATTCATCAGACCATCTAAAGCCGAGAATACTCCCCAAGAATCTTCCCAAAAAAGAGCTTTATCGCCTTTGGCAACATCCTAAGAGAGTTTTTCCAGAATAATGTCTCTGCTATCTATGAGGAAGTTCCAAACCCTAGACCCTTTGGGATGTGAGGCCATTCTAAAGATGCTCAATGAGTCATTACTTAAGAGATACTTATGATTTAGGATTTTAACCCATTTAAGATTGGGCTTCGAGTACATTTTCCAAATGAGCTTGGCTCCTAAAGCTAGATTTTGCCTAGCTAAGTTTTTAATGCCAATCCCCCCTTCCTTGATAGGTCTGCATATTTTATCCCATGCTATCAGAGCTAACTTCTTTTGGTTTGTAGCTCCATTCCAATAAAAGTGCTTGAGTTTCCTTTCTAGCTTGTCATTGACTCCTTTGGAGAGAGATAGGCAGGACATCTGATAAATAGGAATTGCAGATAAGATTGCTTTCAACACAGTTGTTTTTCCTGCTAGAGAGAACCACTTGTTTTTTCAAGACATCACCTTCTTGTCTATCTTGGACAATATTTTGTCCCATGATTTGTTGTTCCTACACCCTTTGTCCAATGGTAAACTTAGATACTTACAAGGGAGGTTACCTTTCCTATATCCAAAAATGTTGCATATTTCTAGTTCCAGCAGGGGAGGAGTGTTGAAAAAGAAGATCTCAGACTTGTCTTGATTAACCACCTGGCCAGAAGCCTTGGAATAGTTTACTAGAATTTTTCTAAAGGTTCTAGCTTCTAACTTTTGGGTTGCCCCCATTAGCATGGTGTCATCAATAAATTGTTGATGTGTGATTGATTCTAGACCATTAGTGACTTTAATGCCCTTAATCTAATAGTTCTCGTGAGCTTTTACAGTTGTTCTCCCTAAGGCTTCTGGCATTATGATGAATAGGAAAGAAGAGATTGGATCTCCTTGCCTGATACCTCTAGAAATTCCAAAGAAGCCTGCAGGAGATCCATTGACTAAAATTGAAAACTTGGGGTTGGAAAGGCATTCAAAAATTAGATTGATCCATTGTTTAGAGAAGCCAAATTCCTCAAGGAATCTACACAGAAACCTCCAATCCACTTTATCATAAGCTCTTTTGATGTCTAGTTTGACTAGCATCCCTGGATTACCGTTATGTTGATTGGAGTGGATCACTTCTTGGGCTATGATGATTCCATCAAAGTTGGATCTCCCAGGCACAAAACATGTTTTCTCTTCAGACATAATGTGAGGGAGGATAATTTTTAGTCTATTGGCTAATGCTTTGGTCATAATCTTATAGATGGTATTATAGAGGGAAGTCGGTCTAAAATCATCAAAGGATTTAATATTTTCCTTTTTTGGTATTAGGGCAATAAAAGTATTATTGATTTCTTTTAGTAGTTTGCCTGAGTTTCTAGTTGCTTCCAAGGCCTCCACAAGTTCTTCACCTAAGATGTGCCAACATTTATGGAAGAAACATGTTGGGAAGCCATCAGGCCTTGGAGCTTTGTCAAGGTGCATTTGGCTTGAAACTGTCTTAATTTCTTCAGCTAAAAATTTACTATTTAACATACGATTTTGATCCAGGGTCATCAATTTTGGAATGTTGGTTAAAAAATCAGATTGTGTTGCTAAATTTGAGGAGTTTCAGTTATTAAAGATATTCTTAAAGAAGTTCACAACCTCTAAATCTATATCTTTAGGATCCTCAATTAAATTGTTAGCCTCATTCTTGATGCTTTTGATCCTATTGATATTCCTTCTTTGCTTGGTACTATTGTGGAAGAATTTAGTATTCTTATCTCCCGCTTCCAGCCAAGTTTCCCTGGATTTTTGTTTCCAGAAGACTTCCTCCTTAGCTAAAATGTCTGCATATTGAATATTGACCAAACAATTCCTTCTCCTTTTGAAACTTAGTCTGATCCATACCATCTTTAATTACAACATCGTTACGATTCTCTAGATCCCTTTCTAGTTTCTCCTTTGATTTGATAATATTTCCAAAGTGTTCCTTGTTCCAAAGAAGAAGTTTTCTCTTGATAAATTTGAGCTTGGAGGTGAAACAAAAAAGTTTGGAGCCTAAAAATTGTTCTTTGTTCCACCATAATTCAATATTGTGGAGGAAATCTTCACTCATCATCCACATTTTTTTCAAATTGAAAGGGGCATCTCACATGACCTACATCCTCTTCTATGGAAAGAGATATTGGGAAATGATCAGATCCTGAGACTGGAAGGATCTTGGAACTCAGGTTGAATGGGAAGTGAGTCATGTTGCCTTTGAAGAAGAATTTGTCTAACTTTTCTGCTAGTTGACTGAATCCTTCCCTCCCATTATTCCAAGTGAAATCGTCATTGCTAGCCTTTATCTCCAATAAGTTGTTCCTATTCACCCTAACTCTAAATTCTTGAAGAGATTGAGGTTCTTTTCTGATACCACCTTATTTTTCTCTTGAATTCAGGATGGCATTAAAATATTCTCCCATGATGATATTCTTGACCATATGTTGTAAACAAAAACTTTCAAGTTCTATCCATAGTTCTCTTTTTTTATCTGACGGGATTGGTTCGTATACATTGATTAAAATCTCTTTTAAGTTGCTTTTTAGGCTACTAAATTGTCCTTCTATCCAATTTTTGTTGGAGCTAAGTGTTGAAAAGGAGACCTTCCTTGGATCCCAAATTATTCCCAGACCACTAGAGGCACCTTCAACCTATTCAGTTTCCATTTTCTAGAATCCTATTCTTTTCTTAAAAAGTTTTGCTTCCTCTGTAAACAACTTTGTTTCTTGAATAAAAATGATTTTTGCATTCCAAGATAAAATGTTGTGCTTGATGATGCGCTGTTTATTAGGGGCCTTCATGCCCCTAATATTCCAGGATGTGATCTTCATGGCTCATTGGGAAGGACCTTCCCCTTCCCTGCATTAAAAAAGGTCGTAAGTTTTAATTGATCTTCTGCCAAGCCATCCTTCATTCTTATATCATTGAGAGATTTTCTACCTCTTCTCTTGGCTTCCTTGGCACAATTTGGGCTCTCAATATTTTAGCAGTCTTGGTAAATGCCCATTTTAACTGAATTCTCATTGGTTTTCATGCCATGACTGATATTAGTTCGAGACCCTCCACCATGGGTTTGTTGAGAGGCTCCCTTCTCGGATACTAAGCCCTCCTTAAGGGTGGGCTCTTCAAGCTCTTCCTCCTCATTGCCTTCCCGACCCTCAAACTCCATAATATTTAGGATCTTCTTAATTAACTCTTATTTCTCTGAATCCCAATAGATTGTATGTTGCATCCAATTCCAAAGGGATATCATAATTTTCCTAGATCTCATGGCAACCCTTACCACTTAGGGCTCCTAGCAAAGTATTATTAACATTGCTAAACCCTTCATTAATTTGAGAGTGACTTGCCTTTTCCTTTGTCTAATCTAGGGCTTCTATCTGTTCCACAACCTCCTCCTTTAAAACCTTTGTCTCATGTAATAACTCTCTAAGGGAACTTAGAGGTTTGTTTGGAGAATTCGATCTTGAGGAGATCTATGATATAAGATGAGTATCTCCCAATTTACCTTGGAAATATCTCCCCTTAGATTCCATAGAAAAACCCCCACCCGAAGGGTTGAGACTAATGTTAACCATAGGATTAGGGTTAGGACTCTCAATATGTGATGATCTATAGTTTGGTCGACTTCTTGCCTTAAGGATAATATCCCTCTCATCTATGAAGTTGGAGTAAAAGAAGGGTTTAATGATCTAGGATCCTTTCCCAGATAATAATTCAATATGCTCTAGTTGCTTGATTCTGGTATCCATATTCAGGAGTATTTTGATTGATTTTGAGCTTTCTCTTAGTGTGATACCCTCACAGCCTAGAAAGGTTCCCATCTTATTACCTATTGCTTCTAAGACTACAAGGAATCGGTATTCTACAGGTAGTTTGTTGAGATCGATCCATCTTGGAAAGAGGCTTGGGCGATATGTATTTGGAAAAAAATTTGGAATCCAATTGAAGCAATGAAAATAATAACCCTTAAAGAATTTTATTACTCCATCTAGGATTTTCTTTTTAACTGATTTATTTTTACATAAAATAGAGAGAAAATTACAGTCAAGTGTAGAGATACTTACCTGGTTGGGATATTTTCTTTCCCACCATTGAATAATGTTTTGCAAGGGTTGATTGTTGCCACTCCAAATTGCAAGAACACCCAACTTGTTGAAGCGTTCCCATATAGGATTGAATGATATGGGATCTAAGTTTAGCAGGATCTTATTGATTGTTTGCTCCTTCTAGGCAAGGGGTGTCCAAACTTGATGAATGTTGAATTGCTGAGCATTATTAATGGGAATCACATTAGCATCTGAAGTTGTATAATCAGAAGTCAAAGATTTTGATGCCCTAGTAGATCCAAAATTCTATTGAGACTAAAAGTTCTTGCTTTTACGAGATTTATCCTTCCATTTCATTGGGATTCCGTGGGCGTAGAGTACATATTTTTCCTGCATCCGCCATGCTTTCTTGCTTTTCCTAGAGAAGACAACTTCCCATCCCTTTCCTGCATATGGGTGGGAGGAAGGAGGTTCCTTCTCGGGAAACATTGTGATTCACATTTTTGCGCATGAAGCAGAGAAAATCCTTTTTGTTTTTAAATGTTTTTTTAGTATGCTCAAACCTATTATTGTTTGTGTTAGAGTAATCTTTTATTAGCTAATAATAATTTATTTAATTATTAGTCTATTATACTCTATGCTTAAGCTAAACTTAGGAATCTTATAATTCTTTAGGGTTTTCTCCTTTAGGGCTTCGAGTATCCTTTTATAAGGATTCTCTCTTTGTATTTTCATAACAACTGTAATTATTGAATTGCATTCTTGTTGCACAATCAATATGACTCCTCTTTTCTGGATCTTTGAATTCTGGCCTCCATAACTTTTTTGCTTCTCTCTTCTTGTGACAGGTTCGCATGCAGGTGATCTTTGGGAGCTGTAAAGTTGATTTTTCCTCAACTCTAATATGGTATCAAAGCTCCAGATCTGCATGCCCCTGTTCTCTTCATGAGAGTTTTTGGGCCTTGTTCTTCAGATCTGTGTATTCGGGGGTTTGTGCAGTTGTTGTTTTTTTCCATTTCTAGGGGTAGCTGATTTTTTGGTACATTTTGGTGCCAAAAATACCTCACGGTTGGGTTCAGGAGGTCGTTTCCACAAATTTTGATATACAATTCGACCTATTTTGGTGACAAGGGCATCTGGGGCATGATTTTTTATTGGCATGTTTTTTGAGGCATGAAAATCCATACAATTCTACCTGCAAATGCGTCAGAAATTTTTTGTCCAAAAAAAATAAAAATAAAAATAAATTTTCTTTTACCCTCTTTATGCCCTAAAAGACGAGTTTTTTATATTTTGGCTGTAACTTGGGCATCCAGAGACGTTTTTCGACAAATATTATATCATCAGAAATCTCTTTCTGAGCTCTATCCAGATCTGGAGGTTTGAATTTTTTATTTTGCTTTTTTTATGGTATTTTTTTTCTGTCAAAGCCAGAGGTTCATTTTTGCACTTCAAGAGACATAACTTGAGCATCCGAGCTTCGTTTTTTGAAAACTTTATATTGTTGGAAAGATTGTTCTCTATTCTTTCCATTCATATGAGTTTTATTTCCAGATTCTGCTCTAGGTATATTTTATTGAGTTTTTTGCTTTTTAGCACTCTAGTGAATATCTTGGATGTTTCAGGTCCTGGGATCTTTTTCTTTGAGTAGGATGTCTCATCTTTGGTTGTTCTTTATGTTTCCAGTCTTCTATCTCTTTTGATCATTGTAGCATTTTATTTATGCAAACACACTGAGATAAAGTGCCACCATGCATTGTATACTTGAGATCTTGCACATCTTGTGTCTTATTGTACATGCACTACTTATAAAGTGTCATGGGGGGGTTGATGTTTTCCTTTTGTTTGCTATCTACCTTTGTTAAGCGAGTGTTCCTTCCACGATACTATGTACTTTCTCTGCACCTTTGATGTTCCTGGTTCTTCGTTATGAAGTTCTTGTTGGTCATTCTTTTCAGTGTACTTGTCCCTCTTCCTTTTCAACATTATGGGGAGGTTTGTCCTGTTGGTTCTAATGCTTCCTTAGTTCAATTGATCAACTCTTCAGGCTTTGGTGTTTCATGCCATCTATATCTTCGAGTTCAGTTGTTTGCCTTTGTTTGCTATCTGATTCAAGTAGTGTCATTTGAGGGCACTCATGCATATTACAGTCTTCTCTACCTGGTCATGTTCTATTTCAGTGGAGGTTCTTCAGATTAGTAGTTACTCTTCAATAGTGTTTGTAGTTATTTCATGTGTCAATGGTGTTCTTCATTCTCTTCTTTTTTGTTCCTATCTTCTGGAACACTCTTGTTTGGAGGCTTCTTAGTCCTTCACTTGAGCTTTAATCTCTTCTTGGAGAGGAGTTTTGTTCCCATTGGGTTTTCTCCTTTTTTCTCCACTTTATAGAGATTTTATTGTACTTGGGTACCTCATCAGGCCTAGTTGTCGGGACCCATTTTTTTCATGCTTTTTTAGTCCTTAGTTGTTTTTTAGCTACTCCCTAAGTTCATCTTAAGGGGGGTGTTAGAGTTATCTTTTATTAGCTAATAATTATTTATTTAATTATTAGTCTATTATACTCTATGCTTAAGTTAAACTTAGGAATCTTATAATTCTTTAGGGTTTTCTCCTTTAGTGTTTCGAGTATCCTTTTATAAGGATTCTCTCCTTGTATTTTCATAACAACTATAATTATTGAATTGCATTCTTGTTGCACAATCTATATGACTCCTCTTTTATGGATCTTTGAGTTCTGGCCTCCATAACTTTTTTGCTTCTCTCTTTCTATGACAGGTTTGCATGCAGGTGATCTTTGGGAGCTGTAGTGTTGATTTTTCCTCAACTCCAATAGTTCGTGTATACGAAAAAGTTGAAAAGTTAAATCTCTTAAGAAGTAACTAAAAATTGATCCATACAATTTTTTTCAAGGGAGCATTAAAAGTGTTTGAATGCACGTTATTAGATGTTGTAACAAAGAGTTTTACAAGGCTAGCCACTTCAAGAAGTAAACTAGGATTGAGTTAAGAGACAATATTAGATACACAATGATTAGAAGTCAAAGTTTTTACATGCCAAAAAATGATCAACTCCTTGGTTTTTGGTATTATAGTTCACTCGAGCAATTTGAGACTATATGGGTGAAATTTTCACTTAAAAGCAAATAAAAGTATTTTTACAAGATGACAAGGCACACAAGTTAGACATATGATTAGTGAATGTACAAAAGGTGAAGGGAGGGTACCAAGATACAATTGAACACGTTAATCAATGCTAGAAATTTTGAGGGGGAGTTTTAAATATGCCATGTGGGTTGTATTTTAAATCATTCATCACAATCAAATGTCCATGTATGCTCATACAATGTTTGACACTTATAATGCAAAATTGATAAAAGCCTTCAAAATGACATTTTAAAACTTCCTAAAGATGCAAACAACAATAATTAATATTTTTTGTGATATATCATATAAGAAACATGTAAATAAGGCATCAACTAGCACTAAAACACACACTTGTCAAATTAAAAATAAGAAATTACTCTACAAAAACCTTAAAAGGGTGAAGACTCTAGAAAGAGTGTGCATTGTTCTCCTCATATCACTATCACTATCAAAGTACAAGTAGTACATTGCCAAATATGTTAATCAAAGCTATACCACACATACCAATACCCCATTGCTACAAAACATCCCTCACAACTTAGAAACTTTATCTCTTATGCTTATAATCTCATAAGAATATGTAAAATAAAGTTGTAAGATGAGTCAAACCTCTAAATTTTTTATTTACATGAGTTATGACATCCCTTTGTCCTTTTTTGGCCCTAAAAATAAAAAACAAATGTGAAAATAATTACTTAAGTGCCTATACCCTTTAAACTATATTCTTTGTCTTAACAATTGTGCATTTGTTGCTTTTGCCAGATTGACAATCACACATTTATTTTGGTTTACAATACGTCCACCATGATATGCAAGTGTTCATCATGATAGATGACACATTTGCATCTTGTACAAAGTGATAAATTCACCATTATTTCTTTTCTACTTCGTTTTCATGATCAACAACCCGCCAAACACTACCACAAATTGTCATGCTTCAAATTACACCACTTTTATGATGTTTTCATATTTTTAGATTTTGGTCACCTTCTCAACTAATTAGTTCTCAATGATCCCACTATCCACATCCATTTGACCCTTTTTAGGTAAATTAAAGTCATTCAAACGAGACATATTCTATAAAATAACATTGGTGTACTCCTTTAAAATTATGTTTTGAAGCCTAATAAAAAGATTCCAAAATAATGGCATAACAAATACCAACAAAAACCATGAAGGATTCAAAGTTTAAGGCATTAGATCGAGAAAACCTTATGTCTCTTGTAAATTTAGTGTAAAATTTCAACTTTGCAATGACACAGTTTTAGCATAGAGGTAATGATAAGATCTTATACATTAAAGTTCCAAGGTGTTTTGTTTTTTTATATTGGAAGAAACCAAAAAACAAGGGGGCTAACCCATAGGAACAATAAGAAGAACAGTGGCAAAACCACTGTCCGCATATAATCAGCAGAGTTACAGCCTTTTACCTATATAAAAAATAATTATCATTCTACAAGAGTTTAGCAGGAAAAAAGCAGTAATAAGCAGAGTTTTAGGCATATGCCACGCAGGGCAATAAACATAGAAATTCAAACAAAAACATAGGCTAACAATATCCGCCTGCAAGCTACTAAATGTAAATAAAAAACCAGCTTTCCGCCGCATTAAGAGAATTACTTATTTTTCCCATGGCTCCTCTTGGGGAGGAGCTTTCTTGCCCATTCCTTGGTCAGGAAATTAAACAAGGCCTTGTAGTCCTCATCATCCTTGTCTTTACCCTTGGACGCACTTTCCTGCATGAGGCACATAGTGGTAGCCGAGCAACACATCATATTCAAAGTGAATTTAGAAACATCATGCATTTTGGATTCCACCGCCACCAGTCTGTTGGTGATATCCTGCACATTATCAGAAAGGGACACTATTTTTTTCTCCAGCTCCGCTAGGTTGTTGTCCTCCTCCTCTTTTATGCTACTCGCCTCCTCCACAACCATCATTTTTTCCAGTCTGAAAGTCGGGGAGGGGGAATTTGCAGGCTCCAGACTTGTTGAAGAAGTGGGGCTTTCTAAAGCCTGGGTGGAACTGACCGAGTGAGGGGTCAGGTTATGGTGGAGCAAACCACATTATCAGTTGGGATAAAATTTCCAGTGTCATGCGAAGAGGAGTGGTCTCTCAGAGAATTTTCAGAGGGTTTAGAGGCAAGCCTGCTAGATCGGCGGGGGGTATTGGCCTTGTTAGTGATATCCATGTCATAATCAATCTCCTAGATTCTGACTTTCTTTGGAGTTCTGACCTCTTTCGGGGAGTGTTTTTTAGTTTTCTTGCTACAAGAGCCAATTTCCGGGAGACGAGGGGGCTAGCATCATTTTTAGTAGATGGGTGGGTCAAAGGACTGGTATTAGTCACATTCTAGACGGAGATAGAGCGGGGCGGGCAGAGAGCGAGGTGGAAGTTGTACAGATGAAGAATGAGGCCCTGGTGGAAGATAGGGAAATCTTTCGCCTTTTTCTTAGCTTCAGCAGTGTTCTTAACATTAGCATCCAGAGAATGCAACAAGAAAAACAGAATGGAAATATAGTCCTTATTTCTCAAATGGTTAAGGGAAGGGAGATGGTAGTAATAGAAGATACCATACCTTCCCTCCAGCATGAAATACTTCATCACAATGTAACAGACCTCATCCCACGGGGAAGGGAGCTCCTCCCGATTGAATCCGCCTGCCCTCTTAATAGGGTTTTCACCCTCACGGAAGAACTGGTTCAGGCTAGTGGTATCCGCAATACAACTCTGCTTTTTCCATTTCCTCCCCTTCATAGAAAGACCTATCACCTGGGCTATGACCTCTTCATTGATTTCGAACGAGATACCCCCCATGGTAACTCTTCTATCTCCCCATGAAGACACAAATTGCTTGTAGAGTCTTTCATCATTTCCCTTCATATTTCCCATGAACTTATCAATGTCGCCCTCCGAGCAGATGAACCACACCACCGGTTTAGCTCTAAACTCATCAACTTTGTCGGGTTCCATTATGAGCTTGTCCCCCCCCATTCTCAATTCTTCCAGCTTAACAGAGTAATGTGAGACCTTCTAGCAAAAATGCAGAGCTGAGGCAGAATTAAGGCAGAGTTGATATAAAATCTATGCTGAACTTGAGATAAGAGGACGTAATAATTGAGGTGATTATTATCTCTTATGTCCAAGTAGATATCAAAATTAGGAAATCTACTAGGAACGTGCAGACCTTCAATCAAGCTAGTGTGATTTGACCTTTCCCTTCCTTCACCTTTATCGCCGCCAATTGGCTCCATCCGGGTAATAATTAGGGAATAATCATTCCCGATATCTGTACTGTCATCATAAATCCATCCCTTGTGAGGGTGGTGACTAAGCCCGTCGTGGCTACGTGGCAGCCTGGGTTCATAATGGGCGGGATTCCCATCCCAACTTAAAATTTGAAAGTTGGTTTTCTTCATCTGAGGATGAATAAACAGATTCCATCTTGGACATAGGTTTTTTCCCTCTCCAAGATCACCTTGGTGGTAACCGACAGTAGACTGGGGTCCCTCCAACATCGTAAGTCGTTCTACAGCCTTCCCACCTCCACCATGGAGTCGGCAGCTTCATTCCCTTCTCTAAAGACATGTTGGATGGTGAAGCCAAACAGGTTGGGCAGGAGGATCTTGACATCCCTCAAAATGGACTCCACTCTCCAACCAATAGTAGATCTCCCTTTCACTATTTCCACAATAATCTGTGAGTCTCCTTCAATTTTGAGCTGTTCAATTCCTATGGAATTGGCAAATTTCAGACCCCACAAGAGGGCCATTCCCTCCGCTTAAGTGACAATATTGTTCTTTAGGTTGCCTGCCTAGGCTGCCATAGTGTTCCCCAAGTGGTCGCGGGTTATTCCACCCCCCGCTTAACAGGCATTTTGGGCGGAACCATCAAAGTTCAGTTTATACCAGTGTAATTTTGGGGTTGACCATTTGGCCAATCTCCTTTTATTTTTGGCACTGTTGTCAAAGATTTCAAACTCTAGGGGGAGCTTCCAACTTTCAACAATTCCTTTCTCTATCCAATTAGGGGGATTAAGGGGGGTTTTCCACTTTGTCACCATTATGTTTTTCAGAGATCATCTTAAAGCAAATGTGAGAAACACTATCAGGAGGGGTTTCAGTATCTCTGAAGATTCAGTTGTTTCTCTCTCCATAAAGCCCAACATATGTGTGGCGGTATTTATCTCCATAATTGGATGATGAGGGGGTTATGGGAGGGGGGATTCCATCCAAAAACAAACTGTTTAATGTCATTCTGGAAGACCCAATAAAGACCACATTTCTGGAGGGTGTTGATCCACAAATGTTTAGAAAAGGGGCAAAGGACAAACAGGTGGTCAATAGTTTCCTCGTTAGCTTTACATAGGCTGCATCTGTTGGGGAGATGGAAACCCCTCTTTTTTAGGTTGTCCAAAGTAAGGGTTTTACCATGCATTAGGTACCGATGCTTTGCAAAAAAGATTAGAAAATCTGTTTGATGGCAACACACACAAGAGCACAAGAAACAAACGTTAGTGTTAGCAACAAAAGATTATCCTAAACAGGCATATCAAGAGAGATATTAAGCATGAAATAGAAAGCATATAAACATAGAATAAAATAGCTAATCAAGATGCTCATGGTTGCTCCTCCCTTGTTCCTCTCCTCTCCAAGTCCCAAATGAGTGTAGCTCTCATCTTTTAGCACTATCCATGGATACCATATGGAGATTCAAGATGGTTGAATATGATAAGCAAATGCTATGCAAGTGTAGATAGTGATGCTATGAGAAAGCTCTATGCTAATGCCAGTATAACAACAATACTCTAATGCTTCTATTTTTTTGCTTGAGGAGAAGGGTTCTATTTATAGAAGAAATGGGGAAATGAAGGGTTAAGATTGAATGGTTAATCAAGGGCCAAGTTTGAAAGTTGGGGATCCATGTGCACAATTGGCACCAATAAAATGGTGACACGTGTCAACATAGGATTGGGTTGAGAGAAGAGGTTGGAGGCATTAAAGGCCTGAGAAGACCTCATGGTTATCTAGAGGCTAAGGGTCAAGTCCAAATTAAGATTACCCACTGGATTAAGAGTTAATCCAAGGATAAACCTTTGTGCAAATGTTTAAGAGATAATCATGGTCAAAGCATTAATGGCCTGATGAGACCTTTGGGTTGGGTAGAGGTTGAGTCAAAACAAATGTTTTAACCATGTGGGAGGGTTTGAGGTAACCATTAATGGTTATTGGAGACTTTGGGGATTAAGTGGTTGAAGGTTGAAAGCCTTCAATGGTTATCAAAGACTTTGAGCCATTTAGTGGTTGAAGGTTGAAAGCCTTTAATGGTTATCAAAGACTTTGAGGGTTTGAGAAGTGACTTCCCTTTTGCTTAGGAATGTGACAAAGTTTAGAGAAGGGGTTAGGTTATTTAGAAGTGATTAGAAAATTCTAGAAGGGGTTTAGGCATGCAAGTGGATTTTGTAGGAAAATGCAAGTGGGAGAAATTTTGGTATTTTCAATTAAAATAAAATCATTTATTTCAATTAAATGGTGTAATTTGCATTTGGATAAATATTCAAATAAATATTAATTTATTTAAATGAGAAAAATGAAGATAAAGCATTTAAAATGCTTGAAGACTTTGAGGGAAACCATTAAAGGCTTGAAGACTTTAAGGAAAACCATTAAAGTCTTAAAAAGACTATAGAAGGAAGCCATCAAGTTTGAATACTTTAAGGGAAACCATTAAAGGTTTCAAGTGGGTGAGGATAAATAGGATTTTAAATAAATAATTTATTTAAAATAGTTGTGCAACTTGCTTTTGTAGGAAAATACAAGTGGGTGGAGGATAAAGGTGATTTAAATAAATTATTTATTTAAAATAATTGTGCAACTTGCATTTGTAGGAAAATACAAGTGGGTAGAGGATAAAGGTGATTTAAATAAATGTTAATTTATTTAAATGTGAGAGGTGGGATTTTGGGGGATTTAAATAAATATTAATTTATTTAAATGTGAGAGAAGATTTAATTAAATAAATATGATTTATTTATTTAATTAATGGTCTGAATTTGGTTAAGTGAATTAAATCAAATAAATTGACTAATTTATTTAATTAATAGGAGAAGAGGGTTAAGATGAATTAATTAAATATTAATTTAATTAATTATTAATTGATGGTTAAATAATCAAATAAATACTAAGTATTCATTTAATTAAGTGGACAGATTTATGTGACTACATTTGCCCCTCTTTGAGACGGTGCAGTTTATCACGTCGTTTCAAAGAAAGAAAAATAGGTGTGAAGAAATGCCCCATAAAATGTAAATTTAATGGGTGGTATGCCCCCTCGAGAGATGGGCCGAATTTTTTTTGAAAAATCGGATGATCTCTCGAAAAAGAATGAAAAGTGGAGGGGAGGTAGAATAGAAGAAATTAGAACTAATGATGAAAGAATGGGAGAAAATGGAGTGAATATGAAGAAACAACAAGCCAACGAGTACCCTGAGGTCATGCAAGAGATACATAGCAGATGTAGTGTGGGGTTTGGATTGATGCTATATAATTGATCAAAATTGGTTAGACAATCTGGTGCAATCGGTTTAATTGCCCCAGTCAAGTCAAAGCGTGACAGTTGATGTCAGTTGGTCGCTTGGACATGATAAAGTTTGAGTAAGTGAATCAAAGTGACCTGATGTGACTTAGACAATTGATATAATTGCCCGATGAAGTCAAGGTATATGAAGCAAAACACTCGTTGAGACGTAGACAATTGATGTAATTGTCTGTTGGATTGTGTTTGATTGGTTGATCAATTGATAGTGTGTGCGTGTGATGGATGGTTGTGGGGAATCATGGCAACCCCGTTGAGACTAGGTCATTATGATAAATGTCTGATGTAGTCTAGGATTACCATAATCGATTACCTGTTGAGACCCGAAGATACTTGATCAGAGTATCTGTTGATAGTCTAAGTGTGTGGGAGTCGATGTATCTATGTAGACAGAGTAACTGGCTTAATTTTGTGGATGAGTGAAGATGGGAAGCGATGAAGGGATTAGGATGATGTTGATGATTAAGATAGGGAGGGTGAGGGGGGATTTGATGTTAGATAGAAGATATGGAGGACTAGGACCGAGTCTTATGGAAGAAGATGAGTAAAATAGAGTATGCATTATTATGACTATGTATGCATGATATGCAACTATTATGAATGTATGGATGGGTGGAATGCAACGAAATGCAATATATACAGATGAGATGGAATGACGATCCATGGTGCTTTATTTTTCATCATTGAGCTTTAAAATGTTGTAAGAAAATACAAGCAACTTGACATAAAGATTCAAGATGACTAGAGTATTTCTTACATGGATTTTATATAGCAAGTTAATACAAGCAACTTGATATAATGGATCAAGTTGACCTGAGTATTGCTTGCGGAACAGACAAGGATTATCGTCGTTCATGCATGACTTGGATCGTCCTCCTTGATCTTAGGCTGATCATATCCTGAGACAAGTGCATATCGTAATAAGAGATAAAACCTTTATCCAGTTTGGTTGAGGTAGGAGGAACCAAAGAAAGAGCATTGTACCTACAAACAAACAGTATATACATAAAGAATAAAGAATATGGATCCTTGGTAATAGTTCATGCTCATATGGTTGAGGTATATGTTGTAGTCAGCAAGCCGTAGTGATCTATGACTGTGTTTTTGCCTATGATCACATAGCTTAGTGAACTTCCCACGTAGACACCATTAGTACATGCCCCAGAACTTCATCGAAAATAATGCGCAAATGATACAAAACAATGTTGCAAGATCTTGATATAAATTACTAGACCATAAATCAACCAAGTATTTGATAGCGTAAATAGAATTTTCTTGTCAAAGAAAATGTCATCTTGTCTTTGTTTTGGTAAGGAAGGATACATCCTTGTTGAAGACAGTTTGCGTGTTTGAAATTGACTGTTTGGTTTGATTGATAAGTGGTCATGTGTTTGGAGTATGTCGCAATGTTTGTTTGGGATCTGCTCAGATGGGTATGTACAATGTATTGCCATGTTTTTTTTTTTTGTTTGATTTTTTGATGTTTTCTGATGTTTTTGGATTTTGAGACGTTTTTTGAATATTTTTGGATTTTGAAGTGTTTTGAATGTTTTTGGTTTTTTGAAGTGTTTTGGATGTTTTTGGATTTTGAATTTGTTTTGAATGGTTTTGGATTTGGTGAGATAGTTTTAAATGAAGAACTTTAATGAATCACAAGACAATGTAGAATCCACTTCCATCAATAGGTTAAAGGCATTGCCCCCAGTTTAGACATGACTATAAAAAAGCGGGATGCAGGATGCATGTAGTACTTTCTTGGATTTGTAGATTTATAACAAGCCATGGTTGATGGATGGATGGATGTATGTATGAAGTAGATGTGATCGCAACAAGTTTGAAAGACAATGGAGCCATAGCCTTTACGAGTGGCGTCTGTTTGCCAGGTTTTCACCACCGTACTTACCCAAGGTGCCACCGGAGTGGTTGTTCACCGTTTGGATGCATGATTTTTCTTTACTTTTTTTGAATGTTTTTGTATTTTCTTCAGGACATTTTTCTGAATGTTTTTGGTATTTTCTGGTATGTAGGGGAGCCTGATGCTCTGTACAGCTTAGGTATAAAACCGTTTGAGGTGCATGTTGTTGATTGGATCTGCAAGCGGTTCTCCTTCTGATGTAGCCAACTGATATGCCCCGGACCCGAACACAGCAGTGACAACATATGGGCCCAGCCAGTTTGATTCAAACTTGCCCTGATGTTCTCTATTTGGTTGGTTGCGAGGATTCTCTTGGAGAACAAGATCACCTACCTCAAATGTACGAGGCCTAACTCGGTGATTGTAGCTTCTGCTCATGCGCTGCTGATAGGCTTTGAGGTGATTGTATGCAGCTTGTCGTTTCTCATCAAGTAACTCTAAGTCCTGAAGACGGGATACTCTGTAGGCTTCATCATCGATGAGATTGTGCAAGGAAACCCGTAATGATGGTATCTCGAACTCAATAGGCAAGATAGCTTCTGCACCATAGACCAATGAATAAGGAGTTGCACCTGTAGGGGTTCGAATGCTAGTTCGATATGCCCATAGTGCCGGATTTAGTTGAACATGCCAGTCACGGCCGGCATCATTGACTGTCTTCTTTAGGATCCTCAATATGTTTTTATTGGATGCTTCGGCCTGACCATTGCCTTGTGGGTAATAGGGAGTGGAAAAGCGGTGTTGGATATGAAATTTCTCAGAAAGTTCGCGGACATCCTGATTTTTGAAAGGAAGACCGTTATCTGTGATGATGGACATCGGTACACCATACTGGCAGATGATGTAATTGAGGATGAATGAGGTGATCTGCTTGCCGGTGACTTGGGTAAGTGGAACAGCTTCGATCCACTTTGTGAAATATTCGGTGGCGGTAATAATGAATTTATGGCCATTGGATGAAGATGGATGAATCTTACCCACAAGGTCAAGGCCCCATTGACAAAAAGGCCATGGTGTCGTGATTGGTTGCAGTTCCTGGGCCGGTGCATGTATCAGGTCGCCATGAACTTGGCATTTCTTGCACTTCCTGACAAAGTAGTAGGAATCCTTTTCCATAGATGGCCAATAATATCCATTGCGCAGGAGTTTCTTGGCTAATGACGGACCACTTGCATGGGTTCCACAAATCCCTTCATGTACCTCTTCCAAAGCCTTTGTTATCTCACCTTGTTCCAGACATCGAAGTAGAGTACCATCAAGACCACGTCGGTATAGGGTTTCAGCAATAATGGTATATCGAGCAGTTTGGCGAATGAAGGTTTTACGTTGGTTATTCGATTGGTTGGGAGGAAGGGTGTGATCGCGGAGATAGGTGTAGAACTCACCGTACCATGGGGATTCAGAACCGACAAGGTGACATATCATCTCAAATTCAGGGATATCATAAGCGGGGATCCAAAGCTGTTCTACCAAGAACTCGTAGCGTGTTGAATTTTGTGGAAGATCTAGGAGAGATGCGATGGTAGCTATAGCGTCAGCAGCTCGATTCTGATCTCTTGATATCTGCTCAAAAGTGATAGTAGTAAATTATGCCTTTAGATTGTCCACCATTTGCTTATATGGCATGAGTTTATCATCCTTTGTCTGATATTCATCTGTTGCTTGTCGAATGACTAGTTGGGAATCGCCATATACTTGCAGTTCTTGTAATTTCCATTGTACGACTAACCCGAGTCCTGTGATCAAGGCCTCATACTCTGCTATGTTGTTTGTGCATGGAAATGTGAGCCTGTAAGACTTCGGGATGCTATCACCCTGAGGTGTGATAAACAGAATGCCTGCCCTCGAGCCGTGCCTAGTGTATGAACCATCAAAATATAGTTTCCATGGTTGTGCTGCTGTGATCATGAATATCTCCTCATCTGGAAAATTGGAAATGAGAGGATGATCGCCTATGAGTGGTGCATCGGCCAACTAATCTGCAATAACTTGACCTTTGATAGCTTTACGGTCCACGTACTCAATGTCAAATTCACTTAGAATCATCACCCATTTGGCCAAGCGACCTGTCAATGCTGCTTTGTTAAGTAAATACTTGAGTGGATCAATCTTTGCAATGAGTTGTACCTTGTGTGTCAACAGATAGTGCCTCAATTTAGTGGCTGCTAAGATTACTGCTAGGCAAGCTCGCTCAATAGGCGTGTAATTGAGTTCATAGCCCACCAGTGTGCGAGAGATGTAGTAAACAACACACTCTTTTCCTTCTGCATTATGTTGTGCCAGTAGTACACCCAATGTTGTACTGGTTGCTGAGATATAGAGTAACAACGGTCTACTTGGATCTGGTGGGATCAGCAATGGTGGATTCATGAGATAGTTTTTAAGTGTCTGAAATGCTTGTTGGCATCGGGCATCCCACTGAAAGCGGATGTTCTTGTGTAGCAAGCGTGTAAATGGGTGACACTTATCAGCCAGTTGTGCAATGAATCTTCGGATGGATTGAAGCCGTCCTTGTAATGTCCTTAGCTGACTAATATTCTTTGGCGGTGGCATGTCCATGATTGCTTTTACCTTTGCTGGGTCGACCTCAATACCTTTGCTTGAGACAATGTATCCTAGAAGCTTCCCGGAGGTTACTCCAAAGACACATTTCTGTGGGTTGAGTCGAACATGATATTGTTCCAGTCTATCAAAGATTCTCTCTAATATGTCCAAATGACCTTCTCTAGTGAGTGATTTTGCTAGTAAGTCATCCACATAATCTTCCATCATGGTATGCATCATGTCATGGAAGATGGTGGTCATTGCTCTTTGATAGGTTGCTCCTGCATTCTTGAGGTCGAAAGGCATTACATTCCAGCAATATGTGCCCCATGGACATGTGAAGGTTGTCTTATGTTGGTCCTCTGGTGCGATCTTTATTTGATTATATCCGGAAAAGCCATCCATGAGTGAAAGCATGGCATGTCCTGCTGTCAGATCCACTATGATGTCGATATTTGGAAGGGGGAAGTCATCCTTAGGATAGGCCTTATTCAGATCTCTGAAGTCAGTACAAATGCGGATGCCCCCTTTTGGTTTGCCGACAGGCACAATATTGGAGATCCATTCTGCATAATCAATTGGTCTAATGAAACCAACATCTAGGAGTTTCTTGAGTTCTATTTTGACTAGCACTGCAATCTGAGGATGCATCTTACGAAGCTTCTGCTTGACAGGTTTGGCTCCTTCTGCTATGGTGAGGTGATGCATGACTAAATCAGGATCAAGCCCAGGCATGTCTGCATATGACCATGCAAAGTTGATCTGACGCTTCTGGAAGAACTCTATAAATTTAGGCTGTTCCTCTGGAGTGAGAAGAGATGCCAGATGTATGAGATGAGGATTTTCAGGAGTCCCCACATTGTATTCTTTGGTTTCCTCGATGAGAATCGTTGATCGTTCCTGTTGTGTACTATCAGGGAGAATGTCAAACCCTTCATCCTCAGGAACCTCAGAGAGGTTTTCACCATTGGATACGCTCTTTCTTTTTACTTTTGTCGGATCAAATAGTGCCACATTGTGGTTTTCACTGGAAGATCCATGTTTTATTGTTATATTTTTGCAGCTGAAAGGTTTGGCATCCGCCCCAAAGTATGTTGCGCTATTTAGTTCTATGGCGAATCCAGCTTTGTGATCCCCGCTTGGTAGGTTATCCCTTAATTCCAAAAAGTCAATGATGGCCTCATCGTTTTGGAAGAAGTCAAGACATGGGGGATCTGGTTGGTTCCATTCGATGAGTTCAGGGTGGATAATGGGCATTACTTCATCGATTAGGTTAAGTGCGTTAGATGTATCAGTGAGGGTTAAGACGTTATGGTGAAGGTTGTTAATGGTACTCTCCCTGTCAGAATCAGGCGTAGGATGAGACGTAGGGTCTACGGAAGATGTTTCTAGTTCAGGAACCCAAGTGGTCTTTATCTGTGCTTCTCTGTAAACAGGGATGTCTTTGTGTGGTGGAGGTGGTGATGTGTCTTCCTCATCTGAAGTATTAAGCTGTACTGAATCAAATTCCCATTCATGTGAGTCGGTCTCTGAATCACTTTCCAGCATCCGATTGCTATACCATACTGGGATGTCTTTTGAGTTAAACACTGCAGGTGTGATTGGTTGATGTACCTTTGTAATGATCGGTGCTGCAGGGCGATTGAGGGGGATCAAGGAATCTGTTATAGGGAGTATTGGTAATATTGATTCCGTGGCTTCTGCGGGAACTGCTGGTGTTATAGATGCTGCTGCGGGTGCTGATACAGTTACTGCTGCTAATGGTGCGACTGATGAGATGACGAGTTTGTTTGATGGGATGAGTGGCATTGGTGATAGTTGTGTTGGGGTTTTGAGCCTCAGTGGGGTTGTTGGGATGGTGCTTGAGGGTGCTTTGATTATGAAAGGTGCCCGCTTTGCAGTAGGTGGACAAAATGGTTTGCTAGGTTTTCCTTTGAACTTGAGTTTAGGAAAGATCTCTTTTTCAAAGTCGAGGCCTGTATTACCTTTGGGCTTGAATTCCAGCAGCAGGGGTTCATGTTGTCCTTGTTTGCAATATCCCAAAGCACTTTGACCATCATACCCCATTCTTTGCATAATGAGGAGACCTTTGCCATACTGTTCTATAGGAAGTGTAACTCGTGGTTTATCAGTGGTGATGGGATCTTTATAGATCCATTCCGCCAGGTCCTCATCTTGTGTTTCTTCCTCTTGACTCTTTCCAAGAACGAAAGGTGTCAAAGCACATGCTGGTATGTTTAGTGGTTGTTGGAGTACCTGTTGTGGTTTACCATGAGTTCTAGGAGAAGTGGGCATTTGTCCCACACAAAAGAGTTGACTCGAGTTGTATTCCCCAGGACCTTCTCTGCTATCTTCATCTTAATCTTTTCTTGCTTGGGTATAATGGTGTTTGAACGGGCAAGAGAGGCGGTACTTATATATGATGTGGAGGAAATGGCTTCTCTATTATTAGGAACGGTAATCTCTGGTTGATGGTTGATATTATGGCAATATGCAAAGGGATTTGCGTCACCCAGAATTGTGATCTCTACACCGTTATGTGGGAACTTGATACATTGATGGTAGGTAGATGGAACGACTTGCATGGCATGTATCCAAGGTCTTCCTAACAATAGATTGTATGGCAGAGGAAGGTCCAGAACCTGACAAATGATGTGCTTTACCACGGGGCCCACTCGGATTGGTAGTACCACGGCTCCTTTGGATGAACGCACCGCATCGTCATAGGCTTTGATTGTGATCTTTTGACGAGGATCCACTGATTTGACCGCATATCCCAATGCTGTGACCAACTGCAGTGTGCAAATATTCAGGCCTGCTCCATTATCGATCAAGACTCGCTTGATCCTATGCTGGTTAATAAATCCTTCGATGTGGAGTGAGGCATTATGTGGTTGTTGGAAGGAAGAGTTGTCACTTTCGGAAAAAGTGAGACAAGGTGATGATTTGAGACTTCCAACCATGGCTTGAAATTGGTCTGTATTCAGATTTGCAGGGACTGACGCCTCTTGGAGTGCTTGATCCAAGATAGTTTTATGAGATGGCGATAGACGCAAAAGCTCTAAAATGGATATAAGCGCAGGGGTTTTGTCTAATTGTTCCACAAGATTGTACTGCTTTGGGATGGAGGTGGTGCCTTGTGGAGCTGCCTTGATGGTAACTTTGCCACGACGTGTAACAACATTGCAATTTGAGTTGGGATTTTTGAAGGTTATGGTTGCAACTTGTTCATTGGCATCATATAGATGATTTACAGTGTAATTATATGCAGCCTGTGTATAATTAGTGGTATCAGTGCCTCGCCTAGAAGTGGAAGGACCCCTTTGATCTTGTGATGGAAGTGGATTTTTGAACATCAGATGATCATTATTTGTTGTTTTTGGGTCATGTCCTTCAATTTCAATTTCTCCTCGATCAATAAGATCCTGAATGAGATCTTTCAATCGGTGACAATTACTTGTCTTGTGTCCTCTTCCTTGATGGAATTCACAGTGTTCAGTATCTCTCCACTATGCCGGTTTGACCTGAGGCTCATAGTTTGATAGCTTAGGTAGAGTGACCAAATTTTGAGAAATGAGTTGTTGCAACACTGTTTCAATGGGTTCCCCTAAGGGAGTGTATGTGCGTTTCTGTTTTTGTTGACGAGGTCTAGGTTCATCATGAGATGTGATGCGACCTTGATTAGAAGGAACATTTGTGTTGTTTTGAGGTGGAGGATTTTGTCCTGCAAACCGAACCACAGGTTGTGCATTTTGGATAGTTCGGGCATCCACAACCCCATCGTTGACGACATTCTTGTTTTTATTCCAGAAGTTTGGTTTATCGTTGTTGAAGCGTGGGCGAGGACCATCTTTTGGTTCATTAAAGATTTTGATGAGTCCGTTCTTGATAAGTGCCCTTTCACACTTCAAACCCTTGGTGATCATATCATTAAAAGAGTCTATGTCTTTGACATCCAGGTGAAATTCCATTTCTTCATTTAAGTTGGAAATGAATATTTCCACTAGTTCTCGTTCAGGTAACTGAAGAGAACGTCTGCTAGACATTTGACGCCATCGTTGCAGGAATACTGAGAATTGTTCACCTGGTTTTTGTTTGGTGTTGCACAGATCAGCCATGGTGACATTGCGTTCAATGTTATGAGAGTAATGAGCTAGGAACTTCTGGATGAGCTCCTCAAATGTTCTAATGCCACCTGGTAGTCGGGAAAACCATGATGTGGTTGTTCCTCCCAAGCTTTGGGGAAAAAGGCACATTAAGTATGTGTCTTCATATGCTACTTCGAGACAAGCGGAATGAAATTCTCGGACATGATCGCGGGGATCCCCCTTTCCTCTATATTTTTCAAATTTGGGTGTTTCGAATCCTCATGGAAATGGTGGCATGTAAAGATTCCTATCAAAAGGATAGGGACAGATGTCATTGAGTGAGAATTGGTTAGTCTTGACACCACTATGAAGCTGTTGGGTGAGATTCTCGACTTGTTGCCGCAACATCTCCATTTCATTTGGAGGAGGAGGTGGTGGGTTACCTCGAGGAATGTTATATCTAATGGGATCTCTACCTCTTTCCTCTTCATGGCGACTTTGTCTTTCTGATGCTTGTCTTAATTGGGCAAGATCAAAGTTAGAGGGGAGTTTTGCTCTTTCTTGAGCGAGTCTTAAGAAGTGAGCATCCGCATTGCTCCTGAGTATTTCATCAAAAAGTCTGTTAAAGAGAGGGTTATGTTGAGCCCTTTCTATTGTTGCAGGAGTGGGAGTACTTGGGTTTTCGTCATCTACATTTCCTCCAAGTGCTTCTTGAAATTCATTGAGATTTTCCTCTTCTTCTTCTTCCCTTTCTATTTCTCGTTGCCTGGACTATGATCGGGTTTGAGCCATTTTGCTTGCAAGCTTTTGTTGAAGTTGATTGAAGATGATGATGAGTTGTTTGATGAAATAAAAGATTGATGGTTGGTGATTTGTGTTGCATGTAGATCTCTAGCACTTTTAAGGTAGATGTTACCAAAATTCCTTCTTTGAATTGCTTGCTTGTTTGATAAGATTTGATGTGATAAGGTGCAGAGAAATCTGAGATGTGTTACAGATTTAACTACCTAGTAATGAGAGGATTCACTCATGAACTAGTTTTAACCTGCGTAGATGTGTCTCTTAGGATGAGCTTATCCTAGATGTAGAAACAATCTAAAAAGTGATGTGAAGTATTTGATTTCAAGCAATATCTAAAAGAGAACTTGGGACAAGAACCTCTTAATGTTTTGAGAGTTGGGACGGATTGATGATGAAGTGATGATGTATGAGTGAGATGATGGATGAAAATGTTTTCAACTTCAATAAAAACTTTGTGTTACAAATGGGACAAACTCTATCTCTTCCCTTTCAGGTGTTGGAGGTATTTCTCGAGCTGTGTTGTAGGTGATGCAGATGTTGGGGAAAAAGTTGGGATTAATCTTTCCTCCTTGATTTTTGTGATAACTCAGAGCTCTATATTGCATAAAAGCTCTGCGGTTCAAGGATTCTGAATCAAATTCGTTTGTTTTGCCTTGAAGGTATAGACGCATGCGATGTAGAAAGACTCTATGGGAGACAAAGATTTGTCGATTGATATAGAAGAATTTCCTCCTTTTGATCAAAGCCTTTGAGCTTAATGGTCTTCTTTTCAAGTTGGTATTCTGATGACACTTCTTCTTTCACAAGATGTGAAGAATGGTCATAAAATTTTTACTCTTTGTTGTTTGTACCTTGTTTTTGATGTTTTTTGGTTGTTTTGACAAATGTTTGGTTAGATGAATACTTTGTTTTTGGGAAGTGATTTTCTGATTTTTTTTTGACAAGAAAACAAAGCAAGCACACAAACACAAGAATGTTGCCCCAAAGGCACAAATGAGTATGGGTCTAGATCAACCCAATCCTTGGACTTGTATATGACCCTTCCTTTAGATGTATTTTAAGGTGTATTTCCAAAGCCTGAAGTCGGCTCAATTTGCACTTGGTCTTTAAAACGAACACACTTCAAACACTTTTTATCCCTAAGGTCAAATGGCCAATTGTGATAAATTTAGCCCACATCTTGATATTTCTTCGACTTTGGTACTACATACCTTATGAATCCCGTCGTGGCAGGTAAGGATGTGATATACTAAGTCTTGCACGAGCATAACAAATAGATGATCCCTATGATGGGGGAGTCACCACTTTTATCAAGCCACAAGTGACTTTTCAAAAAGCTATGTTTCTACTCAAGGAAATATGTATGGTGAGTATCTTGGGAGCAAAACCATCTATGCTCTAGCACTAAATTATATCTCAAATATTCTCAATCAATAAAACGGGTGGGCTACTACTTAAAGGTGTTTAGTCATGTTTGATGTTTTTGGACATAAGTTCATTCTGCAGTGACTCACTTAAGAGCCTTGTAACTGGTGGTGGGGCCCATTTGTCCTTTCGGCCAGTTACACTGTAGGAACAACTATACCCAAGGCTACAGCTTTCGCTCTCACCTGATTTCTATAGTGGCTCGAAGGATTTATCGCTCGAGGTCGTTCCCAAGAGTATCGATCCCTTGGCAGGCCTCTCTTAAAAAGATAAAATTTTGAATGTTACTAACACTTTTCTCTTGCACCTAGGACCACGAAAGCCAAGAGAGAGGATAGTGTGTGTTAGAAGTAGGACCACTCGACCAACTCTTTGCACAAGTGTGTCAAGCACGAAAAACACTTGTTCTTTTTAATTTGTCATCGCAATGATTTTCTAACTATTTGGAGATGTTGCTCCAACAGTCATGGTGTTTTTTTTTAAACTTCAAAGGCAAAATATTTTGTAAACTAGGAACTTTGAAATCCTAGTCAACTGAATTGAAAACACGTCTTGCTTCAAGTAAAATTGTTTTTGAGCTTGAAGGAAAAATGGCTTGTTCTTTTTAGATTGCCCCCAAAACAAAGTGTTGATTGTAAATTTCTTTTAAGTTGATGCAAGAAAATAAATTTTGTTTTGTTGATTTTAAGCACCAAAACAAAGTTTGTTTTCTAACTTGCAAGAAATAAAGTTGTTTTGTATAAGTTTGTGGTTCTTTTTACCTTGGAACAATGAAATTCTTTTTAAGAGCCCCAAACAAATGTGTGATTCTTTTTTAAAAGCCCAAATTTGAAATGTGAAGTTAATTTTAAACCAAAATAAAAAGTGAATTCATTTTTAAAACCAACTTCAAAAACAAGTTAGTAAAAAAATATAAATCTACTTTTTAATCTAATTTAAATCTGCACAAAAGAGAAAAATAGTTAGTAAAATCCGCCTATTTGGTGGGCTTCTACAAGCCTAATTTTTTTTTTTTTTGGTTACAAGGTGATTTGTACAACGTTTTGTTACAATAGCGCTAGTCTGCGTTTGAACAGAGGCACTATTTAACACAAACGCACTAAAAGAAAGGGAAAGACAGAGAAGGCAAAAGCACTGAAACAGGGTGAATAGCGCCCAAAATAATGTCAAACACACCAAAACAGTGTCAAAAACGCAACCTGTGTGACATTTTCAACATTCAAACATGTTATTGGTTAAAAAAAAAAAAAAAAAAGTTAATCTTTTTGGTGTTTGGATTCACGTCGGGTTCACCAAATGATGCTCTGCAAAAAGGATTAGAAAATATGTTTGATGGCAACACACACAAGAGCACAAGAAACAAACGTTAGTGTTAGCAACAAAAGATTATCCTAAACAGGCATATCAAGAGAGATATTAAGCATGAAATAGAAAGCATATAAACATAGAATAAAATAGCTAATCAAGATGCTCATAGTTGCTCCTCCCTTGTTCCTCTCCTCTCCAAGTCCCAAATGAGTGTAGCTCTCAGCTTTTAGCACTATCCATGGATGCCATATGGAGATTCAAGATGGTTGAATATGATAAGCAAATGCTATGCAAGTGCAGATAGTGATGCTATGAGAAAGCTCTATGCTAATGCCAGTATAACAACAATACTCTAATGCTTCTCTTTTTTTGCTTGAGGAGAAGGGTTCTATTTATAGAAGAAATGGGGAAATGAAAGGTTAAGATTGAATGGTTTAATCAAGGGCCAAGTTTGAAAGTTGGGGATCCATGTGCACAATTGGCACCAATAAAATGGTGACAAGTGTCAACATAGGATTGGGTTGAGAGAAGAGGTTGGAGGCATTAAAGGCTTGAGAAGACCTCATAGTTATCTAGAGGCTAAGGGTCAAGTCCAAATTAAGATTACCCACTGGATTAAGAGTTAATCCAAGGATAAACCTTTGTGCAAATGTTTAAGAGATAATCATGGTCAAAGCATTAATGGCCTGATGAGACCTTTGGGTTGGGTAGAGGTTGAGTCAAAACAAATGTTTTAACCATGTGGGAGGGTTTGAGGTAACCATTAATGGTTATTGGAGACTTTGGGGATTAAGTGGTTGAAGGTTGAAAGCCTTCAATGGTTATCAAAGACTTTGAGCCATTTAGTGGTTGAAGGTTGAAAGCCTTTAATGGTTATCAAAGACTTTGAGGGTTTGAGAAGTGACTTCCCTTTTGCTTAGGAATGTGACAAAGTTTAGAGAAGGGGTTAGGTTATTTAGAAGTGATTAGAAAATTCTAGAAGGGGTTTAGGCATGCAAGTGGATTTTGTAGGAAAATGCAAGTGGGAGAAATTTTGGTATTTTCAATTAAAATAAAATCATTTATTTCAATTAAATGGTGTAATTTGCATTTGGATAAATATTCAAATAAATATTAATTTATTTAAATGAGAAAAATGAAGATAAAGCATTTAAAATGCTTGAAGACTTTGAGGGAAACCATTAAAGGCTTGAAGACTTTAAGGAAAACCATTAAAGTCTTAAGAAGACTATAGAGGGAAGCCATCAAGTTTGAAGACTTTAAAGCCATCAAGTTTGAATACTTTAAGGGAAACCATTAAAGGTTTCAAGTGGGTGAGGATAAATAGGATTTTAAATAAATAATTTATTTAAAATAGTTGTGCAACTTGCTTTTGTAGGAAAATACAAGTGGGTGGAGGATAAAGGTGATTTAAATAAATTATTTATTTAAAATAATTGTACAACTTGCATTTGTAGGAAAATACAAGTGGGTAGAGGATAAAGGTGATTTAAATAAATGTTAATTTATTTAAATGTGAGAGGTGGGATTTTGGGGGATTTAAATAAATATTAATTTATTTAAATGTGAGAGAAGATTTAATTAAATAAATATGATTTATTTATTTAATTAATGGTCTGAATTTGGTTAAGTGAATTAAATCAAATAAATTGAATAATTTATTTAATTAATAGGAGAAGAGGGTTAAGATGAATTAATTAAATATTAATTTAATTAATTATTAATTGATGGTTAAATAATCAAATAAATACTAAGTATTCATTTAATTAAGTGGACAGATTTATGTGACTACAGGTACCACCAGAAGAAATTGATTTTAGGGATTAGCTGAGGGTTCCATATCTTCTTCGAACACTCAACATCAACAGGGGGTCTCAGGAGTTGTCTGTAAGTAGATTTGACCGAGAAGGTGCCCGATTGGGTCTCTCTCCAGATGAAGCCGTCTTCATGAGGGGCTAAAGGGATTCTAGTTTCTAGCATAATGTTCTGAAGGTCCTGAGCTATGGGAACCAGGTTAGGCCTGTTGTTGAAGAATTGAACAATGTTCCTCCAACCTTTCCTTCCCGGTTCCATATAATCAGTGATATAATCCCCCAGGAGTTCCTTTAGATGGTGCATAATTTGGTGGAAGCGAGTGTTAGCCAAGGGCCTGTCCTCCGCCCAAAAGTCTTCCCAGAATCTAACCTTTCTGCCATTTCCAAGTTGCCATTTCAATCCTTCTCTTATTATCAATCTGCTTTTTAGGATGTTATTCCATAGCTTAGAGCCTTGGGGAAGGTCTCCCGTACTCAAATTGTAATAGAATTGCTCCCGGTCTAGGCACTTTACTCTAATAATGTTACACCAGTCCGCCTCACCTTTAGCCAAAGTCCATCCAATTTTTGCCATTAGCACCTTATTCAGGGCACTTATCTTTCTTATAGCCAGGCCTCCCATTGACTTGGGTAAGCACACACTATCCCAATTGACCAAAGTAAGGCACCTTTTCTCCTATAGGCCCATCCACAAGAAGGTTCTTTGGATTTTCTCAAGTTTTTCCCCATGGCACCAGATATTTTAAACATGGATAGGAAGTACACAAGAATTCCATGTAGGGAAGCCGCGAGGAGCTGGAGCTTCCCCGCGCTACTAAGGAACTTTCCTTTCCATCCAGTAAGTTTTTTTTGCATTTGTTTAAGGATAGTGTTCCAGAAAGTGGGCATGGCTTCCTTGACTGTGAGAGGGAGACCAAGGTAAGTCCCCAGTAGAGCAGCAGTCTTGCAACTAAGGATCAAGAAAATTCTGAGTCGGAGGTCATTAGGAGTGTTGAAAAAGAAGGGATTACTCTTCTCATAATTGATGCACTGCCCCGAGGCCTTGGCATAATCAGCCAGTAAGTTCTTCCACTGTTTGGCCTCCATGACAAAAGACTTACCAAAAAGAAAGGTGTCATCTACGAATTGTTGAATATTAGAGGGGGGAGCGTGGAAGCAACCTTGAATCCTTGAAGTCTTCCATTGGTAACCAGGTCGGCCATATTTCTGCTCAAGACTTCAACAACCATGATAAAAAGGTAAGGGGACAGAGGGTCACCTTGCCGGATACCTTTTTCAGCTTTTAAGCAACCCCTAAGAGTGCCACTAATCAAGACTGAGAACTGAACCATGGTAACACATTCTCGTACCATATCCACCACCTTTTGGTTGAAGCCAAGCTTTAGGAGAGTTTTGAGAAGAAAACACTAGTTAACTTTATCATACGCTTTTGAGATATCTAGTTTGAAAGCCATACCTGATATTTTGCTCCTATCCATGGAGTGGATTATTTCATGACTGACAATGGCAGCATCCAAAATTTGGTGACCCGGGACAAAACCTTTCTGGGACGGGATGATAAATATCAGCAGGAGGGGTTTAATTCTATTCACAAGGACCTTAGAGATTATCTTGTATATGGTATTGCATAGACTTATGGGCCGAAACTCCTTCATGCAATTGGGATTTGCAGTCTTAGGGACAAGAACAATGTAAGTGTTGTTGATTTTTTTCAGTAATTTCCTTGTCTTAAAGAAATCCTTCACAACTCTGGTAACATCATAGTTAACAATGTCCCAGTAATCTTGAAAGAATGTCGAGCGGAAACCATTTAGGCTCGGGGTCTTATAAGCCCCCATCACAAAGACAACCAAATGAACTTCTTCCGCATAGATAGGGGTAGTTAGTTGACAGTTATCATCCTCCTCAATGACAATCAAAAGCTTACTCAAAAGGCTATCTTAAAGAGAAACATCATTCCCTCCAGACTCCATGTATAACCTTATGAAAAAATTAGTTGCACTCTGTTCGATTAGGGAATCCCCAGTGATCTCCTGGTTAGATTCATCCTTGAGACTTTTGATGTAGTTCCTTCTCCTGTGAATGCAGGCCGATATGTGGAAGAAGGTCGAATTTCTATCCCCTTCCTTCAACCATTGAATTCTGGATCTTTGCTTCCAGTAAACTTCCTCCTTAGAGAGGATATCCCTCCAACTCTTGCGACACTTCTCTTCCTCCATCAAAATAGGGTCATGGGGGTTACCAATAGCCATAATATTCTAAAGTTGTTCTAGTTTGCAGCCCAAATCCTTCTTTTTTTTGAAGATATCCCCGAAGGTAGTCTTATTCCAGCCTTTGACTTCTATGTTAATGAGTTTTAGTTTCTCCATGATTCTGAACATAGTTGTCCCTTGAACCGGGGTAGCCCACCAATTCCTAACTAGGTCTCTGAAGTCAGGGTGAGAGGCCCACATAATCTCATAACGAAAAGGGGGGGACCCTGGTAGGGTCTATCTTTCCAATGGAAAAGAATGGGGTTATGATCAGAAGAAGTCCTTGGGAGCATTTTCAGGAAGGAGTTATGGCTAATGTCCCAGTTGGTGGAGACTAGGAATCTATCCAGTTTGAATTGAATTAGATGTTTGCCTTTCCTATTGTTCGACCATGTGAAGAGAGAACTTTGGAGGTCAATATTCACAAGGCTAGAAACATTAAGAAGTTGACAAGATCTCCCATACTATCCGTAAAATCAGCAAGACCTCCACACTTCTCAGAGGGGTAGAGGGGAGAATTAAAATCTCCCGCCAGCATATACTGGGCCTTCTGGTTAGCCAAGATGAGATCAAAAATTTCCTCCCACACTAGCCGTCTTCCCACCTTGGAGTTGGGAGCATATATGTTGAACATCTGCCAACAGTGTTCACCTTGTTGAAAAGTAACCGCTGGGAAGTTCTGGGAGCTAGAAAAAAACTTGCCTTTAATATTAATGGGGTCCCAGAGGGTGGCAATACCCCAAGACGCCCCCAAAGCATCAACATACAGGAAAGCCGCCCCCGACCAGAGTTTACCAGCAGCTGTAGCAAAGGTTTGGTAGGACATTTTGACTTCCTGAAGAAGGCAAATATCAATTTTCATTTCCAAGATGAGTTGTTTTATAACGAATTGCTTCTGGGGGCTGGTTAGACCCCTTATGTTCCAGGAGAGGAACTTCATTTCTTGATTTTGTTGATTCCATCAAGGGTCAGCTGCCTACCCTTTGCAATGTCCCTAGCCATAACTTTATGTCTCAGGACCCTTTCCAAGGGTCTACCAACTTTATTTCCAGTACCCCCCACATCCGCTTTCTTGGCCTTGACTTTCTTCTTCTGGGTTATCTATTCTTCATTACCTGTCTGAGGAGATCTTGGAGGTGAAAGCTTCAAAGGAGGGGGCATTGTCAGGGAGTTCCCTGTTAGAGCAGGCCTTTCCACCTTACCAGGGGAGAAAAGGGGGGTTGAGGTTAGCAGCTTAACTTCAACCACAGGAGACATAACTTCATCCGAAGTGGAAGCTTGAAGGGATGAGGGGGTAGGAGTAGTAGAGGGCATGAGGAGGATGCCCTCCAATGACAAACCAGGGGATGGTTGGGGTTTTGGGGAAAGGCTGAGGTTCATCACTGGTGGGATTTCACCTTCTTCCAAGGGAATACCTAGATTAACAATCTTAACAAAGGTCCATTGGGGATTTTAAGATTTCAAGGATCCTGTCCATGTGGGGGTAGTCCTCAGGAATTTCATTCACATTGGTCAGCTCTAGGGGAGCAGATGATGAGGGAGCACTTGGGTTGATGGGATCAACCCAAATAGCCTTTTCTTTGAGCTTGGGTTCAACAGCCACTGGGGCCTTACACTCAGTGTAGGTATGGCCTTGTTTATTACACTTCTGACAAAAGAGGGTAGCATTTTCATACACAATAGCCTGGGACCATTTTCCCCACTTCGATTTTAGGGAAACAAAATTTGGGAGAGCCTTGTTAATCGTAACATTGACACAAAAGCGAGCATAAACCAACCTGGATTTATTGAGAGTGATCGAGTCTGCTGCAACATAGCTGCCAAACGAGTTCCCTATCCAGTGGAAGATTTGTTCATCTCAGAACTCCAGCGGAAGGCCAGGAAGTCTAACCCAAACAGGGGCCATCCGGTTGAGTTCAACTGAGGGGTCAAATCCAGGCTTCCATTTAGCCAGTGTTAGAAAATGCTTGCCATAAGCCCAGGAACCCGATAGGACATAGATCAAGTCTTCCTTAGCATTGAACTTAAACAGGAAGAGTCCCCTCGACATTGCTGAGATGTCAACACTACCTTTGAGCTTCCATCGAGATTTAGCCCATCGCCTGATCATGTCGATAGATGGTCAGAGGAGAAGAACTGACCAATGATCGCTAGGTGAAGGGAAGAGACGATTTTATCCATGAGATTATCCGGGAGCTTGATCTCCGTTTGGGTAAATTTGGCCAAAGTTGCTTCTAAGGTCGAATTTGTGGACCCAAGGAGGGCATTCTTCCAGCTAGATTTGGGATCCTTCTTCCCATTCTTCGCATCCCCTTGTCTGGTAGAAGTTTCCGGTCCGGGATGTGGTATATTCTTCCCTTCAACGCCGAGGCCAGAGTCAGTCAGAACTGGTGTGGCGGAAGGGGTGTCAAACTTGGCGTTTTCTTTCATATGGCCCACAGACCATGGGGTCTCCGCGGCCAGAACAACAACATGTGAACCAATCGTGGTATCGGGTATGGGGTCCAGTTGCAGGGAGGGAGGGACCTCCCCAGAGGGGGCGGTCATTCAAGGGGAACAGATTCAAACGGAAGGAAGGTGGGAGAGTTACATAGCACAAGGCAGGAAAACTTCCAATGTTGAATGCAATCATTACTAATGTTGATTTGGATAGGTGAAATGTTTGTAGCTTACCATATAGAAAAAAATTGCAAGAGGGTGTTATCCAACATTGATTAGTGTGTTTAATGTTTATTTATTGCAAGGTCAACTATTTTATCACTATTAATCTTTGTCATTTGTATCTCTTAAGATGACATGATCCTTCATTGTTAATACATCACAAGGCTTGCCATTATACCAAATGATAGTCAAACATTAAAATCATTTATCTATACAATTATACTTTTACTACAATACCAAGAATTAGGTCCTAAAATAGTGTCTGCATCTTTTTACATTTCCTTCTAGTGATATAAAAAATATACATTATAGTATTTAAAAAAATTAAAAGTAGGAGGGAGAATAGTTTAGTGTTCAATCATCATTAAATACTTTTTTATAATTCTAGTGAAATTTTTCTTGCCATGCCAATTATATACCAAATTTTGAACTCCTCTCTTGCCTTTCACATAGAGGCATCATTATTCCTTCCTTTCCTACACAAAAAAATATCAACGACAACCATGCAGGGTTTAATGAAAGACACTAGGTCAAGGAAAAATTACATTTTTTTATAAATTTAGTGTAAAATGTCAACTTTGTAGAGGCATGGTTTTAGGACATATGCATAACATGGTCCACAAAAGATCTCGACAACCATGTAGGATTTAAAGAAAGACAATGACTCAAGGAAACCTTACGTTCTTGTGAATTTTAGTGTAAAATGTCAACTTTATAATGAAATTGTTCTAGTATATAGGAAATGTTAGGAGTCTATACATTTAAGTTGGAGAGGTTTTAATAGTTGAATGAAATTATCCATCATGTTAATGGACATATGGGATGTTTGTAGCTATCATAGAGCAAAAATTACAAGAAGACACTACTCAATATTGACAATGCAATTAATGTTTCTAGGGGATGTTTGTAGCTTTCATAGAGCAAAAATTACAAGAAGATGCTACTCAATATTGACAATGCAATTAACGTTTTTGTGCCACAAGGTCAACTATGTATCATTGATTATCTTTGTCATTTCTAGTAATTATAAATAAGTTTTTTTCAAATGACATAAATCTTGATTACTAATAAATCAAAAGACCTAAAATTATAATAATTTTTAATTGACATTAAAACTATTTGTATATAAGATTATATTTTTATTACAATATAAAAAATTAAATCCTTCAATATCCTTCACATTTTTTCTATATTTCCATGCATAATTTCTAAACACTTTTATTTTCATTTCCATAAATCATTAATTTGATTTCTTCAATCCATCAATGTGCTCATTTTGCATGGGGTGCACATAATTATTCTTTAAATTTTAATTATTACCCCCTTTGGTAAGTCATGAACTTCCTCTTTGCATAGACGGACCTCAAACCATATTCACATACGGTTGATTAAAACTTTTAGGGTTTTGCAATATTATAGACCTAGGGTTTTAACTGGACGGTTTTATTTAGCCCAGAGTTTCTCCTCTGAAATTCTCTTTAGGTGCGTTAGGGTTTCTGGGGCAGGGCAGATCGCAGGTATTTTTCGAAGATCACAATGGTTGAGAAAGGCAAGAGCCGCAGAGAAGAGGTCGTGACCAGAGAGTACACCATTAATCTACACAAGCGTCTTCATGGCTGGTACTTTTTTTTCAACCCCCACTAAAAGGCCAAATAATCTTGCTTGGATCCGGTTAGAGTAGCAAATTTTTTATAAATCTAAATTGCCCATCGACAAAATGAAAATATATGGAGCGACTTTTGTGATTTTCCTTTTCTTCTCTCGATTTAGGGTTTTTCGTTCTTGCGTTTATTAGATCTTTGTTTGCAGTACTTTTAAGAAAATGGCCCCAAAGGCCGTTAAGGAAATCAAGAAGTTTGCCCAGAAGGCTATGGGAACAACTGATGTGAGAGTTGATGTGAAGTTGAACAAGGCCGTGTGGAGCAGGGGTATTAGGAGCGTACCGAGGAGAGTTAGGGTTCGAATCTCCAGGAAGCGCAATCCTGAAGAGGATGCCAAGGAGGAGTTGTATTCGCTTGTTACTGTAGCGGAGGTGCCTCCAGAGGGACTGAGGGGTTTGGGGACTAAAGTTATTGAGGAGGAGGACTGATCTTTGTATAACACGAGATATTATAATGTTTTGGGAAAGTTTGTTTTTCCAGTTCTATAGGAGTATTTAATATCTTGGAATATTGAGTTTTGTAGGATTTTTTACTCTTAGATGATTTTGTCGGAGCTTAACTAGCTCTCGCTTTGGATTATAGCGATTTGAATGGATTATTTGTTGAACTTGATGTCGTGAGTCTGAATGATGAATGACATATTGAAATCTATGTACTCTTTCTGGAAACGTTAGACTTCAAGGCTTTCTACTTACCGAGACATTTGTTCTGTACTTTATATCATGCATTCTGATTCCTGTTACATATTAGAGAACCTGTATATACGAGTAGTAAATTTGTCGATTTACGAACATAATGGTTAGGAATATGTTTTTTCAGTGAATGTATCTATCTATCCTGCTAATTTAATGATAGTCTACAATGCACAATTTAGTTTTAGCTTTTTAATACCTGTTATAGTCTTGTGCTAATGGGGAAATATTAAACAGTAAAATGAAGTAGTAGCACGACCATTCCTCATGATCAGACGTAACAAGATTCCAGGTCATGAAATCTATTAACTCCAATTGTAGTCCAAAAATTGACATTCATTCGTGTTGCCTTCCAAAGTTGGAATTTGAAAATGCCGTCCATATATCTAATAATTGTCATTTGCAATCCATTTATCCAACAATTGTCATTTGCCATCCATTAATCTAGTAGTGGTCTTCTTTGTCATTTGCTGATCAAACATAGTAAGCATTTTCATTTCCATCTCTGGCCACCTAACTGCTTGTTAAAGGTCCTCCATGCAAGTTCATGAAGCTTGGTAAACAAGCTGAGTGCTAGAATCCTTTACTATTTTTAATCCCTTCCTATAAGGTGGGGAACTAATGTTTTCAGCTGATCAAACACCAATCAGTTGTTTTTGTAAACTGTGTTCCGATATTTTTTTTTGATATGCTAAAGCTAGAGATTTTTCTATTGTTTTATATTTGGCGTTAAACAGAAGCAGATATTTTCCTAGTGGCTTCTGGCTTTTTTCCGTGGAAAGTAGAGAATTTCTATTTAAAAAATAAGAAATATGGTATGTCTTCATCAAAACCGTGCAATGAAATAGATTTGCACCAAACGCTATATACCGTCGCCCTCTTTTAGACAGCTAGTTGCATCAAACACTAGACACCATTGCCCTCTTACTTTAGACAGCTAGTTGGATGTGGCATTCTGTAGAACAGTTCATATGTCTTTTCTATGCTAACACATTTTCCCTACATGCCTATGAACAAATGCAAGACAACCTTATTAGAGAACTACATTTCTCCATGTTCCACAGTGCTTGTTCCATTCAATATGTTACTGTTTATTCCCCTGCTATCTTCACTGCAGGTTATTACACTACTCTATATGCATTGAGCTCTGTCTCTAGAGTTTGTGGATATGGATTCAACTCAAACTTGGTGAGGTAAAATTGCATATGCAATGATGTTTGCCCCTGCTTTCGCTTCTGCATTTTCATCACCTGGATCCTGATCTGGAAATGAAACCCGACGAAGGAAATCATTCTACTGACAAAAAAGAAGCCTGGCCCATGTTTAATGGCTTTGATGCCACCCATATGATGTGCTCTGCCATCTTATCATGATAGTAAGGCTCAGTTAAAAATAAATTAATGTTTGCTTGATATTGCCTAACATTACCTTTTATCGGCAGATGAATTTTTTATTCGGATTTTGCACTACATAAGGGTTTCTGTGTTAAATTTTTAATAAAAAGAAGCAAAATGAAGATTGTGGATATAGCTTTCCCTTTTTTAGATAAAAACAATTATGGTTCTACTACTTTGCAACTGGTACGACTTTGTCAAATGGCAAGTAGAGACACATTCTTCAACAGTAACAGAGAATGATTGTCGGACCCCTTATATGCTATTCTTCCTTTTACATAACCCCTGGCTATGCATTGCACTGATTATTCTTCATATTCTGTCTTGGGAGGCTGTTTAATGATCTCCATCAACCTGTCTATCTATATGGGGAGAACTTTCTAGGCTCTGTCCTCAAAATTCAAATGACACATTTGCATTTGTCAAACAGCTCACGTGCTTGTATGTGCTTCCTTATTTTGCATACATATGTACCGTATATATATGTGTGAACCCCTCTCTCTGTTTACACATTTACACAAGTCTTTAAACTTTTTGTTCCCAAAAAGCCAAAACACCTAGTGTTCCGTGTTCATTGACTAAGCACTGGTATTGGTAGTGGGTAATAGGACAATAACAAGGTAAGTCAGGTCACTTTAAACTAAGCATTAACCAGGATCTAATTACCCACAGCTGTGCTGCTTTTCTCTGAACACAAACCATTTCAAAATACTACAACAAAAGTCAAAGAGCGTTGCATCTGCTGATCAGGTTGATAACGAAAGTTAAGTTTCAGACTTACATTTAAATTTATTTAGAGATCCCTTAGGTTTAGATTCTTGCCTTATTCGCATTTCATTGGTTTAGTATGTCAATGGAAGGAAGCATGTTGTCCTTTCTTTTGATATTGCTGGCTCTAAATACCATCCTTTGATAGATAATTCATATCCACTTGGGCGGGAGGGGGGACCTGGATCTTGTTGTGCCCATATAGAAGTCTCCCCATCCAATAAAAAATACAACATGGAGAGCAAACTGCACCTTGTGATAATGATGTTAAGTGCCTTTCCTTTTTATGTAGCAATGGAATTTTATTGTATTTGATATGGTTTTTACCTTTCTCCATTAGGCGTGATAAGAGTTGGCATTAATAAGTACTTCCATTTCCCTTCAAATGCCTACACAACATGCACTTGAAACAGAAAGAAAGCCCAGTTACCTTGTCACTAGTTAAAAGAGATCGCTGTGGAGGCATTGTAGATACCAATTAAAGAAACAGACACTTCTCATTATTCCCCATGAACCATTTTAGCATCTGTGCACCAACCGTCAAGAGGCTGGTTCTTTGTTTTTTTCATCAGTCTCGAAGTCTCCACAAATTATACAAAACAATGATACAGCCCCAAACCCAATAGATACTGTCTTTGTTATTCCAAATTCAGAAGACAAGACCACATTCTACTCTGAATGCAAATGCAATAGGCAAGACCATATTCTGTCCTTCCTCCTCTTGTTTTAAAAGCCTCAAAGCTAAACAGTGTGCTGATGATCATGTCAAACATATGTGTTCCTGTAATATGTAAAATCTTATATTGCTCTCCCATATGTTACAAGTTAATGCAATTGTGATAGAAGTGATCCCCTTCTATTGTCTAGAACAGAGGTTTGTTCTAAAAGCCTCAAAGCTAAACAGTGTGCTGATGATCATGTCAAACGTATGTGCTCCTGTAGTATGTAAAATCTTATATTGCTCTCCCATATGTTAAAGTTAATGCAATTGTGATAGAAGTGATCCCCTTCTATTGTCTAGAACAGAGGTCTAATGTGCATGAAAGGTTTAAGGATATTGTACTCCACATTTTTATCATTTGTCTTTTCATGGTCAAAACATGTATACTGATGCCTTCAATTTGTGCTTTCGAAACTATATCGATTTCACAATCAAACTGGTTTTTGAAGTTTAGGGAGTAAAGGATGTGGTTATGCTTAAAATTAGCTCCACATCATTTGATAAAGCACCTAGTAACTTTAATTTCTCACTTTCATGAAAGAGCTGGACAAAAGCTAGCATATTAAGCAGTAAATTTAACCTCAGTAGGTGTTGTATTTGTGGAAAATTTGAATAAAGAAGCCTACCAATGGCTTAGCCCCCACCTCATTTGGTAAAGCACCTAGCACAAATCTGTATTTAAAAGGCAGTTGATTTAAAATTCAAAGCTTGGTGGTCGATATCTATGGTTGTCAGTTGAAACTTTTTAAGCATTTTGAACCCAAAATGTTATACCCCTTCTGTACAATCTTATATTGCTCTGCCATAATTATAGGGTACTGCAATTGTCAAAGGAGAGATTCCCTTCTATTATTTGCAACAGGGGGTCGTACTGACAAGAGTTTCTGTGCGTTATTATCAATTTTTCAGTCCTCGTCTATCTTAAGATGGAAACTTACGTTTTTTTATTAATCTTTGGTTTAAATTTGCATTAGAACTTATGCTGCAAAATTTAAGCGAATATTTTCCATTCATAGTAGAGTGGGGTATTCTTCAATTCACAGACCAACAAAGCAAGCGAATATTTTCCATTCATAGTCAGTCTTTGCAGGTACAATATTTTCCCTCATCTTCTCAACAGTTTTGTAGATTGTCCCAAATCTCAGATGCAATTGCAATTATGCTACAGCTTGTTACTATACATTACCAAATTCCATTTCTCTCACTCATCAATTTTTGTTGCAAACTATTCTAGCAGCATTTGGTAGAGGAACTCCAGCTGCACTGCGGCCGTTGTCTACTTTTATTTTCATTTTAATCCATCGAGGTGATACTGACTTAATATAAGAAGAATGTTCATCACCTAGTCTTTTGATTGGCTGATTTTTACATGCATTAAAAAGATCACCATCTACTATAAAAAAGTGAACTTTTTTGAGTAATGGAAATCCCAAAGAAGAGCTGGCATCATACATGACCATATCTGCTGGTTGGTTGTTAACTTACACATATGAAAGATAAATTATGACCAGTCAAAAAGTGAAAGCCATTCTAGCCATCTTACTTAATAATATGATTAGAGCTAACAAAAGCAAATGTCTACCGGTCAAAAAGTAAAAGATATGACGAGCTATCAAAAGCTAATGCCATTCACTATCTTATTTATTATCCGGCTCATTTGTTGAATGAAATTATGTGGGAATGATTTTTGAGTAATGATTTTTGAGTAATTGGCTGATTTTTACATGCATTAAAAAGATCACCATCTACTATAAAAAAGTGAACTTTTTTGAGTAATGGAAATCCCAAAGAAGAGCTGGCATCATACATGACCATATCTGCTGGTTGGTTGTTAACTTACACATATGAAAGATAAATTATGACCAGTCAAAAGGTGAAAGCCATTCTAGCCATCTTACTTAATAATATGATTAGAGCTAACAAAAGCAGATGTCTACTGGTCAAAAAGTAAAAGCCATTCCAGCGATCTTACCTAAGGAGTAATCATATGACGAGCTATCAAAAGCTAATGCCATTCACTATCTTATTTATTATCCGGCTCATTTGTTGGATGAAATTATGTGGGAATGATTTCAGATATTATCTAAGGTGTTATCATCTGACATGGCCACTAATTATATATATCATTTCTCTTGTTCTGGTTCTATTTGATAATTATTTCTAAGTTTGCAATGGGAATAGGGCTATATATGTTTTTTGGATCTTAATTCCCCCCCATTATCATTTCTCTTGTTCTGGTTCTATTTGATAATTATTTCTAAGTTTGCAATGTGAATAGGGCTATATATGTTTTTTGGATCTTAATTCCCTCCCATTTTAATTACACCTAGTTTGGCAAACATCTCAGCCATTGAGATTATTTACCTTTGCATATTTATTCTAGCATCACAATCATCAATAATCTGGCCTATAATTTTCCGTTGAGTTTGATATCATAGCAGTCTTTTGGTAATAAGGTAAGTATGCCCTATTTATTTTAATTGTCAATACCAAAAAGGCTCTTCAATGTTTTTTTGTCAAAACATTGATTAAGTAAATTTGAAGTCTGAACTTGTGCAAATTACTCCGACAGTGAATAAGTGGTAGCACAGATATTGAACCTTGCATTGATGAGAAATTTCCCTCTTTACACATCAGATGTTTTTCTCTTGCCAAATTTTGGTATGACATGCAATGTGCCCATAGCAGCTAATTTAAAAATCTGATGGCAAGAATATATATATTAGTTTTACTGAATGTAAATATATTACTAACTGTCAAAGAATATTTTACTATTGATTAAACTATTGTAATTGACAATAATTGCTTTCGTACAAGGGTAAAGGTAAGGGGATTGTTATTTTAACAGCCTAGCCATCATTTGGAAAACAAGAGCTCTCTTATGCAATCAAGAGTAAACTGATAATTTAATGGTACCAGATTGAATGTGTGGGTCCAGGTCATGGAGATGCAAAACCTTTTAGCATGACACGGTACTAGAGAATTTTCAATTCCTTTGTTAGACCTAATTTTTAACAGTTACGAATTCTTGCAATCATTTTGTAATACTGGCAGCAATGATCATACTTCAAGCTATCACGGCCGCCTCTATAACACAACCATTAACTTTTTTACAAGCAATGCTACTGGTTTGCTCAGAAAAACTACTGGATCTGGGTTTGCTGTCTAGATGAGGGCTGTGGTGTTGGCTATGATGTAGCTGTTTGAATCCTGGAACCACAAACTGAGCGTTAGGGGAGCCTCTGTATATTGTGGCGTTCATAAATTTTTAAAATTGTTTTTTCGTTTTTGTCAAGCATAATTTTCGTTTTGGTAGTCACATTTCATGGACAGAATGGAAATTGCACCGGTGTGGTATCCTGTTGCGATGTAGGGTTTGGCAGTATTGCCTTGTCCAGTGATTGGATTGATGAATTCATTTGTATGGTGATATAAGGGGTGATCTGTGATTTATTTGTGTCATTGTAAGGACTGTCAAGGGATTTTCTTTGTGTTAGGGTTTATTGCTGAGACCCCTAGAGCTAGATTTTATGAGTAAGGTAAATATTATAATGACTCTCTTGGTATATTTAAGTACTTAAACGTCAATCTATGGCACACTTTGCTACGACTCTATCTAGAGCTAGATTTTAGGAGTAAGGTAAAATATTATAATGACTCTCTTGGTATATTTAAGTACTTAAACGTCAATCTATGGCACACTTTGCTACGACTCTATTCTGTTTTAAGTGGCGGACATTTGCAGGGTCATGCTTTTTAAGATGTTATTACGGTGAATTTTATGTACCAGTAGTGAACTATGTAAACTTAATTACCATGAGAAAATGTGACTCCCTGTGGCGATGTAAGGAAGGAAAAGGAGTAAACTTAGCTTGTTGCTGAGATCAGCAGTCTGATTGTAGCAATGCTTTTTAAGATATGCTTAGAGTTAGCTTGCAGTCTGATTTATGTCAAATCAGTTTGTTAATAACTTAGCACAGTAGTAACATATCTTAAAATATTTGTGACGAACCATTTTGCAAAGTCGAAGCATTATTGATTAGGCTACTGGGTATAAAGTCAGGAGTAATCTTGTGAGTTTGCCTTTGAACCGCAATATGGTATTATACTGGGAAGGGGTTGTAGTTAATTTTTGTACAAGATCCATATTAATGATTGCCATTTTCGCTATGTATGTTGTGCGTATACGAAAGTAACGTCGGATGAACGTGCCTTGCATTTAGCCCTAGCATATAAATACCCACAAAATATTCTCTTATCCATTAAGCACTATTTATGAAGATTTGGTTACATTTTTTAAGATCTCTAGTTTTAGGTGTAAAGATGTTACTGACAACTCGTTAATTTGTTATTGTCAAATGAGTAATCTGCATGCTTGGAATTTATTTTTGTCTCTGTACTACATTTGTATAATTTTTCTATTGAGACAAAACTGGCTGTCTAAATTCAAGAAAAAAAAGTCTCGACAGAGTCTTCAATTTCTAAATCGAACCCAATTAATTTTTTAAACTAGTTTAAGAACTAATGTTTGCGAGGCACACTCTACTAGTGTTATTTCAAGATTTTGAATAGCATAATTTATTTTTCCAAGTCCTTAATTTTTGAGGCGCAAGGGAGGGACTAGTATTTGTGTAGACTAATTTTGTGCTCATGTGCTGGTCGTATGGATTTTTTTTTCTTCAGAAATGTGATTTTTTTTGAGTTGTGATTCATCATGAAAATCATTATATCCGAACGATAAAATGTTTTTTTTAAAAGACTATTATGATAGTAGTTGAAAAAAAGTTATTTTTTTTTTTAGAACAATACATATTCATATATGAAATGTAATTTATATGCAACCTAAATGAGCTCAATTCTTTTTGGTAATTGTAAATCTTCATTATCTCTAATTTTTATCTTTAATGTGATTGTATCAATAGTTGAACACAAAAATAAATATTTGTTGTTATGAAAGCAACATAATTAAAATACAATATTTATTTAATTTTAGATGATCATAAAAATGTGTTTTTTTAAAGTTAAGTTTCATTTAAAAATATAAGGTATCTATTGTCACCTTTTAAAACTATTAACATGAAGTACTCTAATACATATATGTTGTCATTTTAATAGTTTCACATATTGTTCATTATGATAACAATTATTGTTTAAATGAGCACTTGATCCTACAAATTATGCTTATAGTAGATTACTAATGATAATTTATATAAAAAAAATAATTTGTTCACATGTTTTGATTAGATAAGCATAGGAAGGGCTTTGCCCATTAGGCCTTATCCATTACAAGTCGGCCATCAAGGCTAAAATAACAAATCTTGTGAGAAATGAAACTGAATTTTGTTTTTGGTTGGAACAAGAAGTCCGTAGGAGATAAGGGTTTCAACTAAGCAATAGAGTTCTCTTTCACGATATTTGAAAGGGGGAAAAGTAGGACCTTTTATTGACCTTTACTATCATTTGAGGTCTTGTTACAATGGTAAACAATTGGTGATTCCCCGTTGAACAAAATTAGAACTGGGGACAAGAGGATGGGGTAGGAGGCAGTCATCATTTGTTAGAGGCGGCAAACGTTGTGAAGAAGCTCAAAGCGAGATGAGTCTGATATGAAGTAGGAGAAGGTCAAAGTTATGAGGAAACACTTGAAGTGAGCCAAGAAGAAGATGGAGCAGTAGGGACTTTCAACCATAATGAATTCATCTGGGTCTTGAGAAGAGCAAGTCTTAGAAGCAACCTCAATGGTCAAGTGATCTTCCTTCACCTAGTAGCAATTCTCTTCCATTGCGAAAGTGGGTATTCTCTAGCTAGGTGACCAATTACTTAATAATGGCGACAATAAAAGGGGAGCCATTTATTTCACTTGTTAATGAATTTTTTATATTTTTTTATATGATATTCATATGTTTTATGGGTCCATTTTGATTAGCATTTGGTTATTTTTTTTGATTTACATGTGGATTGATTATTGACAATATAATATAAATATGTTGCAAGATTGAATCTTATAATCACAATTACTATCCCAATAATTGGACTTTGCAGAATTATTGGCCTATCTCCTCTACAATACTTTAATCTTGTATGAGAACTTTTAAACCTTTCACACAAGCCTATATACTTATTGTGAATTGACCATTTGGATTGGGAACTTGGAAATATTGGATTCATAACTTTCTTTACGAAGAAGTAATGAGGTAATTGGTAGCTTGGAAAAACCATCTATAATACTGTAGTAAGTTTCTTACCTTCGACTTATATGTAGGAATAAATCATTTTATTAAATCTTTCTAGGTATCATTCCAATTCTTTTAGTAGATATGATGTCACAAATAATGAATTTGTTTATAAAAAGCCACATTTGGATGACTAACCATATGATTTATGCTCCCTTTTATCATGATTAAACCCTAAATGTGTTGAGTGATTTTTGCAATAGATCAAGATGTTCTCCAAAAATATCAATATAAATTATATCAAGATGGTCATTGTAGATGCCATTCATTATGTTCATTAAAGAGATGACAAAATCAATTAGTTCAAAGGTATGGTTGTAAACTTGTAATGTTTATACCTTGTCTTGGAAATAATTTTTGAAATTTCTTTTGTAATCCTCAATTGAAGTTGATATCATGTATGAAGATCATTCTTAAAAAAAAAATTCAAATATGTAATCAATTCAAGGTGAAAACCATATGTTCTTCATGGTTTCCACCTTCAATGCCTTGTAGTCTATGTGTTATCTTATTGCTCATCCTCAACAAATATTAGTAATGCTCTTTGGGGGTGAAACACTCAATTTTATCAAATCTCTTTGAAGTAATTTCTACAATTGCATCTTTAATTCAAATAATATCATAACAATAATCATTTTCCTGCCTATCTCTCATGTAAATCTTAAAGAATTTATTGAGCTGTAATATTTCCTCCAAATCTTATAGTATTCTATTGAGCGATAATATTTGTTTGTTTCTGAAGTTGTCATATATTTTGCTTTTGTTGATGAGAGAGCAACACTCACTACTTTTAGAACTATCAAGGAATGATTGTTGTCCCAATAAACCTTAGAAAATTTCAAGCAGATTTCCCATCTTCCAAGTTGCCTACCTAGTGTGAATTGGAATATTTGACCAATTTGTAACATGTACTTGAAGTATTTGAGCTCACAATTGCAAGTTCTCTTGAAATTTTGAAATACTCTCTTTGTTGCTATTTTTTGATTTTTTTTCTAAATTGTTGCATAAATCTAGAGAGGACTACAACAACAAAAGAAATGCTTGGTCTTCTCCTTGTTGCATAGATAAGACTTTCAACAAGTTTTTTGTACTTAGTTGCATCTATAAGCTCTATGATATCATCTAATTTCAATTTCAAATTTTGCTCCAACGGGCATTACGAGGTTTGCAATTTGTTATTTCAATATATTTTTCTTGAGAAATGAAGATTCATGAGTTTTTGAATCACTTACAATACACAAATAGTTACAAGGTTGTCCCAAGTAAACCATTTCAAACCCTTTCTCTAGTTTGTTTTTTGCTATTTTCTTATACCTTTAATTGATCTACAAATTCAAGTGCTGGAAATCTACCTTTAGGAGGTGCTTGGTGATTATTTTAACATGGTCTTGGTGTAAGTTTGTAGTCTTTTTCTTTGAGCTTCAACTCCAAATCATTCTGGTTGAGCTATATACATTATTTTCATGAGACCACCCTTTAGGAATGCAATATTCATGTCCATTTGATTAACTTTGCACCTATTTCTTGTTACAAGAGCCAAAAAACACAAATGACAGTCCACATCATTGTAGGTGCAAACATTTCTTCATATCCTATATGTCCTTTTTCAACACTTCTAATTGTGACAAGCCTTGCATAATGTTTAACAAGTGAGCATTTGCTTTTTATTTGTTTTGAAAAATAAACTTGCAACTAATAGGTTATAATTCTTTAGCAAATGCTAGCCTTTCTATCTTATCTTGAATCTCTTCAATGAGATTTTCTCATTATTTGATTTTGCATGCACTTCTAGTGTCTCGTCTTTCCAACTTCATCAATCCTTACATCTTTAAAAGTTTGTGATCACCAATTTTGATACTTTTTATGTTATCTATGTGGTATAATTGGTGCATCATTTCACTAATATGAAGCTCCATCTTTCAATTGTTGTTTAAAAGTCTCCTAAAACTTGTTCTCATTTGTTGATGACTAGAAGAGACTTTCTTCTTTCATTGTTAGAAGTAAAAACTCTAAATTTGATTCTAAAATGTATATCTCTACTTTAATGTTTGAAATGTCACAAAATTTGTTATGATTGTCCTTGAAAAAAATTGTAAACTTTCCAACTTGGCTCAATTACTAATTAATGTTGGCCATATCTTTTGTGATTTCACAAAATAAAATACCCTTAGCAAAGATGAATTTTATTGTGTGCTCATCATACAACCTAAAAGCTTTTTAGGATTTTAAATACCTCGAAATTGCAATTTTGACTCTTGTGGTCCAACTTGGGTTGCGGCTAAATTGGCTCCAAAACCGCATAGGACGGATTAGTAACCTTCACGTTATTGATTTTTACGAAAATTACAAATTGTTGATCGTGATTAACAAAATTAGTTGTCGCTTTGATTTTTCAAAAAATTTCAAAAAATCAATAACATGAGTTTTAACACGCGGGTTTGGAGCCAGTTTAGCCATGTCCTTCAACTTGTTCTTATTCACCTTGGGACTCAATGCATGACATGATGGACGACGACCACACAAAATGTCCTCTAAACTTTTCATTTGTAGAGTATTGATGGTGACCCATTGTGAATATAGATTGATGTCGTTGTTACTTTCTCTAAAAATATAGTTTGTCTCCTTATAAAAACTACATTTCACAAATCATATTCATCATTAGTTTGTATCACTACTCCTTTTTATTGAGGAGTGTTAAGGACTTTTAGATGTTGTTTGATCACATTTTTACTTAGTTAATCTTCAAACACCTTTTATGCGAATTCACCAACAATGTCATTTTTTTTGTGTGCCAATATGAGACGCAACACCATTTTCAATCATTATGCGACATTTGAAAACTTTCCAAGGTTTCAAACTTTTCCTTAAACAAGTAGATCTAGGTCATTTTGCTATAATCATTAATGAACAACACAAAGCACTCACTATTACCAATATAAGAGACTAATAATGGGCCAAATTAATTATAGTGGATCAATTGTAATATTATTTCATCTCTTTAGTTTGATTTTGCAAATGTGATCCTCTTTGTTGTTTCACAAAGACATATGCTTCATACTTTCAATTGTTTTGGGAAGAGTGCGTAGGTCTAGAACACCATTATTTTGTATTATTCACATATTGTCATAATCCACACACCCAAATCTTATGTGCCACAAAAAACTTGTTAAATTAACTCTGTTAGTGAGAGGGGTACAATTCCTTGAAACTGAAGAACCGCTTTTTGAGTTTTAACAATTTACTTTCATCATACCATTTTATAGTAATTTTATTATTAGTCTTTATATTGATTATTATAGCTCTATCATTTTACAAAATGGAGTGCCCTTTTGCTAAATGAACACTAGAGCCATGAAGTTTCATCATTATTGGAAAGGTAAAATACATTGTCGAAAATGAAATCTCATAATCTTGTAGCTTGATTAAAATTGTTGATTTTATTTTTTCGTTGTAGATTTCTTTTATTTTCCAAATATATTGGATCACAATTCCTTCATGAAACCCCTCAAAGAAGTCCTTTCAATAATTCATACAATTCAATTATGTTTGATGTATTTGGGTGTCTTCTTTAACTATTATTTTATTAGGGTTCATTAAATTAAGTATTCATGGGAATGATAGCAATATGTTGCACATACCTACAACTAATATAGTTGATGTTAAGACAAAAAATCACATCCAGAGCAACTTCATGACATGTGAGGTCTTTTAGATTCCCATGGAGTAATATATTATGTAATATCGATCCCATTCCCTCAATAATTATGTGAGATAGATAAGGACAACTCTCTATAATTATAGAAGAGAGGGAAAGTTGGTTGATAGCTTGAAATGCATGACATGAATCAAATTAATTTTGTTGTTTCATGGAATATGATAACTAAATAAAAAAATATGTTAATAACAAGATTGAATATGTGCTACTTTATTATACAAATTGTGCATATTTTAATAGAGAAAAAACATATACATATACATATACATATACAAAATCCTTTTATTTTAGATACTCAAAATAATTTTGTAAGGTAATTTTCTCCCATTTAAAATAACTTTACACTTAGCATATGCTCTTTTCTCTTGAATTGGTTAAATCAAGCTCAAAAATTACATATGTATTATATCATCAATTAATATAGGACCTTTTGTTGAGAAACTATGTTCAAATTCTCAATTGCTTTGAGGAGCTCCCTCTTTCATCTCTTATCACTTATAGTACCATTTAACTTTTTGATTCACAATATCCCAAAACTTATCATCTTCATCCAATGAATGGTCATATTTTTCAATTGTTTTTGTAATATCCCTAGCATCACACCTAGGACGTTAGCCAAATGAACCAATTTTATTTTTGAAGAGAAACATAATAACAACTCTTAACTACTAAGTAACAATAGTAACATGTTGCGCTCACATTGATTCATGCACAAGGTATCATGATGAGAAAAATGACACACAAGGCACAAGGCTAGTGTGTTGATGATTCACAAGATATAGGTAACAATCACAACACAATACTGTTTCTCCAAGAAAAGTGACATAAGTGGAAGAATTACAAATCATGAGACAAAAGCACCATGATGAGTTTATGAGAGAGTAGAGAAACACCACAACGATGATTGGGTTCTAACACCACGATCATGTTCTCCAATGACTCAACTCAAGGATGTGATGGGTAAACCATCTACATGAAATCCATGCCATACACACACTTTACAACACACTGAACTCTAAGAGAAATTTGAACAAGTAGTGGGACAACCAAGAGATTTCACATCTTAACTAGACAAATGACCACCATTCTTCTGGACACAATACACACTTACCAAGGCCAAGGTGGAATATCCCAACCAAAGACATCCAAAATAACGAACAAATGTTCAAAGGATTAGTCCACTAGGAGGTACAATCCTCCATCAACAAGAATGCCAATGGCTCATTTTGCAAGAGTATGCTTCCCATCCAAAATATGGTATAAATTCTAGATAACAATGCTCATCAATGAAATTATGACATGAAAATGATCACAAGACTAAGGGGAGAAACTTTTGTATAAAAGGTTCCCCTCAAAATTCGTGGAAGTACCCACCATTTGACAAAATAGAGGACTAAAGTACATCAAAGGACTCTAGCATAGGAAGAAATTTGTGTGCCAAAAGGATACTAGCACAAAACTAAAAAATGTCCACTCTTTTCACAAATGTCCACTTTTTGTCCTAGATTCTAAAATTTGCTCTAGAGTCCTCTTTTTGGATTTTCATCTTGATGAGAGATTGAATAGATGACTATTTCCAGGTCTTATACTTAGAGATAGGACATAGAACTAAAAAAAGAAAGATATGATGTACATGAAATGATCATAAATGATTGAGAGACCATGATGGGAATTCACACTTGATTTTGAGAACGCAATTAAATGAATAAGATGCTTTCTAAGAATTGAATGGTCAATAAAGGAATCTAAGGCAAGTCCAAGAACAAGAGGGACAAAGGGAATTGTTTCCCATCCTGCCCACTTGTCCTCTTACCAGGCATAGAAATAAAATGACATCTCATGGTAGGTCCTTACACACAACCCAACATTATGAAGAAGGAATTCAACACAATATTTAAAGGTTTGATAATTGAATTTTTTTTATCACATCGTGTTCATTAAAATCACAAATCCAAATGCGCACTAAGTTCAATTAGCTGGCATGCTTAACACCAATGTCAATACATGAAAATATGAATAATCACACTATCACTTCTTAAATGGTCGGTTTACAACCCTTCTAATTAAGAGGTCTCAAAATATTGTTACAATTACATAAGACGTCTCAAATTTTATAAAAATATATTTTACAAATTAGATACAATAAAATAAAAATGAGATTATGAGACCTTCCATCTTGTGCATGATCTCATGCCACTCCAATATATCCACTGGTCTTCAATGGTGGTTGAGCACCACCCAACCATGTGATTCCCAAAGGCCCACTCCACCTTGCTAAGAAATAAACATGTTGGAAAACATAAAAACTCACACCAAACAAGGGAGTAAGACTTACACACAAAATATGGTGCATATAAAACATGCATGAACAAATACACAATCAATGTCTCAACTAAACACAACAAGCATGAATAGAGATGGGTCCTCATTAGATAACAAATCCAATTACAATAAGGATGAGCAGTGTCAATCACAATAGCCCTATGACTTTGGTAGACAGAGTGCATGTTACCATCATGGGATGAAGATACTCTATGACACCAACACAATGCAGTGTGGCATGCCTTTGATGTCCATATAGAGCCTTTACAAGCACTTACAGTGTGTCACCGAGTAAACATCGTATAAGTAGAAAATAAAAAATCAAGGTCAATAAAACTCAAAAGTCATAAATAAATTGGGATTAGTAATGACTTTATTTCATGTAAAGTTCAAAATATATGCATGCAAATGAACCAAAAGAAATGACATCACAATCAAAGCAATTAAACACTTAAAATTTCACATGCAAACCTTTGATTGAGTTGGATGTGAAGTTTTATTCATTTGTGACATGGGTGCTCAATTCATTGTCGTAACATTATCATTCAATCAATGATAAACTGGAAATATTTTGACATAAAACCAAATTCTTGATTGATGATTGAGAGATGATGTAAAACGGATTTGATTTATAGATTTGTAAGAGAATTTGACATGAATGTCTTGGATTAAATTTAGAACCTTAGATCTAATTAGTCATTTGAGGGATCGATGAAGATATGTGACATGCATAGAAGAGTTTCATATTATTTAAAATTTTAAATAGAATAATGTAATGTGGTGAAAAATGGTGATGGAGAAGTCAAGAGGAAAGCTTTTCTCTCCTCAAGGAAAGGAGTGAAAGTTTTGCAAAAGATTCTCTTCAACCTCTCACACACATTACATTTAAAGGAGGGGGGAGAATTCACTAGATCAAATCTCAAGAGATTGAATGCTAAGTGAATTGACAATGAATTTAGAAAGTGAAAGTAACCCCTCTTTTAGAATGCAATAGGTCGAATTATGCGATTTAAGACTAAGTGTAAAAGCAACAAAGAAATGATTATAAGTTGAGATAGAAATGTTGGATGAAGCTATGCACTTGGAATTAGCAGTTAAAGGCCGAGACGAAGCTCCCTTGCAAATTTGGGCAAAAGTTGTTGGGACTGTATTGAAAGTGCACACGGTCCTCTGAAAAATCCATGCGCCAAAAAGGGTTTTTCTGCCTCTAAGAATGGAGCCCAAATCTCCAAATACAGCCGCACACCTGCAACCTACACACATAAAAGAGAGGAAACGCTGTTGGGATTGGGGGTTTGCCTTCAGGTCAAACCCTAGTTTGGGAATTAACCAAATGATGAAAAGTACTTGCAAGTAATGAAAGTAAATGACTGAAATGGAATTCATCTCAAGGGAGGATGTAATTGAAATGTTGATAGAGTTGTTTGAAAGATATGTAGAATTGAATGTCAAGAGAGATATCCACTTCAATGGTTGAATCCTTGACTTGAATGCAACACCTAGGCTTGAAAGGAGACTTGAGATGTTGAATGGATGCTTGAATGGACACTTGAATGCTTGATTTCACTTAGGATCACAATTTCCTCTTCATGTATGTATCTTCTTGAACTTATTGACTTATGCAAATGGGAGAGAGAATGCGTCTTATATATTCGCCAATTAGGGTTAATTGACTGATTTTTCATTATAGGCCGACATAGGGAAACTTTTCCAGCTTCCAAAATGCAAAGCCCAATGCAAAGTTTGAATGGAGGGGGCCCAAAATAGGGCAAGGATAGGGGTGCCACTCCCCCGTCATGCCCTAATTTAGGACAAGAAGCAACAAGGGAGTGCGAGGTGCGAGGAAATGCAAGCTTGGGGCAATGCGAGCACGTCTTGGGTCTCCAATTAGGCTTAGGGATTCATTTCACCAATGTGAAGACCCAAATGTGGTTGAAAATTGCAAGGTCAGAATTTTATGACGCTACATTTAGCTCCCACTTTAGCGGGAGTATAAGCATACACCAATACTACTGGTAAAGTACAAGGATACAAGATTGAAAGACTTTCACCACATCAAGGAGGCAAGATACACCAAGCCCCCAGTGGACTAAGGATCTTATGACATCGATTGACAAAGTAAAAGGGAAGATCAAGAGGGAAGGACCACGACTGCATGTAGCAAGGTTTCCCTCAATATGAGTCATAAAAAGCAAGGATACCAAAAATTACAAAGTAAAGCTAAGTTCACTAAGTAACTTTGAGTATCAATAAGGAAAATATGTGCGGAGTGTATGCCCCCACGTTAAAGAAATCACACACGCCTTATCAGGAGCGATTGATTTAAGGTAGGATACACCCAAGAGAGAGAAAGAGAGAGAGAGAGAGAGAGAGAGTACGCTATCACAAGGATTTAGCCCCCAATTGAGGAATAAACCCAAGGATAATAAACATAAACATAAATCATGAGGTAGTTTTGCTTTCCTCAAGGTCAATATGTTGTATGATAACTCATGTATATCATGTATATAATATATGCATAGAATAGTCGTCATCCCCCAAAGAAAGGAAACTACCTTAGAAGAAAGGGAACATAGGTGTCTTTTGAGTAAACATAAAAGAGACCAAAAGGGATCTCAATGCTTTGCATCATCCTCAAGTAGACATTACTAGGGAACATAGAAGAATAGGGATACACATAGAGGAATGGTCACAAAAGAGCAAGAAAAGGGAGAGAGGTAGAGGATCTACGATGCTAATGTAACTAGTTTAGCACGACATCCACTTCCCGATCTTGCTGATCACTATTTCGGGAAGGCGGGAAACACGCCAGCAGAGCGACATTAGGCACGACAGATGGAGCTATCATAAGATCCAAACAAGGACTATGCTCATGTGCTAAGTCACTTTGTTCGATTCTAGGAGCTAGGATTAAGGCTTTTGAAAATTTTGCAGATAAATGTTTGTCCACATCAATATATTCATAGTCACTATCAGAAGCATTAGGAGTTGTATTGCCATCATGAATAATATTTTCACCTATTTCTTCATCAAGATTCATAGAAAGAGGAGCGCGAACACGGATGGGAGTAAAACCATCACATGTTTTTTTCAACTTATGATTTGGAGATGTAGGTTCACCATCTTGTTTAGGAGAAAAGGGAATCATGTCAACTATTGGAGATTTGGGAGATTGAATATTTTGAGGAACAACTTCACAAGATCGAGCACGACTCTTTCATCGGCGGTGTCTTGCACAATGATTCCGTCAAGACTTAACGAAAGACTAAGAAGGAGGAGGAATATTTGTTGAAGGAAGAAGATTCTCATCTCTAATAGTTGAAGGTTTAGGTTGAGGTCTTTTAGGTTGAACAAGAGGAGAGGCAAGTCTCTTCTCTCTATAAGAGCAAGGGGGTGGAATTGCACCATATAAAGGAGGAATGTTTGGTGTAGGAAGGAGACCATGTCCATCATGAGGAGGAGGAACAAGTCTAACCTTAGGAAGAATATTGTTATCCTTCTTAGGAGAAGAAATAGTTTCATCCATTGGAATATGTTGGGAATTTTCCTTAGGAGGAAGGTTAGTTCTATCCATCAAGGGAAGAACCTCATCTTCAAGAAGGATGGGAATATCAAGATTTGGAGTTCTAGGTTGGCTTAAGGATAGGATCATATATTTCTTCCACTTTTAATAAGATTGAAAGAGAGCATCGCTTCTCAGCGGAAGAGATTGAAATTGTTTAGGCCAAAAGAAATCAATAGGAACACCTGGGCTTCTTTCAGCTAGTCCAAATAAGCTATGGTTAATAGTTATGATTTCTCCATTGTGGGGAAATTTCAAACATTTATGGATTGGAGAAGCAATAGCCTTCATGGAAGATAGCCAAGGATAGCCCAACTTCACACGAAATTGCTTAGAGGAAGGAATGATAACAAAGTTGACATCCATAGATTTAGTGTGAACCTCAATAGGAAGTGTGATAGAACCAATGGTAGGACAAGATAATCCATCAAATAACTTAACAACCACATTAGTGCCATCATAGATTGGTTTATGCAAACGTAAAGTGAAAAGATACTCCTCAGTGATGACATTAACCATGCAAGAGGGATCGATAAGCACACCACGACAAGGCGTTTCTTAAATCTTTGCAACTATGTATAGAGGTCCATTAGGTGCTCTAATGGTCTCACTAGGGTCAAATGTGATACATAGATCCTTAGGTTTTCGTTGTTTCTCTACCATATTCACCAAATTTTGAACCATGGTAGTCACATCAAGAGAGAAAGAGGTATGTTTAGTCTCAATCACATTAGAGGTATGAGAAGGTAAAGGATCAGTACAAATCTTAAGATTTTGATTAGGAGGGGCTACTGATTTGTTTTCTTTATCATTCACACCTGCCATAGATATAGTATTATTATCAATCAAATTTTGAATCTTACTTTTTAATGCAAAACACTTCTCAGTGTCATGACCAGGTTGACGATGAAATTGACAAAAATAATTATTATCAAAGTAAGGTGAGGCTTCCTTAGAAGGGTCAACTAATTTTATTGGAGGAAGTTTGATAACATTTCATTGTAACAACTGAGATGTAATGCTATGTAAAGATTCATTCAAAGGTGTAAATTGTCTTTCTCTTTTAAAAAATTTAGAAATAGGAGGCACACCTGTTGTAGCACTCACATTGTTGTTGTTGATGTTGTCATTGAATTTGATGAATCCTTTGCTTGGTTTGAACTTCGCAAACAGTTGTTGAGCACTGCCACCCTTATCACTTTGAGCCATAGGAGTGGATTGCTCTAGTTGACTCACAGTCAGTTGATAATTGTGAAGTGTTGCGCACAACTGCGAAAAGGAAGTGAACTCACAAAGGAGAAGTTTTTCTCTAATATCTTTTTGCAAATTAGAAATAAAAATTCTTTGAATATCATTATCAAGCACTTGAAAAGAAATTTGAGAACACAAATACTTGTATCTACCAATGAAATTAGTCGTTTTATCTTTAACACCTTGTTTACAATGCGTTAAATCAGTCAAAGTGATCTTAGGACCTATGTTGTTTTGAAATTGTTGAATAAAAGCATTTGCTAATTGTTGAAAAGAAGTAATAGAATATGAAGGCAAAGAGAAATACCATTGTAAAGTCTTATCTCTCAATGTTCTAGAAAACAATTTAGCAAGCAATCTTTGATCATAAGCAAAGTCAATACACAAAGTTTGGAATGTCTTGACATGTGTTAAAGGATCACCTTTTCCATTATAGAGTTCCAATTGAGGGACTTCAACATGTTTAGGAGAGACGAATATAAAAATATCAAGAGAAAGTGGGCTCGGAACATCAAACATGGGCACATTAAACTTGGACTGACTCATAGAAGCGATTTGTTGTTGCAATGATGACACAGTTTGAGCAAGATTATTAATGGTTGCTTCGGTTTTAAAATTCATGTTAGACATGTTTTATTGAGAAGGTGGTGTGACGTTGTTGAAAGAAGGCATTGATTGAGAATAAGGTGGAGGAACACTATGGTAAGTAGGCATAGGAGATAATTGAGTAGGCAATGGGACACTAAAAGGAGAAATAGAATGATTGGATGAATTGCCCCGTTGCGTCACATTGATTGGGTGAGAGACAAGGGGAATATTTATTGAAGGCATGGGTAAGGATGAAGGGCTTATTGAAGAAGAGGGATTTCCCCCATGACTAATGGTTGTAGGTATGACATGTTGAGCTGATGTAGCCATGATGTTTGAAGTGAAAGTAGGAATACTAGCCATTGGAGTGGTCAAAGGAATAGAATTATTGATTTGTGTAGAAGGTTGTGAATAACCTAAGTTCTCAGCACAGCTCTTTATAGGCATATCATTAGAATCAACAATATGAGCAATGCCATGCAATATATCAATTCCATTCTTATCACTTTGAATCATGCGCTTTAGGCCTTCAATTAATGGAAGAGCTTCATGATTAGGGTATTCTTGGGACATCCATTGTTGAAAGTTGTCAAATTAATTATCCAATTTTGAAAGTTAATCTATGGAAAATCTAGTCAAAGCTTTTTCTTTATCATTAGAATCATCAATTGGGTGGATATGATGTTATTAGGATGAGAAGAATTAGCATTATCTTCATTAAAGAAGTCACCTAGATTAGGCTCCATTTCCTCGAGAATTAAACCTTGAGAAGCCTTAATTCTAATGCTTCATCTAATGGGGATAGTAGAGGTAGGACTAATAGTGGTAAAACTCATGCATTAGAGGGAAACTTTGAATTTTGAATTTTAGGAACAAATTTTGCAAAATTGAATAATGCAAAATTCAAGGAAATTATGATTACACAATTTGAACTTTGTTGAAAGGAGAAATGTCACAATTTCTTAAATAATTTAAGCAATTGAGATTTAAAATTAAGGCCAATTGAATACCACTTAATTTCAAAACTAATTTTGCTAAAATTTGAATTTTAAAACTCAGGGCAGATTAGAATTAACCACTTAATTTCAATTTTTTTCTTGAAAGTTGTGATATTGAAATTGAGAAGTATTTTTTTTGAAGTTTAGATAGGCGAAATTGAGGTTTGAATGTGAAAATAGGACCCTAATAGGGTTTTGAAAAAGACAAGAAGTTGAATTGCAAATTTGAAATTGGTCAAACTTAATGGATAGGGCCACCTTGAAGAATGTTTAGAAAACTGAAATTGATTGAAATTTGCACAAAATCCAATTAGTTTTGAAAATTAGGGTTTTAGGACCTAACCACTGAGTTTTAAAATTTTGAATTTTGAATTTTGGAAATTGAAAATTTAAATTTTAGGCAAGAAGACAAATCTGAAAATATTCCTAAATCTGAAAAAATTAAATGTAAATTCAAGTTTTGCACAAGTTCAAATTGATTTTCAAAAATTAGGGTTTAGACAATCAATCTCTTAATTTTGTAAATTTGATTTGCAATTAATTTAAACAAGACAATGATGAAATTGAATTTGACAATCAATGCAATTTAAACAAGACAATGATGAAATTGAATTAACCACTAAGTTTTATAAATTTGCAATAAAATTAAACTTGTAAATGAAAAATATGCAATGATTTGAAATGTCAAGCATGTAAGACGTCAGGTTCACCAAAATGTAATGTGGTGAAAAAGGGTGATGGAGAAGTCAAGAGGGAAGCTTTTCTCTCCTCAAGGAAATGAGTGAAAGTTTAGCAAAATATTCTCTTCAACCTCTCACACACATTACATTTAAAAGAGAGGGGGGGAGGGGGAATTCACTAGATCCAATCTCAAGAGATTTAATGTTAAGTGAATTGACAATGAATTTAGAAAGTGAAAGTAACCCCTATTTTAGAATGCAATAGGTTGAATTATGCGATTTAAGACTAAGTGTAAAAGCAACAAAGAAATGATTATAAGTTGAGATAGAAATATGGGATGAAGCTGTGCACCCTAGAATTAGCAGATAAGGCTGAGATGAAGCTCCCCTGCAAATTTGGGCAAAATTTGTTAGGATCGTATTGAAAGGGCACATGTTCCTCTGAAAAATCTGTGCACCAAAAAGGTTTTTTCCGCCTCTGAGAATGGAGTCCAAATCTACAAATACAACTGCGCACCTGCAACCCATACACATAAAAGAGAGGAAATGTTGTTGGGATTGGGAGTTTGCCTTCAGGTCAAACCCCATTTTTGGAGTTAACCAAATGATGAAAAGTACTTGCAAGTAATGAAAGTAAATGACTGAAATGAAATTCACCTCAAGGGAGGATGTAATTGAAATGTTGATAGAGTTGTTTGAAGGATATGTAAAATTGAATGTCAAGAGAGATCTCCATTTCAATGGTTGAATCCTTGACTTGAATGCGACACCTAGCCTTGAAAGGAGACTTGAGATGCTCAATGGATGCTTGAATGGACACTTGAATGCTTGAGTGCTTGATTTCACTTAGGATCACAATTTCCTCTTCATGTATGTATCTTCTTAAACTTCCCGATTTATGCAAATGGGAGAGAGAATGTGTCTTATATATTCTCCAATTAGGGTTAATTGACTGATTTTTCGTTATAGGCCGACATAGGGAAAAAATTTTTGCTTCCAAAATGTAAAGCCCAATGCAAAGTTTGAATGGAGGGGACCCCAAATAGGGCAAGGACAGGGGCACCACGCCCTTGTCTTGACCTAATTTAGGACAAGGAGAAGCAACAATGAGGAAATGCAAGCTTCAGGCAGTGTGAGCATGTCTCGGGTCTCTAATCAGGCTTAGGGATTCATTTCGCCAATGTGAAGACCCAAATGTGGTTGAAAATTGCAAGGTCGAAATTTTATGTTGCTACAAATAATTATAATTTCTAAACTCAATGTGGCCAAGGAGTTAAAAAAGCTAAATGATTAGTCAACTACCTGGATGGAATTTAACTAAGTAAACGAGAGAATTACTTAGCTATTTTATGCAATTGTTAACTGATTTACATGAATGAGTGAAGTGGATTTTATTGACGAGTGAGACTTGAGTAAGTTTGAGTCAACTAATTAGACTAGGTAGCTAACTTGATGAGGTGGAATTGATTAATTGAGTTATTAGTGCACATCAGGTGAAAATAAATATTAATTTAATTTAGGATAATGTGTGAAAAAATAATTAATTAAATGTACAAATGAATATAAAATTATGAATAATTAATTTATTAAATGGATGAATAATATCAACCAAATTTATTTGAATAACTAAGGAAATATTCAATTAAATTATTTGGCATTGGGTGCCCTGGGTGAGAACATGATGATGTGTGTATTAGGTGAGGACATGATGAATTAGATGATGATTAGATGAAATCAAGACCTAGATGACAAGATTATTAGGTGATAAGGTCTTAGGGAATGGATGAATGAATTAGGTAATGATTTAAAAAAATAGATGATTAGTTGGTGAATATGGTCCTAAGAGATGAACAAATGGCAAGGTCTTGGAGGATTAATGAATGGATTAGGTGATTAGATGAAGATAAAATATTTCAGCTATCTACAAAAATCACCGTGATGAACCTATAATTGATAAATTCCATCCCAACTATAATGGAGTACTAACCCTTACTTGTGCTCTCTCACAAACAAAACACAAGGGTAGGATGGGTGAATCATCAACCTTTAATATACACTAAAATAAGATTAACAACTCTAACAAAACCAAGGGAAACCAACACACATGATAGAGTGACTAGGAGCCATCACACCTTGACTAGACAACACAACCATCAATTTCCTAAATGAGTATAAAGAGAGTAGTAACCACCTCCAATTCACTTAACAACATTATTGATAATGGCTAAACATAGGGTAAAATCATCACAAGGGGTTTCATTACTATAAGATATTATCCCTCCACCAATTGGAATGACAATGAGTTATTTTCAAGCAATAAAATGCTTCCCAAAACAAAAGGTGCCATAACTCCTTGAGTATGACACTTGTTGACAAAATGACATGTGAAGACTCACTAGGACAAGGGGAAAAATTTTTGCACATAAAGTTTCCCTAGAAATTGGTTGAAAGACCTCATTGACCAACAAAATACATGACAACATAAAGGATTGTAGTGCACCTATAGGACATTGGTGCCTAGATAGGACACTAGCATGCTAGAGGGCTCTAACAAAAGTTCATTAGTGTCTTACATCTACATTGGCATCCTGGTTTGGTGCTAGAGTCCTAAAAAACAACATGGCCACTAAAATAGGATTTATAGCATCCTTTATTGTTGAGAATTCATCTCTTTTATCTAGCATGGACACTAAAATAGGATTCATTATGTGTCTATCCAATTTAATTGTGTTGACAAACACACCCAATAGCAAAAGTGACCTGATGCAATTTTTATTAAATTATGTTGAAAAATTCAAAGCATATTTATCATAAGTTTTATTAGCTCATACCATTTAGTCCATGGTAAAACTCACCATTTGATTATAATGAAATATCTCATTGTATATGAAGAGTGTCGCATTAAGTGTCCCACACGCCACCTTAATTTAATGATATGGCATTGGCAGCTTGGTTTTTTTGAATCATTTATATTCTTTCTTTTGTGGGAGGTTTGTTCTTATGTCAATAGTATCATAAATGAAAAAAACTTCAATGTGCATAAAATATATTTATATTTTTGGATTTAAACTATGAGTACATATTTATTGTAATCTCCTTACAATTGGTGGTTTTATTTACTCTATGATTATTGTAAACAAATATAGTTTGTGCACTATCAAGCAAAGTTTCAATCACTAAGAAGGTGTAAATCTATGAAAAGGGATTATTGAACAAAGATCAACCACATCATCATCTTCAAAATGAATCAAACACCATTCTAAATCATTAGATGAGAAATGAGATTTTCTCATTTCTTGCATCTTGGATTGCAAGGTTGATAAGATATTCTCATATTTGTCTTCTTCCCATCCTATATAGAATCCAATGAATTATTGATCCATTTATGATGTAAAATTCATGATTTGTGTGTTGTATTTCAGATATATATATATTTTTATTTGTTAGTTATTTTTTTTTATCTTTCTAATAGTAGAAATTTTGAAGCTAAATACAAGTTAAAAATAAAAATAATGTGTATTTCAATCTACAAATGTTTAGTTCATGATTTGTATGTATATGCAGGGACATCCAAGTTGAGACACACAATGTGTAGTTCAACTAAATCACATATTTAAAATTTGTGGGTTGAAATATAAAAATTCTTATATAGTTCGACCTATACATATTTGGTTATTTATTTTAATCAATGATGAAAAAAAATATAAAGATAAATTTACTTAGTTTGAAATTTTTTACTTACTTTATTTTAATTTTTCGTGTTTAAAATTTTATGAATTTTGTTGAGATTTGCACATTAGCAAAGAAAATATTATATAATTGAATGTTGGTAAAGAAAATTGCAAGTTGAAAAACATAATGCGTATTTCAACCCACATATTTAGTTCATGGTTTGTAATACATGTTTAATTTTTTTGGCCTTATTAGTTGATTCATAATTTGTTGTGTTTGAAATATTGGGATTTTTTATATTTTAAAGATGAATATTGTGTAGTTGAATATTGGTGAATACACTTATAAGGCACACTATATATTTCAACTTGCACATGTTTAGTTTATCATTTATAAGATGTCTTTCACATTTCTAACTTTATCAGTTCATTTGAAAGACAGATCTCTATTTTAGCTATACAATTATTCATTATTGGGTGGGAATATTTTGAACCCTTTTTAGCCAAATATATCTCTCTCAAATCTTAACGTCCTTTCCTTGGCCCTAGCTTTTGACCTTGCCTTGACCACCTTTGCTTCTCCTACACTTGCAACAAGATGATCTGAGATAGGATGGAGTAAGATAAATTTAATGGTAGCTAAAACTTTTATGGTCATCATTTTTTTTATCTTGTTGAGAGGGTGATTATCTCTTTACTAATTAAATAATTACTTGTAAAATGACCAATTTTGTTGTTTTCAACAATGCTTGTTCTATTGCTTTTTATATTATTGAGACATTATGGAAGGGGAAAAATGATTCACATCAATATTTTAACAATGCTACTATTAATAGTGACACAACTCAAAATAATATTCAAGTTTGATGAGATATCTAGATCCTTGGACCCTAATGGCTCTCATGGGGACCTTTAGGTTTAGAAAACATACTCTAAAAAAGATGCCCTTGTAGGTAAAACCAATTGGGTCTATATAATCCACCAAGTTAACTATTGTGTTCATATAAGATGCATGTTTCTAGGTTGTCTTATTTCATCATATATTTATCATTCCCACCTCTTATATCTATTTGTATGGTGTATCATTATAGAGTTACAAATCAAGTAGTTTAAAATTTACATGATATACATAGTAATTTGATTATAGAAATTGTAGCTTATCAAGTATTTAGATATGAATATTCTATTTTAATGATCTTTATGTGAGTGTAGCACCAATTGAAGTGGCTAATCAAGTAGATTTCTGGCTAATACGTTTTAGTCTAGATCTATCAAGTTGAATGGATGAATCATATATTGATTACTAGACTAGTATATATTGTGATGTACCATACTCATAAGGGTCATCAATGGAGTTGTTTTTGGTAATGTTTTGATAATTAATGTTTTATTGCTTACAAAAGTTTGATTTTTAACTTTTCTTGTAGGCTTATGTAACTCAAGATGATAAAAAGCATTGGTTAGAGAAATCCACATTAGTCGAGACTACACTCATTGAAATAAATCTTTAAGAATGCATAAACACTCCCATAGGAAACTAACATTTAAGGGGAATAAGATACAAGGATGATAGAAGAATGAGCATTGCCTTAGAGATTTCCATGAGGTCAAGGTTTATGTTTCTAGATGAACCAATAAGTGCTTTAGATAGGTAAAATTAGTTAATAATAGAGCCTAGCTCTATAATAACATCAAAGTAACTATTTAATGAAATTTATTATTATTCATGATTCACTAGAAACTACTATTGGCTGGGACTTGTTGAGATATTACATATATTGCTTTGTAATGAATCGTTAACAATAGCACATCTATATTTTTGTTAGTCAAATGTTACAAAATTTGGCCCAAGATGGGCATGCTATATAATAATTTTTTTTGCATCAACCTAGTAGTAAGGTTTTTAACTATCTAATAGTCTCCAAATGTTTTATGGAAAAAAATACTATATAAATTGGAAATGCATCAAGTAGGTATGTGAAGTAAGGTCAACCTTAAGGTTATAAAATCAAGATTGTTACCAATCTAGAAAACATAAACTTAAGACGTTCAATTATTTAGGAATTAAAACTATACCGATGCGTAATAAAATATAAGATGATGGATAATCTTTTCGTCACAATTGACTTATTTGGTAGTTTCTATTGAATGTCTATTTGGGTGTTGAAAAGTTTTTTATTAGGGACAATTGATTGCATTATTAAGATATTGATTTATGTACTAGTAACATGATGTATTATTGTCCAGAGGCATGTCTTAAAGAGTGGGGTGTTGATTTTGATAGGTATGTGGTTGATTCCGCTATTGTGGGTTCTTGTTTGAAGGCTGCTATTGTGAATAGTGTGCCTGAGACTCCTTTGTGGAATGGGTATAGTGCATCTTTGCATCTCACACTTTGTAATCCCTTTGTATCGAGTTTGGGGGAATTGTCTCTTGCTATTTCTCCTGTTTAGGCTCTTAGGGATCCTTTAGATGCTATTGATCTTGCATCTGATGTGTTTGATAGTTTAGTGAATGGTTCTAAGGGTCTTCCTAGACTTGGAATCGCTTCCCCTACTCATGACCACCTCATGCCATAGTGGAAGGGAAAATTTTTGTCCATGATTCTCTCTTGGTTAAGATGACTACATAGTTTCAAAAACTCATTGGTTGGGAGATTTTGTAGTAATCAACCTAACATTGATATTGTTCAAAAATGGGTGTTTCGGATTTGGAAACCTAAGGGTTAGGTAGAGGTTTTCTCCATGTTGAATATTTTTTTCTTGTTTTCCTTTTCCTCTTCTAAATATTTCTCTAGGGTTCTTTAGGACGGTTCTTGGCTAATCAGTCTAATGGCCTTTGTCTTAAAAATTGGTCTCCATGTCTTAACCCATTGAGTGTGACTCCTTCAAGTTCCCTATTTGGGTTTGTTTGCCAAGTTTGATTTTGTAGTTTTGGACGAGGAGGTTTTCATGCTTACTGACAATACATTTGAGCAATACTTTGTTGCTGACAAGCTTACTATTTTTTTTATTACGTGCTCATTTTTGTGTACTTGTGAAAAAAGACAAAGTGTTTCCTTCTTAAGTCACTTTATCTTCCAAAATGGGTGTTTGGGTACAAAAAATAGTTTTTGAAGACTCTTTTGTTATTTGTCAACAATGTTGTAAAGTAGGCCATGCCACAACCAACTACTTGAGTATCAAGAAACACCACTCCATTTGGAGAAAAAAGAAGATTTTGGCTACTGTCATAGAGAAATGTTCTACTTTTTTTGAAGTTATGCAAAAGGATGATAATAAGAGAAAATATCCTATAGAGTATAGAACTATGGATCCCTCTTTAACAGTCCCTGGATTGGTTAAAGATGTTGCTAGTGATCATTCCCCAAAAAAGAAGTATTGAATTGTTGGATCCTTGTTCTATGATGAAGCAAAAATCATTGGATCATTTTGGCTTCAAACCACTCTAACTTTGGGATGGTTGGTTGTAATTTTTTTTAGTACTTTTGGTCCATCTTTGTCTCTCTTGTGGATAGTTTTGGCTTCAAATCTCTGTTGGATCATTTTGGCTTCAAACCATCTTGACTTTGGAATGGTTGGTTGTAAAGTTTTGTAGTACTTCGGTTCATCTTTTTCTCTCGTGTTTCATGTTGTCCTATTATGCTTAATGCCTATCTTTTCCACTTTTGTAAAAAGGTCAGGGTCCTTTCACAATCCTTGCTTATCTTAATAAAAAACATGACAATACCTCTTGTTCATATGAAATCAAATATGCAAGACATCATATTGTGTAATTGAATGTTGGCGAAGAAAATTACAAGTTGAAAAACACATTGTGTGTTTCAACCTACACATGATTATTTGATGATTTTGAAGATGTCTTTGAAATTGATGACCTTCTTAGGTGACATGTAGGTTGAAACAAACATTGTTTAGTGTAGACGTCTAAAATTAATTAAATTAAATATCTAATTAATTTAAGCCTTTACACATAATTAATTCAATTAATTGTGTTAGTCCTCTTCCTCTTAAAATTAATTAAATATTATTTAATTAATTTTATCATTGCAATATTATAATTAATTTATCAAAAATTAATTATTCCCTACTCTTCTAAATCATTTCAAATATCATTAATTATTCTAAATTCTTCTTAGTTAATTAATTATTAATTAATTTTAATTAATTAACTTAAGTCATGTAATTCCTACAAATTCTTCTAATTCTCACTTAGCCTAATTAATTATTCTAGAATCATGCTTATCGTTATTCCTCAATTTTTAAATTCCTCCACTCATTCTCTCTCCTCATGTCACATCCTCCTAACTTTCCCACTTGCACTCTAATCACTCATTAAGCCACCTAATCAATCTCTTTAATCATTTGCACATCCCTAATCACCTTGATTAGGGACGAGTCATCTCTTTGCCATAATTCTACCCACTTTGATCCTTTCAAGAAAATTCAAATTCTTTGAATCTCCCCATGCACCCTCTTCCCAAGGAATTTTTAACTCCTTTTCTCATTTAGTCCTCCCACACATCCTCTTATTTTGGAATTTTTAATTCCTCCTCCCTTCCCCCAAGGAATTTTATATTGCCTTTTCTCTTCCCAATGTACTTGAGAGCTCTTCTCCATGAATCTTGAGAGGTATGGAGACAAGAAATGCCTTTATGACATATCTCTTGGATCCCACACCTTGTCCTCTCAATCCTCTCCCACTCTTTCTTTCAATCCTATCCCTCCATTTCGAAATCAATCTTGGCCCTCCATTTTGACCTCCTCCAATATATAATTGGAGTCTCCTCTCCTCACAATCATCCACTTCTCATGCATTGTCATGTTGTCCATTTTAGTTTCAAGATCATCCATAGCACCATCATAATGCTCAAATCTTTTCTCACTTAGCTAATCTATTTCATCCTACCCAATCACCCAATCCAATTTCTTGTTGTGTAGTGGAGAGAAATCCACACCAATCCTGTCAAAGAGCCAATCCAATCTAGTGGAGAAGGGGCGTATTCTTCACTTCAGCTAAGGCTCAATCTGAGGGAGGAGAAGGTATAAAGTGCCATTTGAATATTCATGATTTATTTATGTTTTTATGATTAATATATGCATGTGAACAACCATTTTCTCATCTTCATTTAGTTTAACCTTCACATGTTTAGTTGTTTAAAACTTGTATGTTTGAGCACACATTGTGTGGGTCAACCTACACATGTTTAGTTGGTAGTTTAAACATACATTGTGTAGTTCAATTTGAAGATGTTTAATTGTTTATTTTATTCGATTATAAAATTAAAGAAATATTATTTTGTCTCTTTGAAATCTTTATCTCTAGTTCACTTTTTTGTGTGTTTAAAAATTTAAGAAATTTCTTGATGTATAAATGATGATAATTCTGTTTACATACATACACATACACATACATACATATATAATATGCATGTGTATATATGTGTATGCATGTATTTATGTATGTATTATGTATATGTATATGTATGTGTATGTGTATGTGTATGTGTATGTGTATGTGTATGTGTGTATATATGTGTATATATACACACATATACATGCATATATATACACATACACATACACATACACATACACATACACATACACATACACATACACATACACATACACATACACATACACATACACATACACATACACATACACATACACATACAGACATACATACACACACACATACAAACATACATACAGTATGTATATGTAGGGATATGCAAGTTGAGACACACAATGTGTAGTTCAACGAAATCACATATTTAAAATTTGTAGGTTGAAACATAAAAATTCTTATATAGTTCAACCTATACATATTTGGTTATTTATTTTAATCAATCATGAAAAAAATAAAATAAAGACAATTTACTTAGTTTGAAATTTTTTACTTACTTTATTTTAATTTTCCGTGTTTAAAATTTTATGAATTTTGTTGACTCACAAATAAGGATAGTTTCCTTACTATTCAAACAAAATATAGGTTGAAATACACATTGTCTATTTCAACCTTCACATGTTTTGTTGTTTAAATCATGCAAGTTGAAACATACTATTGAAGGAACACAATGGACCACTGAGAGGGGGGGTGAATCAATGGTAATCAATAACAACTTTTACCTCCTAAAGATGTAAGCAACAATAACTTTAATTACAAAACCATGAGCGAAGATATTTAGCAGATCAACACACACACATGAAAGACACATCACATAACACCAAATATATGAGGAAAACCCAATGTGGGAAAAATCTCGGTGAGAATAACTGTTGGAGTCTACTGCTCCAATCCAACCTCACAATGAAATCACTAGTTACAACTTTTATGGGCACCAACCCAAAGGAGCACCAACCCTTGAAGTTTAGGGCACCAACCCAAGGAGCACCAACCCATATAGTTTATGAGCTTCTACTCAAAGGAGCACCTACCCCTGCTATAAGCACCCACTCAGAGATTACAATGAATGTAATTACGAATACATATTATATACCTTGTTGCAAATGAGGTTTTGCAACACTTATTGATATGCTCTCTTTCTAATCTCTTCTTCTATTTTCTTTGCTCTCTATTTGTCTTTACACTTGATCTCTTCTCTTTGCTCTCTACCTTTTGTTCAGATCACTTCTCCTCTTTTGCCTTTTTGACTTTTTGCCTTGGCTCTACACACTGTAGCTTCAGCTGCTCTCTCACTTGGTCTCTGCTGCATTCTCTGCTCTCTGCGTATTCACCCTACAACCACAACACACAACTATCTATTCTCTCCTGGGCTTCTTTTCTTCTCCACAACAACACACACTTATCCAACTTTCATCAACTCACACTATGCCAACAAGTCTATGTTTTTGTATTCACATCCACCTCCAAGAGTTCGGTTGGATCATAACTCATCACATACATGACAATCGTTGTTCTTCCACGTTGTCATGCCACATAGTCAGTACAATTTCCTATGCACATGCAGATTGTTTATTTAGTCGGTCCAGTTGGAAATCCGAGTTCCCAGACACACAAATAGCTAACCTGTGTTCATGATCAACTTTGAATCTGAGCCATTGATTTTCTAGATTCAACCAGGAGGACATGATCATAATTATCATCATGGCGGTTCCACGCGCCACATCATCCCTGAGTTCTACTCTACCAGCTCTGCCGTTTGTCCACACAACTCTCCCATCTCAGTTGCCTCAGCTACTCTTGTTGAATCACATCAAATGCCTCTCCATTCGGTCAACTCTGTATCTGCAAGATTTTGTTCTCTGTCTTCAATATGATCTCTGACTAGCCGCTCACATTAAATGTGTTTTATCTGTCTTCAGGTCATTCTGTACGTAGATTACTAAACTTAGTAATCTCAATATTCTCTTCAAGGATATGGTATGCAGTAGATTGGATTTCCCTCCTTGAATCGACCACCTGCATTGAATGACTCTGCTTTGTTTTCTTCTTTTTGGTCTATGTACTGTTCACCTTCAACATAAGGTTGCTATTTTTAGCAAGCTAAATCTGCCTCACAGATTTGGTTTTACCACTATCGATCACCTCAAGCCCTACAAAAATCTCCATTTGGTTCGCCATTAATGCGTCTTTCATCCTCTTTGAGAAGTTCGACAACTACAACACTGAAATCCACCATCACCAAATTTACCATATTTGATATCTTCTTTGAGTTGCCAAAGAGCCACATGTCTCCATTTCCTTTGTCTAGATCATATGGTCAAGGTCTGTCGACCACCGTGTAGATCATTTTACCTATTGCCATGCAGACATGTTCTTATTTAACGTCCAAGTCACTTGGTCAATCTTGGTCAACCGTCCATGTGGATCTCTGAGACTATTGGCTTGCAGACATGGCCGCAAGGTCGATCACAATCTTCAATTTTGTCAACAAAATATCCTTTCATCTTTTTAATAGGTGTCTTCCGATTCGCTCCGTATATGCCATGTTGTCGGGTCAAACTTGGTCAATGTCCATGTGGACTATCGGGCTGCTCAGATCCTTTGAACTTCATACTGTGGTTGAACTTCGTGTTATACGCCTCGCAGGATAAGCTTCAAGAAGCCTTCCTCCTTCTTTGTTAGCCCGCACCATATTAGCATAGTTTCTTAACTCACGCGGGATATCCCACGGTACATTCCTTAACCCTGTTTCACTTCGCGGGATAAGCTTTGTCTTTCACCTTGACAAGCAACTCCTTGTCCCACAACCCTTTCCTTATCCTCTATACTCTTATCCATGCGGGATAAGGTTTTCTTCAAGGCATGCATCGCTTGTTAGCCCGCGTGACATTTTGTGTGCATCTTAGCCCATGCGAGATAAGGTAATCCACAATCTTCCCTTTAGTTTCTTATCCCGCGTGATTTTTGTTAGTCACTCTTGACACTGCGAGATAAGAGAGAGTATCTCTCTGCTTTGACCTCCTTTGACTATTGTTATCTCGCAAGGTTTCTTACATGCAAATAACATGCCACAAGATAAGGAGGTTCACTGTTTGCTTCACTTAAGTGTTATCTCGCAAGATTATCTAGCCCCATATAACATGTCACGGGATAAGCCGAGCAACATAACCTGCGTGTTATTGACATCTCCGTCACACTTTAGCGACTAGCCTGCAGAGTTTTTTGCTTTAAGTGTTTCTTGTCGTGGGATGACGAGGTGACTAACCCATCGTGTTATTGACATCCCAATAGACCAACAAAACTAACATGTTGTGTTATTGACATCTGCAGTCACATTTTGCAATTTTGTAGATAGCGATAACCCAAGTGTTATTAACAACTGCGACTGATACTCCCTGTAATTGCATGCGACTATCATAGCGTGTTATTGACAAGTACAACTAGCTTTTTCTAAGTCAGACCAAATTTCACAATACATTTTCAACACAATTGCCTATGTCATCCTTTGTCCATTTTCATGTCCCAATGACACACTTCATGCATTCCTCTTGTATCTCCTTGTGCATATAACATGGTGTGTTATATGATGTGTCATGTTATATAATGCTGCAACAACACTTATGCTCTTGGACAACCCTGTTTGCTTCATGCAATCATAACACCATGGCCTTCATCCTTAAATCACCTGATGTAACACAGTATCAACTAATCTGATCTTCCTATGGGGCACATATTGCATCTCTCTCAACCCGAGACCATACCATCTTCTCACCTTCCCTTTGTGAGTTATCTGCTCTAGGAAACCTTGACCTTTCCCTCAAGATCATCATATGGCATTGATGTATCTTCATCTTCCTCTGGGGAACACATAATGTTGCATCTCTATACTTTGCCAGCCTGACGCCTACATGTCTGTACATCTTTGTGGCACTTATCATTTTTGCATCTTTGTCCAATGCATCATCTCAACTGTTGACATCAATTAACTCTGCATGCCAGCTACATCTTCATCCAGTGGGTATCCTATAAGTCCCTTTGCAACTTCATCAACTCAACCTTGCACACACATATGTTGACATCAATGACAACCTTAATGCCAACAACTATGTGGCTCAACCTACATGTTTAGTTATTTATTTTAATCAATTGTTCAATTATTGTTAATTAAAAAACAAGTATGTTGAAAAATATCCAATCTATAAAAGTCTTGTATGAAGAATATTTTAGCTATTAGTTATTCAAAAAAATAGTTTGAAACACACTATGTAATTTGACTTTCATATGTTTAGATGTTTAAAACACGAGTAAAAAAAACACTATGATTCAAATTGCACATGTTTAGTTGTTTACCTTGATCAATCATTTAATTATTACTTATAAAAAAAGTGCAAGTTAAAAAACACTCAATTTACATATATTTTTTTAACAATTTCTTATTTTTAAAATTGTTATATATTTTCTTACCTTCTAAAAAAACTTATTTAAACTTCATAAAATCAAATATAAAACACAAAAGCATAGAGACTCAAATCAAATTAATCTTCCTAATTCACTCTTGGAAAACTTATTTCCTATGCTCTCTTCCTACCTCTTACATTCATTGATATTTCTTTTGGCTTCCATTAGTTCATGGTGAGTGGAGAAAAAAACTTTTGAAAAATCTAATAGCTCTAATTTTCAATGGAAGGTTATTTTTGCATTATGTAATTGCTACAATTATAAAATATTACATTAAAATTTGAAGGAATTATAAAATAAAAATGGTAATAAAAAATTGATGGCTTTCGATTATCATGGTTGATATTATTTGACACGTTGTCTATAATCCTAATCATTATATGACATGTTGCTCATTTTTTGTTGCACATATAATTGCATACAAAATTAAAAACATTAAATAATACGAATGACCATATATGTTACACCATGATAAAACATGATCATAATGCAATTTTTTATATGAAAAATAATTACCCCAAATAAAATAGCTCCATTCTCCAACAGTTTTCAATAATTATATTTAAAATGTGTATACTAATTTTTAAGTTCAATATCTTAACTATTTTTAACCGACCTCTATAATATAAAATTATATATACATATATATAATTAACATATTGTAACTATAAATACATTATGTGTGAAAAATATCTAATCCCTCCAAAGATGACTAAATTTTCTTCTTGAATACCAAGGTCAAACACTGAGCTCTCACATGCGGCACATATCCCTAGTTGGAATTTGTTTATCCGTACAAGTTCCTGTAGAAAAGAACGAGAATAAACAAAGGTGGTCCCCAAAAAAAGCCCACATCCGTTCAAAATTGTCAGAAAAGATCACTACGCTTTTCGGTGCCGTGCAATCAAATCTTAGAGGATCCTAAACTCTGTTGTGACTAGACAATCCTAATGAGTTTCATATTTTGGCCCCGGGTCCACAGTAAACAGTGTGCCTCAGTGGGCATTATTAAATTGTAACGGATCTTGGATAAACAGGTACAATTAAGCTTATCCATCCCCACAAACCAAAACTTTTACATTGAGCCCAACCCATATACACACACGTGCCAAATTCTTCAGAATTCGAAGCCACCAAGTCTGTAATGATTTCATCGAGCGAATGAACTGTACAAATTCTGGATTTGGCAGAGCCCACAAAAATGATTGTGCTGTTCTACATCACAATTACATGGAATTTGTTCCTATTCATTTTGACTGATATACCTCTGGATATACCCATCTACATCTTCTTTGAATTTCATAGGAGGATGTCATTGCTATAGCCTCAAAAGTATTCGTGTATACCAGCACATGGGTATTGTGGCTTCGTAGTTTGAATAGGGTATAATTTGACTCCATGGAGGATCCATCGCCTCCATCATATACTTCTTCAATAGGGGAATGCAGTTGGGCTTTGGAGGATCAGAATGGAACTGTAGAAGAAGATGGTGAAGAAATTCAAAGTTCTTACAGAGGATCTTTGGACAAAATGTGGTCCCTCGAAGACTCGCTTCCTATAAAGTAAGCTTTCAAGGCACTAAAATGCTCATTTTAGCGATGGTTGTTTATTGCTAATCATCTAATATTTAGTATTTCGAGGAAGATTAAATGTGCCAACTACATTCTCTTCTATAATTAATAACCTATGTTTTTATGATCTGTTGATTGATAATGGGGTCAAAACCCAGAATGCTTGGCATATTTTGCCCTCTGCAATAAGTAATTTTTGTTTTTGAATTCAAAATATATGGCAGATCAATAATTGTTTAGAGCGTATCTAGCCCTTGTATTAACTTCCATATTTAGTTGTCTAGTTGGTGATAATTCTTTTCACAAATTGAATTTGTGGACTGGAGATTATCCTTGTAAAGTAAATTCATAACATCCAATAAGAACTGAAACATACAACCATTTGGAAGTAAACAAGTGGTATTTATAATTGTTTAAGAAAATGTCCTCTTTTGATTTGGGTTCGACTTATTTCTGTCAAGTTATTTGATCCCCCTGTTCCAGGACCTATTCTGCTTCTCAGACCATGGCTCGTGGGTTCAGTCCCAAAATAAATGTATTGAATAATTAAGTGGGACGGATGCTTATCCTTCGACACTTTTCTTGGCTTAATTTGGTGAAGAAATTCGGTATTTTTCATCGTCTAGTGTTCTGGGTGTTAAAAAGTGATTGATGACGTACTAGCAGACACTGAGTTAATTAGGGTGAGACCTCTTTCGGGTTATGCAGAGGCAAGGTTACTGTGCCTTTCCTGGTCACTAGACTGGGGTAATTCCTAATATGATTAGATGTAATCCCTGGGTCATCATGATCATTTGGCTTCTTTCCACCCCTTTTGCAAAATTTTTCCATGGCTAACTGGTGAACTCAGGGTCCTAATAAGTTTGGGTTTTTAACTTAACAGGGAGATTCCTGAGCTTGGACTCAAATTTTAAAAAGGAGGAGAAATTGTGTTTTAACTAACTTTTGTCCCTTTACAATTTCCTGAGCAGATCAGTCACTTTCTTGAACATTTTAGTCGTTTTACCCTCTAGTAGTTTCTGAAAATGGTGTATAATATCTTCCAGGGTTGATGATTTTAAAGTTGAGTATATTTCTTCTTGGAAAATACTGACTGTAAAATTTGGCCTATAATTGGAGTCAAGACTGGGAATCATCCTTCTGCCTAACAATGCCTCAATGTTGTATACTTCCATGAATGTAATGTCCTGATCTGCCAAAATTTAGCCTATAATTGTACTCAAGACTCAACACGAAGTCATCCTTCTGCCTAACAGTGCCTCCATTTTGTACACTTCCATGAATGTAATGTATCAATCTGCAAAACTTGTGTTACAAATGCAATTTAAATCCATGTCATCAATTTCTTGAAGAATGAGATTTTGCTTGCTGGTCATTATTTACTGTGAACTTATCTATCATTGATTGTTTTGCTGCCTTTGACTTGTGTGACATAGAATTAGACCCATTATCTGCATTGACTAAAAGGTTAATATTCGGTGTTGCATATCGTTGAATCCCAACGTAATACATAGCTAATGAAAAATCATGTTTTTGTTTAATGCTTTTGAATTTGAGTTCCACCTTCTCTAATACTTTAATAAGTAAAGATATGTGATCTCTACCATTATTTATGTCAGAGAAATTATCCATTCTACTTCTGGTTGCTAATTTAGGGTGCAATAGGTTTGCCTTGCCTATATGCATCCATGGGTTTTTTATTGAATGTCTTACAATGACTTATTGTGGGTTCCATTTTTTACCTCTCGTGTTGTAGAGTAGAAAACACACTTTGAATAAAAATGTTAACGCTGAATGTAAACTAGCCAACCATGTAATGCCCCCAGTCAGTCAGTTATAAGAAATTGATAATTTTATAGATCTTTTTGATTTGCAATATCTGAATTACACACTGAAACACTTAAATCTATTGCTGACTTCTTCATTCCTTATTGATAATGTTGTTATTGTAGCCTAACTGAATAATGGTAGGCGCTGATACAGAAGAAAATAGTATAACAGCCAATGCCAAATATGATAGCATTAGACCCCACAAAAAATTTTGTGGTAAATTTTAATGCAATGGGATTAGCCTATGCGATCCTTTGCAAAGTGATAGCAGACAATGTTAGGAAATTCAGGCAGATCGTTCCATATGAAAATATTAGTTTAACTCTACCAAAAAGTAAGACAGACAATTAAATTAAGTGCGTCAAAGCCTGTCTCCTCCATGTTGCAATTTGCCTTTTGTGTTATACTTATTCTAGCAAAGACAAGCTGGTAACACGGGGCCCACCTGACACTCAGAATGGTAGTTTCTTATTCCTAAGGTAATCACTCTACAATTCCAAGTATATACCCCTGTTCAGACTACAAAGGGGAAACTGGAAAGGTAATACCCCTGTTCACACGAACATCCCTCTTAACTATAGCTTAGGGAGAAGTAAACAAATGCAAATGATGCAAACATACAGAGATGGGTCCCAGTTGGCTGCTAGGCCATGCTAGGTACCCATTTACAAAAAATCTTTCACAAACGGAGTAAAGGAGAAAAGCCCCTCTCCAAAAGTGAGAATGCAAGAAAAACAATCATGTACAAGTGATGTGTAATGTCCCCACCATGAAATAGAATTTAATGGTAAATAATAATAATAAAATTATAATGCAAATGAATAATTATTAAATTAAAATTAAATTCTAAAAGAATATAATTAAATATAATTAAAATTTAATTAAGTTAATGAATGGTTAAAAGACATGGAATGAAAAGTTGTGACTCCCTCGAATATGAGATATAAAAGAGAAAAGAGAACCTCATTTGAGACGGGGATAATTGGAGAATCAGAAGTGAAGATCTGATTTAAATATGAAGTGTAGATCTGATCATGAAATGTTGTGTCCCTTTCAAAGGGCAGATGTAATGAAGAGTTGCACTCTTACAAATGGTGCTAATGGTAGAAGGTTTGTGTCTCTTGCCAAAGGGCATACATGATGAAGAGGTGTGACTTTTCCTTCACATTGAGAGATATAAAGGAAAGGAATCAAAGCATCCAGTGACATGACCATCAATCAAATTAGATCAGATAATAAATAATAAATCAGAAAGAACTTTAAGTTAATACAGAAAGAAGTAATCGAAAGGAATATAGAAGAAGGTAGAGACTATTGCCAGCAAGGTATTGGATTCAGAAACACATTCAAATTGTCTTTTGTGTTGATTTTATGGTAGTGCTCGTTAACCACAGGCAAACATCAGATCTGTTGCCTTCCCAACCATAGACGATAAGCTCTTATCGTCACCCCCGAGCACACTACATGTTCTTCATGTTATTGAAATTATATCTATTGATGCAATCATGACCTTGCATATATATGAATCAATACCTCCTAATAGACCTCAAGTCGACCATATACTTTTGATGTTGTGACCATTTCACACATCGCCCCATTTAAATGGGGACCCCCTCTTTTTGCTCGTGTTGCCTGTTCTTTTTCTCTGCTTTTTAGGGTTTTGGTTTAGTTTGTCAGTTGTCTGGATTTAGGGTCAAGCCTTAGGGTTTCTGTTTTGTCGTTTTCAGGCCAAAGTCCAGTCAGTCTTGAGAGCTTTTTTTGAGCTTCCTCTCGTAGGATGTAATTTTGAATAAAGTGAATTCGCCAGAGGCTAAGTAAGTTGGTCTAGTTTCAATTGGAATTTTGAGTGCAACTCTGATAATTTGCCTAAGTGTTGATGATGAGTGTTTGATTTTTGTCCGATTGAGTAATTTTGACCAATTTTTGAGAATTTTGATAACTGATCCCGGGCATTGGAAATGACTTGTTTTTGCCTTGTGAAGTGATCAAAATCCCAAAATCTTGATATTTTGGCCTGTAGGAGCAAAATCGCTCCTGTCCCTCAGTGAAGGACCGGAGCTCGTTTCTCAAAATCTTACTGTCCTTGCAGGATCCAAACGAATTTCAGAGTGGAAGTGGTAAAGGGAGGCATGATCTTTCCGTTGAATATAGTTTGAAGAATTTCATAAATATGGAGATGCCCCAGGAGTAAAAATCGCTCCTGTCCCTCAGTGGAGGACCGGAGCTCAAAATCAAACATTGCCTTGTCCTTGCAGGATTTAAACAATTTGACGATTTAAGGAGAACCAAGGAGATATGTTTCATCAGTTGAATATAACTTGAAGTGCCTTCGTGAAGGAAAATGGATCAAAAATGCAAAATCGCTCCTGTCCCTCAGCCAGGGACCAGGGCGAAATTCAGTGTAGCTCTCGTCCCTCTCCCAGGGACCAGAGCGAAATTCCTCATAAGGCAAAATTTGGGTAAAGATTGAGCAAGTTTTGAGTTTGAAGCAAGAAAGGAGGATGAAATGAACCCGTCGAATACAAATTGAAGATTACAAAACATCAACAGGGGACTCAAATTGGCCTAGGTGCTCCTGTCCCTCACCAAGGGACCAGAGCGATTTTTGCCTTAGGACAATTTCTCGCCAAGTTTGAACAAACTCCCGGCCAAAGATGAAGGGAAGGGGACACAATGAGTCCATTGAAGATAAATTTTGAAGTTAGCAAGTTGTGATGGAGCCTACAAGTACAAATTCGCTCCTGTCCCTCAGTCAGGGACCAGGGCGAGATGTTTGTTATTATGTCTTTCACTCAAGTTCAAACCACTCCAAGTCAAGGTGAAAGGTGGCAGGGACGTTTTGAAGCGTCTTGACGAAGAACGAAGTATCAAAGGTCGCCAATATTGGGAGAATTGCACCTAATATCCAAGATCGCTCCTGTCCCTCAGTCAGGGACCAGAGCGAAATTCCTATGAGGGCCTAGGTTTTGAAGGTTTATCAAGTTTCGAGTGTCCAAGAGGGATCAAAGGACCTCATTCTACATGGTGAAAGTGATTGCAAGTTGATACAAACAAGGTTGAGCCCAGGATGCCCAAATTCGCTCCTGTCCCTCAGTCAGGGACCAGGGCGATATTCATTTCACTAGCCAATTCCTTCAAAAATCACGCCAAGTCAAGGACGTACAAGGTTACACAGGGTCTAAGGTGTCTTAAGAAGATGATATGCGAGAAAATCAAACGTCAAAGGGTGATCAAATTGAACCAAGAAGCTGTATCGCTCCTATCCTTCAGGCAAGGACCAGGGCGATTTTCACATAATCACTCATTATCCTTCAAGATCACGTCAAAGCCAAGGTACACAAGATCAAAGATATCGTTTGGAAGGCGATGAACGAGAAGTTGAGGTTAAGAACGAAGAATTTTGGCTAAGAGCATAAAGATCGCTCCTGTCCCTCACCAAGGGACCAGGGCGAAATCCTTCAAGCATCAAGGAGAAAACACCAAGATCGCTCCTGTCCCTCGCCAAGGGACCAGGGCGATATCACCTCAGGAGGCATTCATTTACAAAGTCAAGTTAACCAAGTTTGAAATTTCCAGCAAAAATGCCAATTTCAACGTAAAGATGGAGATTTTGAACGTCGAAAGCACGAGATTCCAGGCTAAAATGGTAATTCGCTCCTGTCCCTCAGTCAGGGACTAGAGCGATAATGGTTTGCATCTTTCCCTCCTCCAATTTTGGCGCTAAACATTTTTTTGAATTTTTATTAAATGCTAAAAATCGATAAATTGGAATATTTAATTGATAGCATTTAAAATTTGCGCAAAACATTTATTTAATTAATTTTGCCTATTTAAAAATCGAAAAAATTAATTATAAAGGCAATTGATTAATTTATTATTATAGAAAATTGGAGCGCTTGGATTTATTTTATAAAAGTCGGCCCTTGTTATTTATTTAAAAATCATTTTAATTTCTTTATTTTGGCAAAGTCGGCCTAGAGGTAAATGAGAGGTGAGCGCTTATAAAAGGAGGGTGAAAATTTTTCATTTTCACATTATCATTTTATCATCTTCCATATGCGGTTTTGGAGAAGTGCGATTGGTATTCAAGTGGAGCGAATTTCCATTCCAAGGAAGGCGCAAACATCATCAAGGAAGTGCGAACTTGAAGTTAAAGTAAGGCGAACTTGCCAAAGACATTAAAGATCACATCAAAGACCCCAAGGGTGGCGAATTGATAAGGAGGACGTTCATTTGAAGAGGGATCACGTGGGAAGCTTCAAATTAAGTTTTGCCTAGGCGATTTTCTTTATTTTGCATTTTAGAGTTAGCTCTCAAGTGAGGTATGGCAATGTGATCCCTTGAATTTTGAATTTTGATCATCATTGCTTCAAATTTTGAATTTTGGAATTTTGAATTTGAGTGGCTCAATCGTTTTTTTTTTAGGAAATGATAACTCAAAGACTTATCATGAAGTTTCCTAAAATTAATCTTTAATCTAATCTATGTTATGCATTGCAATATCTAGTTACTTATTATGGAATGTTGTGTAGGTATGGCAACCTCGAAGGCGGGAGCATCCACCAGTCGTCCAACTCTCATGAAGGAAGATCAAAAGACCGAAGAAGTGGAGACCAAGATCGTGTCTAAATGGAGCAACATTGGAGATACCAACTTGGGTAACTTCAGTACGAAGAAGTTTCGAGAGGTCCCTTACATTGGCAAGCCATCACCTGTCGCCAGAAGGATAATCGAAAGTGGCATCATTAAGGCGGCCGGCTTCCCTCCAGCAGTACAATGCCATGAGTTGATGATCGAGTGTGCTCGTCATTATGATCCTCAATCCAGAACAATCGTGTCCAAGGAAGGAAACACTTTAGCTTATCTTTCAGAAGAGGCTATAAGTGAGGCTTTCCATCTTCCAGAGCACAGAGATATGGTCTACAAGAGCATAGAAGGAGCCAGGTCCATGTACGAAGATGATCCAGATGCTTGCCTAAGCATCATCAACAAGAACTGGTTACTCAAGAGTCGTCCTCGCCTGAGCAAGATACCGAATACACCACATAGGATCGATTTCCAGGAGGAGTACAGAGATTTGATTACAATGCTCAACCGAGTCACGAGAGCTCCTCAAGCCTTCTACTTTGAGAGGTGGATGTTCTACTTTATCCAGGTGATAGTTCAGGGAAAAGGAACAATTCATTGGGCTAGAATGATTAGCCATTGCTTGGACGTACAGTTGAGGAGACTAAAAGCTACCAAGTCCTTCCACATGAGTTCATACGTCATATATGCCTTAATCAGGAGCTTTGAGTACGCAGGACTACCTCACAGAGGAGTGATTGGAAGAGGACTCGGCGAGGTCAGAGTTTGTGATTCCTATGTCCACTTGCATCATTCGCTAGGAAGTAACTACAAGTTAGTTAATGATACCTTCACTATGAACATCACAAGGACGTTGCAAGACGGGATTCACAACAGATTATCTCAAGATGCACAGGAACTAGTAAAGAGGTACGGTGCTTGGTTTATCCAATTTCCGAAGTTTACTTATATCAGAGTTCATGGATGTCCTTCACCTCCATACATGTTGCCGAGATATCCAACAGACAGAATAGTGTTACTTGAGGTAACAAGACAGTTGGCAGCTTATGTGAAGGCTTTCAGACACAGACATGGAAATGGAGTTCCCGTACCTATCATATTGGGCAATTCAGTTGAGGTATGTCCTAATGCTTTAGCCATGGATGACACAGAGAAGGAGTTAGCTTTGTATTCTTTTTCATTCTTTGCTTTGAGAGAAAACTTTGATCCACATGGATATATAGAGGAGACAGTCGGTAGGAAGTTTAAGCATGAATTTCAGATAGAAGATTTTATGATGAATCTCCTAGACGATCTTGAAGTGAAAAGAAAGATGCATTCTAGATTGCCTCTGGATTTCATCAGGAAATGCAAGATTTAAAGAGTGGCCGACCAAGCTCAGGACAGTGGCAGACATCTCCAGTCATCCTATGACCGAGAAAGCAAATCAGTAAGGTTAGATTGGAATGAGCCCGAGGTCGTGGATCTAGATGCTTTGATGGCTCCAGTCTTGTCTTGTACTCGCAGATGGGTTGATGTGCAGCATCAGAAGTTGAGAGAGCAAGGCATAGCTATGACTTTCACTTTGGAAGAGAAACCAGTTGAAGGTGGAGCTAGTGTAAGCGAAGGTAATCCTAATCCCAGAAATGCAAATGAAGGCAACCTTCGAAGTGCAAGTGAAGGCGATCTCCATCCAAGAGGCTCGAAGAGGAAAGAGAGACCTGGAAAGAGAGAATCTTCCAAGAAGAAACAAGAGGCCAGCCGAGATCGTTCATCCGGTACATCTTCTCGACAAGAGAAAAGGACACTTGAAGTGGAAGAGTCTATGGAGTCGATGGTTCAGAATGATAAAGAAGGACAGGTACCTCAAAAGTCACCAAGTGGATCTCTCCAAGATTATGAGCTACATGAAGACAAGAATAATGACGAAGTAACATCTCCTCCCAGAGAAGAAGAAATATTGCATAAGGAAATACAGGTCAAAGAGACAAGATCAGCCATCCCAGATTGGTTGAAGGAAAGATTAACCAAGGTGATCGTAATAGAGGACGAGGACAATGTAATTGATTTAGAGAGCCTTGTTGGACGTTCTCAAGAAGTAACAGAGAAGAGGAAGGCTACCGAGATGTCCAAGATGATTAGAGATGAGACTGGATCTAGAAAATTACAGATAGCTACACCGGTAGTGGACAAATATGAAGAGGAGATCCTAGCAGAGGAATATGATATAGAGACATTTGAGCTAGGTCCATCCACAGCCGAGCAGACACTAGATGATGCCACAGATTCCTTTGAGGCATTGAAGGACAAGCTTAGAGAAGAAATGGAGAAGAGTAGAAAGCTTGAGAGAGAGGTCGGTGCATGGAGAACATATTTCAGCCATCTCAATCAGCCTTTAGGACGTCAGGATTCAGCAAGATCACCCATACAGGCACTTCCCCTTCAATCAATTGGTGAGGCAGAGAGATTCAAGAGTATGGTCCAGCGTATGAGTACTTGGATGGATAAATCTCATACAGTTGCCGTAGAATTTGCAACAAGGATGATGAAGGCTATTCATAGGGCTATTCAGGTTCTTGAGATCATCCACAATTTGATGATAACGGTAGCCGCTTTTGCTCATACCAAAGATGTTATCATTCCTGTCTTGAAAGTAATCAGACAAACATCGAGGAAGGTCTTAGCGCAGGAAAAGATTATGGATGGAGGACCTCACAGTTTACTTCAGTGGTCAACCTTACTCCAGATGAAGGAAGTTCTCTTTGAGGACATCAGTACTAGATGCAGTCATGTTGAGGAGGTGATCAACCCGATCCAGGACAGAGTATTTGAGGTACTACGTACCATTCTTGGCAGGAGGATCGAAGTTGAGACAGATGTGGATTTGCAGGAATTGGAAGATAGAATCAAGGTCATCTTTTGCAAGGACGCTAATATCACAGATGAGCAACAGGACCAGATGTTTGCTACCATGCTCCTGATCGAAAGGACTAAGGAACTTGAACTTACATGGGACGCAGCTCTTCTAGATGCATTTGATCAGGTCATCCACTTGGAAGAAAGAATGAAGAATCTTCCCGAGATTCCAATTGCTGAGATCGAAGGAATCATATCAAGATTCATTGCATATGCTAAAAAGGAGCATTGGAAAGGGAATAAGATTCTAGATGAGAGGTTATTATAGATGACATGGCACCTTAGTTGTCATTGGTTTATGTCTCCTAGATTTTCGTGCCAAATTTAATAATTGGCTATGCATTTAATGTTGTGCAATAAAAGGGGAACTTTTGTAATAAAACCCTAATTAGGGTTTAGGTGTCATAATCTTGGCCATTGATCTGCTTTTTGATCTGGACCGTTCATTGTAATTGAGGATGCTATTTATACCCTCATTTCATTTCATTTTGTCATTAGAAATAACTAGAAAATCAGCATTAGAGAGAGATTAGAGTTTAGAAGCAATTTACTTTTTGTAGCAAGATTGAGCTTTGAAGAAAGAATTCAAACAATTGTTGTACATGATGGCTTTGAGATCAATGAAATATTGAAGTTATGGTGTTTTGTTGCAATTCTCTTAGTTATCTTCATGGTTGTTCAATTTTCTTGAATCATTTCTCGATCAAAGTAGTGTGTTAATTCGAAGGACAAAGTGTTGGACTTGACCTTTGGTAGGATTCGCTTTCCAAACCACTAGCTTCTTGCTGATTGTAGGAACGCCTTGCGTGGTCGACTGGAGATATTTGAATCGTTTAAACCTTCAATCATTGTTGTATCTTGGATATGTACCTTCGTGGTAGTGTCCTTGGTCTTTGATGTATTGAAAAATCATTTGTTACCTTAGAAGATCGCATCAATTTCAATTGAGTTGTTAATTTATGGCAATATTGAAATTGGTAGAATCTCACCAAGTCTTGTCCACATTGAGTCATTCTTAGGGTTAGACTAGATTAGACCTCTTGCAAACCCTATCCTTTTGTCTTTTTTTTGAAAAGCTTCTTTAGTTTAGCAAAATCTTCGGCAACGTAAGGCCCCTTGATGACACAGCAATCACAACGACCACTGGTGCTTATCCACACGTAGAGACCCTACCAAAAAGAACATTGGAGTCATCCTAACTGATCCTTTTTGCGAATCTTCAGCAGTTAGCGACTTTATTCAAGAGAGGATAAGATGCCTTTGGGTATTTTATTCTGTGTATGATTGTGTACAAAATACACGTCAACAGTTAACCACAGGCAAACATCAGATCTGTTGCCTTCCCAACCATAGACGATAAGCTCTTATCGTCACCCCCGAGCACACTACATGTTCTTCATGTTATTGAAATTATATCTATTGATGCAATTATGACCTTGCATATATATGAATCAATACCTCCTAATAGACCTCAAGTCGACCATATACTTTTGGCACCAAGGATAGGGTCATACCTATATATTACAAGTTACATATGAGTCTCCCTTAGTTGCAAGTTACATTTAACTTAATCACAAGTTACACACAAGTGGTTCGCCCAAATAGGGCCTGCCCCAAATTAGACTCATACAACTGCGATATCCAAATGCCAAGGCCGACAGACCACTTGGCATTTTGTGCACTAGGTCGGCCCTAGAAGGGATCCGACCTAGCTACACAACAACATTCTGCTCTACCATAGACAGGTAAGGGATTACATCCCTGGTTCAGTTAAGAACACAGCAACTTCCTTAAGTCATTGTATTAATTATTACTTTAGGAACAGCATTAAAATATTAAGGAAACAGGAAATGTTCATTTATGTAATTATACTAAAATGTAACAGTTCTGAAATTATATATTACTGTTTGAATATGATTGGGTTAGTATGACTGAGAATATGTACTGTATAATTTCATTTAGGATTACTGCTGTGTATCAAATAAGTAGTTTAGAGTAACTGTTATTAATTCCATCTTGGCGCGAGCATTGGGGAGGGTATTCAATGGTGACGAGGCTTTTTCATGTGGTCATCGGATCCATGAAGTGAAGGAACCAGTTACCATCTCCATGATAGCCTTACCAAGTTGGGAGAATCCAAGTGTTAAAGGTATAAAGTCTGGAAGGATAGCAAACTCGCCAAGTCTAGCAAGGGAATTAGAAGCAACCAAAGCAACCATCCCTTGGTCTTGGTAGACAACGGACCCTAGCTTTTCTTTCAGGCCTCTTATAATTGCCCACTGTCTGTATGTTAGAATAAAATATCTTATGCTGATCAAAAAAAAAATGTTTGTAGGTTTTGTGTGCGTCCTTGTGATTGCAGGTTCTCACAAATCAGGCCACCTACTTTCAGGCATAAGGTATGATCTGAGTCTCACCCTGAGTTCCCTACATTATTATATTATATGTAGAATAATTAATTGACTGTTATGGCCTATGTCACCAGGTTCGGCCGAATTTCATCCTTGAGTTCGAAATTCGCCGAACTTAAAAAAAAAAAAAAATCGTTGAAATTCGCCGAACTTCAAATTTTTGTTTTTTATTTTTTTATTCTTTATAAATTTTTGGCTTTCTTCTTCTGTTAATATTTTTTAAACACATCTTTAGTCTGTCGTGAGTCGCGGCCTGCAGGAGAAGTAGTCGCAGACCCGTGATAGTCGCAGCTTGCAAGAGAAGTTCGCCTGTCGTTTGTGCCCTAGCATATGTTTCCTATGGTTTATATTTTATAAATATGTCATCTTTTTGTAACGATTTCAAATCTATTTATCAATGTTAAACTATTTAGACAATTTTATAGATATATTACATATATTAATTAAAACAATTTAAAAATTACATACGGCGAATTTAATTCGAATTTTATACATTTCGAATTTTTCCCTCATCATTCGAATTTCAAAGTTGTCGAACTTCGAATTCGAATTCAAACCCGGTGACTTAGGTTATGGCAATAATGGGTTCATAATTCACTGTGTTAAAATTTAAACAGAATTGTCTCCTAAATTAAAATGAATTGTTTGATACTACAATCATATTGAATTAGACTGTTAGTGTTAGACAGGCTCTCTACTAGTAGGGGAGATTACATGATGGAATAAGTGATGAATGGAGGGCTTAACATGACCTTGGAGTACATCCATCACAAATTTTACAACCAATATCCCCTCCATGGGAGAGAGAGAGTGAGACCATATATCCCACCCATAATGAAGTATCTCCCATGTCAATTCTGAATGCTCGAAGACAAAGGAGAATCCAATGCCTACAAGCATGCCTCCCCTTGGGAAGAAACATCCTGCTAAATTGAAGTACAAGAAGGCATAGCAACACTAAAATCTGAAGTAGTAGGAGGGGGAGGAGATAAAAGCTTAGCTCAAGCCTTAAGAACACCAAAGTTCAAGTGACCAAACTTCTCAAAAATATGATTCACACTAGATGCATGAGTGTGAATACCAGTCAAAGGAACTAGCTCATCATCTAGAGCAAAATGTGCAAATATATACGATTAGCCATCCCAACAACAATGATATTTGTACCCTTCAAGTCTCCAATGAAGATTGAATTAGGTGTGAACTCAATTGCTTTACCTTCTCCGCTATGTATAATCGGATAGAAAGAAGATTGGTTGATAAGGATGGAACACAAAGTACATTGTTGAATTTTCCATCTCCTATGTCAATAGATCCTTTCCCACAAACAGGCATCTATGTGTTGTTAACCCTCAAAATATGTGGTAAAGTTCAAGTCTCAAATGAAGAGAACATACCCTGTGATGAAGCCATATGATGTGAGGCCCTTGGATCAAGATGCCATCTACCTAACTCTAAGCAACATGCTCATGTGGGTTTCACATGTATGTGTTGTTAACCCTCAAAATAGGTGGTAAAGTGCAAGGCTCAAATGAAGAGAACATACCCTGTGATGAAGCCATATGATGTGAAGCTCCTAAATCAAGAAGCCATCTACCTAACTCTATGCAACATGCACATGAGGGTTTCTCATTTTGAGGTTTATCCTCTTTGGTAGAGGTGGGAGGCTCATTATATTTTGTTTGGTTTTGGATTTCTTCTTGCCTTCTCCTTTGGGTGTTTGTGCTAACAATGCTTGACTCTTGGTAAGTGTGTCTAATTGGATAAGCTTTTCTTGGTATCTAGTCAAACAATCACAAAATGTCTCAAAAGAAGGCATGCTAAATGATTCACCTAAGGCATCCATGGTGGAATAAAAGGTAGAAGAAAAGACTGTAAATGGTCCTTTTAACTTAGACAAAATCAAATTTATCCTTACCACAACTAAACAATTGAGATCTCAATGATTTGAACTTAACCAAGTAATCCTCAATGGTAGGAAATGTATCAAGAGAAAGAGATGCCAATTTTGCCTCTATTTGCAAAGCATGAAATTCACTAACTATACCAAACATGTCTTTGTACTTATCCCATACCTCCGTTGGTGTAGTGCACATCTTAATGTGGAACAAGCTGTCAAAAACATGCAATGCAATCAAGCCTATATCGTCATCACGTTTGTTTCTATTGGAAAATCTATCTTACTTAGTGAATTGAAGTTGATGATCATGCAAAGTAGACCATAAACCCCCTAAAAGGAGCAATCACTACATTTTGGTTTTCCATGTGTGATAATTGTGAAGAGTGAGTGGTTCAAATGGACTTGATTTAACCGTGAGAGTACCAAGTACCAAGAGAGAAAAACAGACAATATACTACAAAATCTTATATGAAATCTCCCAAATCTGAAACAATACTGAAAATGAAGCCCCCAAAAAAGATAGAACTTCTCCAAGTGTTAGGATGTTCAAGTAATCATTTAGAATTGTGATATTTTGCAAAAATTGAATAAAATATACTTGGTGTTGAATCTGGAAAAAGTGCCTAATAGATCCAAAGATCTCCTCAATACTTTTCCAATGCCACAAGAATCACGAAAATTAGATAAGCAAGCAAAAAGTTATGAGCTTAGATGTCCAAATAGGAGGTTTGACTTCAAACAGTAATAAAATACATGAACAACATAATTTGATAATGACACCTATGCCACTAGAAACTACACAGAACCGAGCTTCTAAAGATATCTCGTTTGTAAAATTTGACTCTTGGATCAAAAGTTATAGTGATTTTTCTAATGCTGGTATAGTAGTGAAAAAATAGCCCCCTAAAGTCTAAGCACTAATCACCCAATGTGACCTTAGCTTGCTATAGGGTTTATAAAAAAGTCTTGTCGCCACCTTGGGTAGTGGGTGGGTGGAGCCTAGGTGGCTCTTTTGCAGTTGTTGCTCGTTGGTAGCTTGGGCGTTTAGCTCCTAGCACGGGCAAAAAACTTGTCGCAAGGATCAAGAGCCAATGTGCAAATAATTTAAATCAATTTAAAAAAACTTGGGATCATATCTATCATTGATGAAATGTTGACAATTGTCCTACGAAAGAGAATATGTTGTAGGATATGCTTTGCAAATATTTCAACAAATATGCTCTTCTGTCAACCTCAACTATTGACAACATATGAATTATATGGATTTTGTACAAGTGTATGGATGAAATTAATGCGGAGAGATTGAAATTTTTTCTAAGGGCCTAGGGCAAAAATCTTTGTTTTTGGCAAATTGACAATTGATCTTAGGGTTTTTGGGCCTTCTAGATGTGATGGCAAGGTCTATTTTGACCCAAAATGCTTCAAAATTGCAGCTACTTTCTTGATTTGGCAACCACCTCCCAACTTTAAACCCTCATAGATTTGGCATCACATGTTCGATTTGGACAAAATATAAGGCAAAACTATCTTTTTTGGACAGTTTGAATCAATGGTGAGCTCAAATTTGTACTAACATGCACCAAAAATAACCTGCAATACAAAGCCAAAAGAGACATCCTTCCAAATCTGGTATTTCTATCAAGTTTTTCTGATTCTTCAGGTCATCATATGATGCAAGAGAAGAGCATACTCAAATTTTCAAGATCCACCAAGATTTGCAACACAACAATAGCTCATGCACAAATCACTCTCAAATTTGAGAAGGGAATTTGCAGATTTGCTGTATTAATACCATGATAGAGTCACTCAAGATTCAAGCTCTCAAGATCACCTGCAACCAAAAATTCCTTCTACAAGAGAGAAAAAAGCAAGAACATAGATTTGCAATAATGGATGCAAAATGATTATATTGATACAACTGATACTTAATGTATATATGGGACCTGTTGATGTGTTTTTTGTACACATGCGAACGCATAATAAAATACCTAAAGGTACCTTATCCTCTCTTGAACAAAGTTTCCCGACTATTGAAGATTTCGCCGAAGGATCAATTGAGGCAACTCCAATGTTCTTGTATGTAGGTTCTCTACGTGTGGATAAGCTTCTCGTGGTATGATGTGATTTTGCTGGAATCTCAAGGGGACTTACGTTTGATTGCCTGAACGTCTGATTTGCTTTGGATATTGCTGGAACGTGAGATTTTATTGGTCCTAGATTTTGAAAAAGGAAAAAGGAGAAGCGTTGAAACGGGATCTATTTCTAATACTAAGAATGTAAGAGCAATGAATGACCTTTGATGAAATTCTAACTAAGTCTTGCTTTGACATCCCAAGACCATCTCCACAAGGTTTGTGCGATCTTCTGAGGAAAGCTTTATGATGTTCAGATCACCGCTACAGGCATGGACACCATCAGGCTGATGCATATCGATGAAGAAGCGACAATTGAAGTTAAGCTTAAGCTGAATGATTTCAGTTGACTACACAAGGCAAGTCTGCAATCAACAAACTACTAGTAGTATGGATATACAAATTTCACCATTGACCATACACATTTCTTCCACTCATCTAGTAACATGAAATCAAATTTGAGAAGAATAGAGACCATGCAAATTGTTGAATTGACCCATAGAATTCACCATTTCTTCAATGAAGTTTACAAGTCCTTTACAACAACATCTTGGCAACAATCTTTGCCTTCTCTTTCTATTCTACTCTAACTATTTCCTACTCTCTGACTATTCACTACTATCTATTCTCTATTAACCCACTATTATCCACTATCAACTATTAACCTTTACAAATGAGGAGCCAGGGCTTATATAGAGAAACCCTTTACAAATAGACGACTCTGACTGATTTAGAATCAATGGCTAGGATTACAAGATAAAAACCTAATTAGGGTTTGTTACAACAAACTTCCTTAGCCAATGAGAAAATTACATTCCAAGAGTGAGGACCAATAAGAAGCAGGGGTAGGTACATCGAAGTTTGTGCCGCCTTTGGTAAATTAGGTACATTGAATCTGGTCATGCTGAGGTGGACCGATCCGACTGGAAGAATGATGACTGGGATGCCACCTTGTCTAACACTTGTAACTTGGTTGATGTTCAATTTGATGAAGTTGAGAAGCTAACTTTAATTAACTCTTCTGAAACTATCTGCTTCTTCAACGGACCCTTCCTTTGACCTCCTTTGTCTTTGATGTGCTGGATGGATGGTGTACCTTTCCTTGAAATATTGGCATCGCCTTTCTTTGTCATCCCGTGGTTCCTTAGTGTGGCGAAGTGAAGGTTTTGGAGGTAGCTGACAATTCCTTGAACACCTCGAGTCTTCCAAGGCTTCAAAGTACCATGAGTCTTCCCTTTTGCCCGTGGAACGTCCTTGACGATGATGGACTAGAAGTGGTCGTCCTTGATGATGCTGGACTGGAAGAGGTCATCCTTGATGATGCTGGACTGGTTTTCTCCATCTGCAAAATAAACCAAAAGGTGATTAAGTACATATGAATATTCATTTCAACAAAGCATTTTCACCTTAAATCATCAACAAGAAGACTTCAAAATAAAGTTCGCTCAAAATCCTTCGCAGGGACAGGCCCTATAAGAGTTTCGCCCTGGACCCTTTGGAAGGGTCAGGAGCAAAATTTGCATTCCTGGCCAATTTAGACCTCATTTCATCTTTATCCCACAATTAGCTCCTCGCTTGACCCAAACAAGGTGAAAAATAGGAGTTTCAAAAGATTTCGCCCTGAACCCTCTGGAAGGGTCAAGAGCGAATTTTGCATTCCAGGATAATTCTATCACTTGTTTACTCCAAAATTCTTCCCAAGGAAAACATATGATAGCCTTCTCTCCACCTTGGCTTAGGAATTCATACCTTGACCTTCATCATGAGCAATTTAGGTGAAATTGGGAATTTCGTTCTGGACCCTTTGGAAGGGTTAGGAGCGAAATTCACTTGTTAGGTCAAAATTCACCCTTCTTTCACTTGCAATCTCTTCTAAGGCAATCTCTAAGGCAAATCCACCTTGATCACTGACTTGGCTCAACACTATCTTGGAGGAAAACATGACATTTTGTGAATTTCGCTCCTTCACTTTTTGCTTGCTTATCCACACTCAGTTTCATTTTCTTCACTTCAACTCATCTAGACTCCCTCATTTTGAATCCACTTCTCAACTTGGCAACATTTGTTTGATCCTCACAAGGATAAAAAAGGAAAATTCGCTCAAAAACCTAGCCAGGGACTGTTGATGTGTTTTTTATGCACATGCGAACACAGAATAAAATACCCAGAGGTACCTTATCCTCTCTTGAGTAAAGCTCCCGAATGCTGAAGATATCGGAGAAGGATCAATCGGAGAAGCTTAAAGGTTCTTGTATGTAGGTTCTCTACTCGTGGATAAGCTCTTTGTGGTATGATGTGATTTTGCTGGAATCACAAGGGGACTTACACTTGATGACTAAACGTCTGATTTGCTGGAATCACGAGTCCTATTTACTAACTGGAGGACAAACAAATGGCAAAAGATGCAAGGTTCGGGAAGTCTACTCTACTACCTAGAATGCGAGAAGATGGATGAATGACTAGGTGGAGTCCTACTGGGCTGGGTCTCACCATCAGGCTTGAACAATTTGACACCAGCTCAATGCGATCTTTAAAGGGGTGCTTCCAATATGTTCAAATCGTACACCATCAAACACTGATCACCATTCAAGGTAATGCATGAACAATAGATGTGTAACGACTTAAGATTAAGCTCATTTTGTTCCAGTTGACCACGCAAGGCGCACTTACCATCAGCAAGAGGCTAGTGGTTTGGATTAGACGGATTCCACACAGGTGCATTCAACAATTTTCTTCATTCAATCTAATCTTCTACCATCTAGAATTGAAGATTCAACAAGAAACCATGCATATTGCAAGAAACGACACACTTCACCATTACTTCAATGAAAATGGAGTTTATTTACAATCAATGGCAACAATTTCTTGCCTTGTCCTCCTATTCTACTCTAATTGCTATTCTATCAACTGACTACTCACCTTCTAACTATTGACTAACTATTTTCTATTCCTTCTTCTATTAGCCTTTACAAATGAAGAGTCGGGGCTTATATAGTGCCCTTAATACAATTCAATGGCTAAGATCAATTTGAGATCAATGGTCAAGATTCTACAATAAAAACCCTAATTAGGGTTTGTTACAACAAACTTAATTCTGACCAATGAAATAATTGTATTAATTGGACACATGTCTTCTTTGGAATATTCGACCAATGGATAGCTGGGGTAGGTACATCGAAGTTTGTGCCACCTTCCATGAGTTAGGTACATCGAATCTGGACATGCTGAGGTGGACCAATCTGACTGAAGGAGTGATGACTAGGATGCCACCTTGTCTGATACTTGCAACTTGGTAGATATCCAACTCGATGATGCTGAGAAGCTAGCTTTAATTAATTCATTTGAAACTATCTGCTTCTTCGACGAACCCTTGCTCTGACTTCTTTTGTCTTTGATGTACAAGATGATGATGTACCTCGCCTTGGAATGCTGGATTGGAAGAGGTTATTCTTGAGGATGCTTGACTGAAGAAGGCCGTCCTTGTTGATGCTAGACGGGAGGAGGTCGCCCTTATCCTTGCTTGATCTTTTTGGAGGAGACCGTCCTTGATCTGGCTTGATTTTCTTTGATGAGAGTCTGCCAAGTAATAGATCTTCCGACTCTGGGCCGCCATTTGATGCCTACACAAAAATTCCAAAATTAGTCTTTAAGCATTATATCTTAAAATGTAGAAATTAAGACTCTCCAAAGGGAAAATTCAAGATATTGATTAGGAAATTTCATGATAAATCTAGAATTCTTCATTTCCTAATTAATTAATCAACAAAATCAAACTCTCAAGTCTTAGACTTCTTTTAAAAAATTGCTATGAAATTAAAACAAGCCCTGACGAAGAATATCAAAATGATTTCCATACCTTCTCTTGAGTACTTAACTCTAAGACCTTCGAAAATGATGAAAGAAGACTGGATTTTACTAGACAAGGTTTAGATTGTAGTCTTCCCTTGGATGAATTACGCCTCCATTAGCCTTCAAAATGAATTTCACCCTCCTTAGTCTCCACACTTAGCAAAATTTCGCCTTCAATCTTCTGGATTTCGCTCCTCAAATTGCTCCTCAATTTCGCACTTTAGAAGGGATGAATGAATGATTTGAACTTGAAACAATGCCCCCCTATTATATAGAGCGCTCACCTTCTTTCCTCCAAGGCCGACTTGGCAAAAGGGATAAAAAAATAAATAAAAACTCTTTAAAAAGGTGGCCGACTTGCCTACAAAGGCAAAATAATGCCTTTGGGCGCTCACTAACAAATTTTAATTCAAAAAATTAATTTTAGATGCCTCCAAGATGTCCCTTTTGATTATTTCAAGGTCAAAAATTAATTTATTAAATTGCCAATGCCTTTAATTTAATGTGAATTTAATCTTTTCAAATGCTTCGAAGTTAGCAATTTTGGGGGATTTGAGGAATATCAAAGTTTGATTAAGGCCACAATGAAGATTGACAATAATTTCACCCTGGACCCTTAGCAAGGGTCAGGAGCGATTTTCCAAATTAGGCCTTGAATATCCAATTTTTGCAAATCCAAAATATCACCAAGGCACTCCAAATGGCATCTTTTACTGGAGTTCGGGCTTGATTTCACTTGAATTTTGGAAAAAAAGTGCATTTAGGGTTTTTTCGCCCTGGACCCTCAGCAAGGGTCATGAGTGATTTTTCAAATTTGTGCTTACTCCTTCATCAACTTTTCTTGAATCCACCCTTTAAGGCTAGGCAAAGGTCTTCTTCTTTCACTCCATCCAAGCTTGGTTCGTTCCTGCAAGGCAAAATAGGGGATTTTCAAATTTTCGCCCTGGACCCTCAGCAAGGGTCAGGAGCGATTTTTCTTCCCTGGCTTAGAATCATCAAGTTTTGGAAGCAAATCCTTATTCATCATGTTTTTGAAGGCCATTTTTACCCTAGTGCATCCTTGCCTTAGCCAAAACTCAAAGGAAATAGGTTGATTTTGCAATTTTCGCCTTGGGCCCTCAGCAAGGGTCAGGAGCAAATCTGAGTTTTTTTTGAGCAAATTCTTTCATTCTTTTAGCTCCAAATTATTTCTAAGGCATAACACACATGTCTTTCTCCCATCCAAGTCATAAAAACCAAAATCCAATCTTGAAATGCAAGGAAAATAGGAGGATTTGAATATTTCGCCCTGGACCCTCAGCAAGGGTCAGGAGCGAATTTCCCTTTGGGCATCAAAATTTGCATCTTTAGCCATCCAACCCAACTTCAAGGCAATTCAAATGTCATTTCACACCCATGTCTAAGCTTGGCCTTGCTCAAATTTTGGAGGAAAAGATAGGTTTTAGGATTTTCGCCTTGGACCTTCAGCAAGGGTCAAGAGCGAATTTCCTTCTCTAGGCTTGGTTCTTCCTTTTTCAAACTCAAAATCACCTCAATTTGACCAAACAAGGCAAGAAATGTCTTCTACTAAGATTTTCGCCCTGGACCCTCAGCAAGGGTCAGGAGTGAAATTTTGGTTTTAGGCAAAATCCTTCACTTTTTCAAGTTGACACTTTCTCAGGTGGGTAAAGGGAGGTGTCCTTGTTTCATCTATGTCCAAAACTTGACTTTTTTCATTGCAAGATGAGGGCTATTCAAAATTTCGCCCTGGGCCTTCAGCAAGGGTCAGGAACGAATTTACCTTAGTTGCCCAAAATTCACCATTTTTCATGCTTTGAAACCCTCAATTGCATCAAGTGATGTCCAATCTTCCTTCTGGGAGACCCTGCACAAAACAAGTTAGCCAAAATTAGTGAAAAATAGGCTCATACAAAATTTTCGCCCTGGACCCTCAGCAAGGGTCAGGAGCGAAATCACAATCTAGGCTAAATTGCTCAACCTCTTAGTTTCAAACCACTTCACAGGGCGAGGTAAGATCATTTTCAAGGCCAGGAACAAGGTTTCAAGCTCAAACAAGGTGGCAAATGAAGTTTATAATGAATTTCGCTTTGGACCCTCAGCAAGGGTCAGGAGCGAAATTCCTAATCTTGGCCAAAATCCATCATTTTTTCAAGGTTTTCAAACAATTCCAAAGTTCAAACAAAATGCCTTGCAAGTCAAAATTTGGTCAAATAAAGCAAGAAATGAGTCCTAGGTTGATTTTCGCCCTGGACCCTCTGGAAGGGTCAGGGGCGAGATTCGCTTTGGACCCTCTGGAAGGGTCAGGAGCGAAATTTTACTTTTTGAACTCTCCGTCAGGATAATTTTATGGAATATAACATTTAAGTATAAGTGACATTATACTTTAAGTTATATTCCATATATACTTTCAGGATGTTTGAGAGTGGTTTCAGACCTCCAGGAGTTATATTGCAAAATCTAGTTTTTGGAGGATTTTCAGTTTTCCAGACTTAGTCAAATTTCAGGATCAGGACATTCCAAACTTAGCCAAATTTCAGGATCAGGACTTTCCAGACTTAGCCAAATTTCAGGATTAGGACATCACTCAAGCAGGACCTGCTATCCAGGTGATCCCCTTGGCGACACTCAAAATGCAAAGGCTAACAGACAAAACCCTAAAAGACCTAAAAAACAAACCCTAGAAAGCAAAAAGCAGGGGTCCCTATTTGCAATGGGGCGATGTGTGAAATGGTCACAACAGGGACATGACCTATCCAGAATTTCGCTCTGGACCCTTTGGAAGGGTCAGGAGCGAAAATCACTTTTTAGGCTTCTTCCTCCATCCTTTCAACTTGGATCAACCTCAAAAGGCAAGAAAACACTTCTCCTCACTCATCCAAGCTATAAAAACCAAAAACTTGACTTGATTTTGCAAGGAAAATAAGTGATTTAGGAATTTCGCTCTGGACCCTTTGGAAGGGTCAGGAGCGAAAATCACTTTTTAGGCTTCTTCCTCCATCCTTTCAACTTGGATCAACCTCAAAAGGCAAGAAAACACTTCTCCTCACTCATCCAAGCTATAAAAACCAAAAACTTGACTTGATTTTGCAAGGAAAATAAGTGATTTTAGGAATTTCGCTTTGGACCCTTTGGAAGGGTCAGGAGCGAAATTCACTGTTTGGCTCAATTCCTTCAAATTTGATAATCATTGGCAAGTCAAAGTCGCACCCAAGGACTTCTCCTTCTTGAATTTACCTTAGCCCACACTTGTTCTAGCACAAAGTTGAGAGAAAAGAGAGGTTTTGAGAAAATTCGCTCTGGACCCTTTAGAAGGGTTAGGAGCGAAAATCTCATTCTTGACTTGATTCTTTATCCTTTCAATCTCATTCTTCCTTACAAGATAAAATTTCATCGTTTCTCATCCAAGGAACAAAGTTTTAAGCCCAAGCAAGGTTAAAAAAATAGGTTTGCAAGGAATTTCGCTCTGGACCCTTTGGAAGGGTCAGGAGCGAAATTCACCTTCTAGGCTAAAATCCTTCACATTCTCACATCTCATCACTTCAATTGAGTATGTAGGTCCAAACAAAGAAGGAAATGAGGTTTATGGGAAATTTTGCTCTGGACCCTTTGGAAGGGTCAGGAGCGAAATTTCCATTCCTGGACAAAATCCTCACTCTTCAACGCTTTCAAACATTCCCAAAGGCAAAAAACGTGTCCATTCTTCCTTTCAACATGCCTTGGATATCAAAATTTGGTCAAACAAAGAAGGAAATGAGTTCTAGGTAGATTTTCGCTCTGGACCCTTTGGAAGGGTCAAGAGCGAAAATCATGTTCTAGGCTTGATTGTTCATTTTTCCAACGTCAATCTTCTCTAGGAGGCAAACAAAGATCATTCTCCACCTAAGGAACAAGGTTTAAAGCCCAAACAAGGGAGCAAATGAGGTTTATAATGAATTTCGCTCTGGACCCTTTGGAAGGGTCAGGAGCGAAATTCACACTTTGGGCAAAATCTTCATCTTTCAAAGCATCCAACTCCCTCTCAAGGCAAGAACATACCAATTCACCCTCCAACATGCCAACGCCTAGCCAAAACAAGGAAGAAAATAAGAGCTATAAGGATTTTCGCTCTGGACCCTTTGGAAGGGTCAGAAGCGAAAATCATGTTTTGAGCTTGATTCTTGATTCTTCCAACTCCAATCCTCTTTGGGAGGCAAACATAGACCATTCTTCTTGCATCTCCACCAAGGTCCTGATCTTGTCAAAGGGGAAAATGAGTGTTTTCAAGAATTTCGCTCTGGACCCTTTGGAAGGGTCAGGAGCGAAATTCACCTTTTAGGCTAAAATCCTTCATCTCTCCCAACTCTAATCACCCCCTAAGGCAAGAACATTTCAAAACACCTCCAAACATACCTTAAAAACTAGGAAATTGGTTTGGACAAAGAAGAAATTGAGGTGTATAAGGATTTTCGCTCTGGACCCTTTGGAAGGGTCAGGAGCGAAAATCTTGATTTATCCAATTCTCTCTCAAACTTGATCAATTTCAAGGTCCTTTCAAAATCTATTCATCATTTTAGGCAGGATAGAAGGTCAAATGGAAGATTTCGCTCTGGACCCTTTGGAAGGGTCAGGAGCGAAATTTCTATTCTAGGTTGATTTTCACCATTTTAAAGCCTTAAATCTCCTCTTCAAGGCAAACATGTGTCCAAGTCCTCCAAACCATGTCTTAGAAGTTACAAATTTGGTCATGGTAAAGAGCAAAATAGAGGAAATATGAATTTCACTCTGGACCCTTTGGAAGGGTCAGGAGCGAAATTCTCATTTTAGGCTCATTTCTTGATTCCCTTCTCCTTTCCTTGGCTTGGACATAACTTGTTAGGCCTCCTTTGATCTCTATCAAGCTCACCTTGGCATCCATTTGGAGACTTTGTGAAGAAAAATAGGGTTTATATGAATTTCGCTCTGGACCCTTTGGAAGGGTCAGGAGTGAAATTCACCTTAGGCTATGATCCTGACTTCATTTTTTTCACATTCCTTCATTTAAACAAGTGTTTTTACCTTCATTCAAGCCTAGGAATGGGTTAGCTCATAGTTTGGGTCAAACTAGAATGTCTTATGGAGAATTTCGCTCTGGACCCTTTGGAAGGGTTAGGAGTGAAATTCGCTTTGGACCCTTTGGAAGGGTCAGGAGCGAAATTTGACATTTTGGTCTCTCTGTCAGGATTCATGTATGGAATATAACATTTAAGTATAAGACTTATACTTTAAGTTATATTCCATATATATACTGTCAGGATGTTTGAGAGTGGTTTTGGACCTCCAAGAGTTATAATGCAAAATCTAGTTTTTTTAGGATTCTTCAGTTTTCCAGACTTAGTCAAATTTCAAGATCAAGAAGACATTCCAGACTTAGCCAAATTTCAGGGTATTTGAAGATCAGGATGACATTCCAGACTTCATCACTCACCAACTTGACCTAGCTCAGACCTTCAAGGATGATACTCACTCACCAAGCAAGACACAATTAGCGACAAGAGCAAAACTAGGCCCTAAGGAAGACTCGCAAAGAAACCCTAATTCTGGGGCCCTGTGGACTCACCCTGGCTCAAGCAAAGCTTGCCATCCTAGCGATCCCTCTGGTAACACTCAGCATGCAAAGGTTAACAGACAAAACCCTAAAAAACCTAGAAAAGCAAACCCAAGAAAGCAAAAAGTAGGGGTCCCCATATATAATGGGGCAATGTGTGAATACGTCACAACAGGACCTTACTTATATATGCAAGGTTGAGAGGTAGGATTAAACAAGTGTCTCAATCCTATGACATGAGACAACTAGTGATCATATGACAACTAGTACCTTCTTGAAAGATTCGTAGTCTCCTAAGTAAAATTAACATGTGAACGTGTGTGAATAGGACCTAACCAATAACTAGTTAAATAATGTGCCTTGCTCACACTACAAAGGGGAAACCGTATAGGTAATACCCCTGTTCACACTAACACATGGCACACATGATTGCCAACTTACCATTTGTTCTCTAATGCTATAGTTACGTTGCCAAGTTGGCATGTAAGGAAAGGTCCTCAGATTTTGTTTCTTTAGAAGCTCTTTAGGTGAAATCTAACCTCACTGCTATTGGAAGGTTCAAAAACTTAAACAGTTTTCATTTGACTCAATATGTAATCCAGATGGAGAAATTATTACAGTTTGGTAATTTAATTGAATTCATAATTTTGTCCTAAATGTCTTTATTTATTTTTTAAAATATATATTTATTGACCTACAATTTCCTTCTATTTTTAAAAAAAAGTATTGGGTGATTTTTATTTTTTATTTTATCTAAATCATGCAGTTGGAGATCCTCATCTTTGGCCATCGTGATTGCACATAGTCTTGTAGCTGATAATTTTGAGTACAGCTTTCTCAATGTGCTCCTCACAACCTGACAATATATTTATAACTTGATCTTGGCCCTTGTTCTGTACCACAAACCAACAACTCTTCCCTTTGATATCCTTAATCGAACCTTGCCAGCTAGTCTCCTAATCTTAACTACCTAAATCTTGTCCGTCAAAACCTGTACCCGCCTTGTCAACACCTTTACCAATGACTCAAGCCATCCCTACTACCACCATCTCAGGAATTGGACTCATTCCACAGCTGTTTGACACTTAGATTATCCTTCATTGACAGCCATTTGAGACTAGTTTTGTTTCGCTTCCCTATCTTGAGTCTTTAGTTTGTATTCTGTACAACTCCTGTCTTGTGCCCTTTGATTAGTCATCTCTGGGTATTGCTTCTAATTCATCCCAGTGCAGCCTGATTAACTACAGATCACTGCCGTTATCCTGGACAAAGATATTAAGAGCAACAATTATAAATTTATAGGCCACGTTGGATGTCAAAGTGCCATTGCAGCTTTGAACAATTAAGTATAGGCGATTAAATGTATGCAAGGGGCTGACTAAAGGTTAATTATAAGGAGGCCGACTTGGGATGATTTAGATACAGCAATCCATATATAAAATAAATAGGCAGCGAACAAAATGGGGAAAAAAAATGGCAATTCAATTAATTAAAACAAGCAGCGAATTAAAACAAGCAGCGAATTGAAGGGAAATATCCATATATAAACAACGATCCAAAGACTGATTAAAGGCATCGTTTTAGATAACACTGAACAGCAATTGGAATGTTAGAATATGCAAAGCAAGAAGCAGCGGTCTAATTAAGGATTAATCGTGGGAACTAACATATTAGTTTAGAAGGAACAGAGATTCTTCACGAGGCCAGCGATTTGAGCATTTAAAGGAATCATTTATGATGAATAATAGTTTTTAAGGGGCATCACTAACAGTCAGATCCAAAGGACATGACCCCTTATGAAAAGGGCAGATACTACCAAAGGACACCTACGTTCAAAGAAATGATAAGTTATAAATGGGGAAGTCCATGAGGAGCTAAGAAAGGATCATGGAAGGAGTAGATCATATTATATTACTGGCAATCATTGTTGTAACAGCAGATTGGTATGTTTTATCTCACTCGTGAACTAAATAATTATTTACAGTAAAATTATATTTGAATTTTATTAGGAACAAGGGGCAGATACATGGCCTATAATATAAGCCATTTCATTTATTTTTATATATACATATAACAGAAATAATGCCAATAAGATTTATATTTGTTAATAATAGGGAAATCAGATTTATATGACAATTATGCTTAATTCCATTTATTTACATATACATTCATCATACATGTGAGATTAGCATATTAATGACCTAATCCTTAATCATTCTCTTTTGCCCCTCATGAGAATAGGTTGGTTTTGTTAGGGAAAGGTGGTATTAATATCTCACAAAGTAGGTCAGCCCCAAGAGGTGGTATGGACGGGTGTTCCTGAAACCCTTAGGAGATCAAGAGGTGGTATGGGCTGGTGTTCCTGAAACCCTTAGGAGATCAAAGTAGGTGAGCCCCAAGAGGTGGTATGGACGGGTGTTCCTGAAACCCTTAGGAGATCAAGAGGTGGAATGGACAGGTGTTCTTGAAACCCTTGGGCCTACTTGTGGAGAATGGTTTTCTAGTGTAATTATCAGTTGTATTATGAATACTAATTGTTCTCAAGTTTTAATAATCTGATTTAATATGTGATAAGTATGATGAAGTATGTTTATATATGGAAAATAGGCACTCCTAGTAGGGGACATTACACTAAATCAAGAAACTAAGTTATGTTACATTCTCGAGCATAATCCAAAGCCTATTTGGGAATTCTAGGGCAAATTAAGTCTCAATAGGGGATATTAAAAATGGTATCAGAGCACCGTTCCTACCAACCTGCGGGACAAACCTACTTTAACTACCATTCAATTAGAGTTAACTATTTAGCCCTCCTCTTAAATAAGTCAAAAATAAAATCAAGTAGGCCAACATTGCATTTCTATATGTGTATGCCTATTCCTACTTCTTGTCTAAGGTGTGCTGAGCATGCTTACCTCATGTATATATGGGTGCTTTTCTCAAGTATACCTTGTGTTTGCTTCATGTTTGATATGTTTTCAGCGTGTATGCCTTGCATCTTATGTGCATTTAAGTGTTGCCTCATGACTGATGTGTCTTCAGCGTGTCCACTCCATGAATGGCTTTCTCATATATGCTTTGTACCTTACGTGTATTACTTCATGTCTTACATCTATGCTTCATGCCTTATGTGTATTACTTCATGTCTTACGTGGATGCTTCATGCTTCCTGCCTTGCATGCAATCACGTGTATGCTTCGCAACTCTAGTGAATTCATGCTCAACGTATATTCAACTGTATGCTTCATGACTTAAGTGGATTCATGTGGATGCCTCATGCTTTATGTGCTAGGTGTATTCACGTGTATGCTTCATGCTTTATGTGCTAAGTATATTCATGTGTATGCTTCATGCTTTATGCGCTATGTGAATTTACATGTATGCTTCATACCTCAAGTGTATTTATGTGAATTCATGTATACTTCTCATGTGATTCATGCCTTATGTGTATTCATATGTATGATACATGCCCTACCGTGTCTACTTCATGCTTTATGTATGTATTCATGTGTATTTACGTATTGCTTCATGCCTTACATGTCTTATGTGGATATTTCATGCCTTACATGTAAGCATTATGCCTTATGCATATACTTCCTACTTTACGTATATTCATTCGTGCCCTACATGTATTCAGGTGTATGATACATGCCTTACGTGTATTCGTTTGTATACTTAATGTATACTTTATGCCTTGCATGTATTTACATGGTTTCATACCTCACGCGTATCTAGGTGTATGACATGTATGCTTTATATGGTTCATACCTTATGTGTATTTAGTTATGTGCTTCATATCTTAGTGTATTTATGTTGTTGAATTTAGATCAGATTATAATAGGCAGGCAATTTTAAATTTTATTTTTACCTTGATCAAAGTCTGATATCTATGAGTGATATATATTCTTCAGTCAGACTTATATTCGATCTACTGATGTGTATGAATGTAATCCAAATGCGATCTATATGGATGAATGAATTCGATCTTATCAGAATTATATCCGATCTGCTGTAGTATTCTTTCGGTCTGCTAATATGTATAATATTAGAACTGATAATTATATGTTTCTTATCTGATTGTCTACCACGATATCTGCTGTTTGTATTTCCTTGTTATTGATCTGATGACTATTCAATCTGCAATCATATGATAGGCTGCAGTCGATATTCAAATTGATCTTGCTTATGGTGCTGGAAATATCGACTGTGCAATCACATCGGGAAAATCTCTCATGTTCTTCAATATGCCTTCCCTTTCACTAGGTGTGCATGCTTTCCCTATGAATACGAGGATATCCGTAAGCAATTTGTATATGTGGTTCGTCTCTAATGTAAAGATTGATCTGTACAACTTTGTTTTACAATTATTTATCACCAATCTAATATTCACGATCAACAATTCGTCTCTCTGAACTTGTTGATTTGACCTCACACAGATTTTAGTTTGTACAATATATATATGTATGATATGAATCGACCAGACTTATTCACCGTGTATGTGTTGGATATATATTATTTCTCCTGTCCTCACTTATCTGTAGGAGTTGTTATCTATCAAATATGTGTGAGTTCGACTCTTCCAAGAGTTGTCACCCCACACGGATTATAGCGACTTTTTACCTTAGTCGCTTCATTACCAATTGTTTAGATTAATAATCTTTATCGCATATATTAATTAATGTCGATTGGTAACCCATGGCAGTAATCGATATATTTCCTGCATTTATATCTGCGATATGATTATTGCTGTGAGTGTGAACATATATTAATCACTGCTTGTATGTCTATCGATTATCCCTTATTGATCTGCTTAATCTTGATTGTGTACTTTCAGAATAAATATTAATAATAGGATTAAGAAGGTTGATTGATTTGATCAAATGTGTAAGGCCGATAGGACAATTACACATTTGATCTTTGCAGAGTCAGCTCTATAAGGTTCCGGCTGAAGCTATATCATCAACATATGTTTCGTACTTGACATGTATCTATGCTTCATGTCTTACATGTATTTATGTTTGATATGTTTTCTGGTGTAATTACTCAAGGTAGGTATGCGCCTTTCTAATGCATGCCTTGTGTTTTGCATTTGCTTTTGTAACTTATGTGTATTTGGTTCATATCTGATGTGTTTGTCTACTCCATGAGTGGTCTATGATTACTATAGTCATGTTTCTATCACCATAAAGGTTTCTAGTTTTGGTTGATCTAGAATACAAAAATAACTAAGAGCAAACCAACGGAATGTGGATTTATTTAGGGAAGAACATTGCGATTGAGGTCATAGATGTGTGTCATGCTTCTAATCCTCTTCTCAATAAATGGGAAGTTAGCCCTTGCCTTGACTCAAAGAGATAAACGTAACATCATGTGAGAGCATTGGGCCAACCAAACCAATTTCCTGTATCTATGATTGATGACACTTCAAGGTAATCTTGTTCCTTCTCTTTGAAGATGAGAGAAAACTTCTCTTAAATTAAACCTTGCCAATTTCCAACTATTGATCATAACTCACATTCGAAATAAGGGAGAAAATATGTATAAATTTATGATAATATTAGAGTAGCGCAGCGAAAGGTGGATTACAGATTAGACTCCATGATCATTCAATCATTGCTTGAGGACAAGCAATCTCGAGAAGGGCGGATTGTCAGGTCCCTGCCATGTAGAATAATCACAGCCTGATTAACCACAGATCACTGCCATTATCCTGGACAAAGAGATATTAAGAGCAACAATTATAAATTTATAGGCCACGTTGGATGTCAAAATGCCATCACAGCTTTAAACAATTAAGTATAGGTGATTAAATGCATGCAAGGGGCTGAATAAGGGTTAACTATAGAATTATAAGGAGGCCGACTTGGGATGATTTAGATACAGCAATCTGTATATAAATTAAATAGGCAGCGAACAAAATGGGGAAGGAAAAATGGCAATTCAATTAATTAATACAAGCAGTGAATTGCAGGGAAATATCCATCCATAAACAACGATCCAAAGACTGATAAAATGCATTGTTTTAGATAACACTGAACATCAATTGGAATGTTAGAATATGCAAAGCAAGAAGCAGCAGTTTAATTAAGGATTAATCGTAGGAACTAACATATTAGTTTAGAAGGAACATAGATCCTTCGTGAGGCCAGCGGTTTAAGCATTTAAAGGACTCATTTATGATGAATAATAGTTATGAAGGGGCATCACTAATAGTCAGATCCAAAGGACATGATCCCTTATGAAAGGGCAGATACTACTAAAGGACACATATCTTCAAAGAAATGATAAGTTATAAATGGAGAAGGCCACAAGGAGATAAGAAAGGATCGTGGAAGGAGTAGATCATATTATATTACTGGCAACCATTGTTGTAACAGGAGATTGGTATGTTGTATCTGACTCATGAACTAAATACTTATTTACAGTAATATTATATTTGAATTTTATAAGGAATAAGGGGCAGATACATGGCTTATAATATGAGCTGTTTCATTTATTCTCATATATTCATATAACAGAAATAATGCCCAGAAGATTTATATTTGTTAATAATAGGAAATCAGATTTATATGACAATTATGCTTAATTTCATTTATCTACATGCACATTCATAATACATGAGAGATTAGCATATTAATGACCTAATCCTTAATCATTCTCTATTGCCCCTCCCTCATGAGGATAGGTTGGTTTTGTTAGGGAAAGGTGGTATTAATATCTCACAAAGTATGTGAGCCCCAAGAGGTGGTATGGACGTGTGTTCCTGAAATCCTCAGGGAGATCAAGAGGTGGTATGGACAGGTGTTCCTGAAACCCTTGGGCCTACTTGTGGAGAATGGTTTTCTAGTGCCCTAACATAGTAATTCCCCATCCTTTGTTAGGTTTGATGATTAGGAAAGAAGGATTGGGGCTTAAATATTTCAATTATCAATTGTATTATGAATATGAATTGTTCTCTAGTTTTAATAATCTGATTTAAGGCATAATAAGTATGACGAAGTATGCTTAATTATGGAAAACAGGCATACTCCTAGTAGGGGACATTACATTAAATCAAGAAACTAAGTTACATTACATTCCCTGAGCATAATCCAAAACCTATTTGGGAATTCTAGGGAAAATTGAGTTAAGTCCCAATAGGGGACATTACACTAGTTATTAGGAATTTTCTGCGTTCAGGATTAGTTAAAGTCTTATTGTCAATAGAATGCATTAGATAGAAATATGATTAGTATTATTTTGCCTATTTGAGACAAGCTAAAGGGACCTCTTCAAGCCTTTTTTCTCCATCATGGATGCTTTTAAAACTGCATTCATAATGCCAAATGTTGATAATTTTTGTGAGCATCTTTTCTTGGAGCAAGATAAACTCATCCATATTGGTGCAATTTCATGCAAGGCCTCTTAGAATCAGGGATAATTGCTAACCATCTCCATCTGATGCATTCCTAAATGAATCACATGAATGAAATGCAGATAAATAATGAACAACAAACAATTATGAAAAGAAACCTGCTTACTTAAGGTGGACTACACCTGCAAATCCGACTATAATATAGAGAACTCACATAATGGATCGTCTGTGTTGCATTAAGAAAATATGATAGTATATTACTTAAATAATAAACCTAACCCATGGCTTAACTCTTCATTAATCCTAGGTAAGAAAAAGTTTAATTAACTAATAACACTAATCCATGACTTCACTCTTCATTAATTCTAGGTAGAGTAAACATTACTTAAATAAAACACGAAGACAAGGCATTGCGAGTACATGCTAAAAACGTAAGTATAATAAATGAGTTTTTCCTAGACACACAACATTATCTTAAGAAACAAAGATGAGAACACCTTTCCCTAAATTGGAGGGATCCAAAAGTGCAAGCGAAGTCAAGATTTTTTCTCATCAAAGGCATCAACTACGAAGAGTTTTTCAAAGCATTGTTCAGTTTGTGGAAACAATGGTTACCCAGAAATTACAATAGCATTGGTGGGAGAAGATGGCAATTTTGGAAGAAACAATGAAGAATCACAAGATGTATCAGTAGTCTTTCTCCTCATACCTATCTACTTATTCTTCTCCAAAGGTCAAAGTCAAAGCACTTTTGACAACTGTATATGCCTTAATTGCAGAAACCACTTGAAAAGATGCATGGACTTTAAAATTTGTAGCTTCCCATCTATGTTATTGGTTGAAGTACAGATCCCAATTTGGGTTTGTGGATCCAGCAAAATCTTTTTGGGGCTGGGTTCATTTTGGGTTTGCCCATAAAACAAACATGTAAAAATCATGTGTGTGTGTACATACATACATACATACATACATATATATTTATTTGCAGACTACAAATAAGAATTAAGTTCAAAATACAACATAGCATAATAACAATCAACAAAGCCACCATAAACTTTAATGTTATTTAAAATAAAAAAATGTCCGTAGTTTGAACTTCAAGTTCAATATTAAAATAATAATAATATCAAGTTTAACAATCAATTTTCAGTGTCTTAAGGATTTTCTAAATCATCAACGCCAATATCATTTTTGACATTAGATGATGTGGGAACATTGGACAAACCACAAGCAGTGCCATTGTCACTTGCACTAAATGTGTGCTCACTTTTCAAACTCAAGTCTAACATGTTGGAAATTGGAAGCATCCAAAAGTCAATTTTCTTTGGCTCCATATCCCACAGCTTCATGGAATTTTGGGAGCAGCATTTTCATATTTTTTATAAACACAATATCAAAGGTGGAATTTTTTCTTTTAAAAGCAAAAAAAAAAAGACAGAAAAATGGATGGATTCGCCCTAGGTTTGCTTGTGTTTCCCCAGATCCTGCCTAGTTTCATGCCAAACGAACCCAACCTCACTCTCCCATATCTTGACCATATCCACAGGTGGATTAGACTAGTTCACAATTCCAAATGATCTGTATCTATCTGGTAACATAGCTTCCCATTATATGACAAAGGCGAAAGATGCATTCATCTTCCATTTATAAATGTAAAAATTCACACTCTTTTGTGAGTGATTTTCTTGTTTACCATTGATAAATGTAATACTTTACATTCTTTTGTGTGTGATTTTCTTGTTTATCAATGTTAGGATTTGACATTGTTGACAAAAATGAGAGGATGTGTGAGTGATGCTTTGTTTGTACCCAACCCTTTTGTTAAACTTCTCCCCATCTATTAACTATGTCATTTTGGAGGAGGCAAAATAGTGGAATTTTTATTGCTTGAAATGTAGTTAGAGAATTGCAATAGTTTGAAAGTGGTTATTGCTTTAGAAGAGTTGGTTGTGCTGCTCAGTAGTTCAATTCTGATATTTTAACTGCTTTCTCTTCCCCAATATATTTATTGCTCATGTTGATTGTTGTGATGTTTTCACACATCACCCCATTGCAAATGGGGACTCCTACTTTTCACGTTTGGGGGTAGTCGTTTTGTCGGCTTGGCAATAGTTTTGTTGTCTTAGCTTAGTGTCAGTCTCTTAGTCTTTAGCCTTTTCATGAGAGGAGGTTAGTCTTGTGAGCCAGGGTTGCAAAATGTTGTGGAGAGCAAGAAATGTCGTCAATGATTGTCAAAAGTTGTCAAGTTGCAAGAAGTTGTCCAAGATGCTAGGTCGCTAAGGTTGATTGAGTGATCCAAGAACCAAGGTGTCAAGGAAAGAAGCAAAACTGTCAAGTATGGAAGGTGGCGCATAGTGCAGTTGCACTTGCACAATGTGCCCATCTTGTGCATGACAAGGTGTGTTTTGTGCCTAGGCAAGAATGGATGTCAGAGCCACCAAATCACTTAGGAAACCTAGAAACAAATGATGAAGAGGGCGAAATTTGATGGAGGGATGGTTGAGTTTGATGTCAAGATTTCAGAAATTTTGACTGAGTATAACCTCTAGAGCATAGTGCATGTGTATATGCACTGTGCACCCATCCTTGTGCAAATATGTATGAACACTGTGCCCCTTTTCTCTTGCACATTCACACTTGTATTATGCGCTCAACTTTGGGAGATATTAAACTCAGATCTTAATTGAACAAAATCAGACGTTGAAAGTTAAAGATGGGACCTGAAAACATTAAAAATTAGACAGGTCAAAACATGAAGAAATTTCCTAAGTATTCAACCTTATACATTGTGCATGCTTGTCTGCAGCATGCACCCTAGATGTGCACACCTTCATGCATTATGTACATGTTGATGTGTTTTTTATGACAGCGTCCAACACAGAATAAAGTTGCCCAATGGTCACTTCACTCTCTCTTGATCAAAGTACGATTGAATGCTGATATTTGCAGGAAGGTCAGACAATTGACTCCAAGGTTCCTTTATGCTACGGACGTGACTCAGTCGGCTGATGTGATTGCTGGTAATCCAAGGGTCCTTACATATGTCGAAGAAATTTATGCAAGCTCAAGAATTTATTCACACAAATGATTTGCAATGAAGCTCTAAGTTTTAGATTTTTTTTAGATTTTGAAATATGCAGAAAGTAAATAGGAATAGGGCAGAGGCGAATTAAACTAAAGGCAATCTAATCCTAGGAACAAGGAGACGGGATAACTTGTGCAAAATGCAACCGCGCTTCGTTTTGCCAGCAAAGCAAAACTACATGAAGGCGGTGCAATCTTCAGAGGGTGTGTTAAAGATTTTCAAATCATCAAAAGAAACCATCAAATCGAACAATCTCTTCTAACAATCGAAGCTGAACATACACATATAACGAGGCTCAGACTAACTTTGCATAGTATGCAACAATCAGCTGCACACCAAAAGTATGAGCACGAATTTGGCGACAAGCGATCCTATCAAATCCAGTTCATCTGATAGCATGAAAACAAATCTAATTTATGAAGAGAACGAGACCATGCGAGTTCCAAAACAGCACAAGAACACACCAACAATTGAAAAATGTATTAAGTGTTTGCCTCAAAAACTCTTAGCAACAATCTCTGACGATAGTCTCTCCTGATTACAAATGAGGGGATCACCTCCTTATATAGGCCTCAAGCCACGATTACATGCAAAACCCTAATTAGGGTTTGCCCTAAAGATTCCCCACTCAAGGTGCAACAAAGTGGGAATCCGCATTAAATAACCCATTACGCCCACTTACAATAAATTTAAAAGGGCCTAGAATAGCGCCCATGATGATGATCATGCTCAGAATGTAACTGACGTGGTCATAAATGCCCATCACTAACCAAGCGACGGCGACATGCAAGAAGAATCCGTCATAAAACCATAATGAGAGGACGACATGCAAGACGATTCCTTATCTTGTGGTAGCATGCGTTGACCGGCCCCACGCCTAGTCAATGTTCCTTCAGCCATAAATACGCCATCACTATTCAGTCAAAACACTTTTGTCCAAAAATTGACAACCATTATATCGTTCATTAATGGCGTATGCGATGAACCTACCGACGACGGCCTCTAGTTCTCCGATGGAGACACTTGGCACATTCTCGATGTTGAATTCCATCAAGGCAATCTCCTCTTCGCTTCTGGAAAAGAAACCTTCCCAATTTGCCATGGCTTCTTGTGTTTTCTTCATCATATCGGAGAATGAAGAACCATTTGCAAAGTGTTCTTTAGGAAACGAATCGATGAAGAAGAAATCATGCAACTGGCATTTCAAGGAATTCACCGTTATTCCTCCGTCGCTGAGTTTCCTTGAAAATAAAGCTTCCATGGCACTGAGGATTTCTTCCTGTATCCCTCTGATAGACTCCTTCAAGGTGACGGAATCAATGCTGAATTTATCAAGGGTGTTCTTCCCTGAACAAATGGCGTAGAACCATTGGGGAAAGTCATAGGCTTCATTCTCTTGGATCACTTTCCCGTCTACCAGTGTTTGCCTTGGAGTCTTTGTCAGAGCCTTGAGTTAGGAAATGGTTAAATCTTGGTAGACATCAACATCTTCCCATAGTCCTTCCGCCGTTTCCAATCTACTTAGGAGGGCCACGAACCTTGAATGGAGCTGAGCTACATCTTCTACAAATTTCCCTGCCTTAGCATAAACATCTTCTACCCATTCTCGGGAATTCTGTGCCATTGCCTTTGTAAGTTCTGCATAATCAATTACTTCCTTGGGAAGGAAGGGAGGGGGAGTGGATGAAGGACCTGCTTCCCTGAGGGGCCTTTTGAAACCCTTGACGTATTCGCATAGAAATCTGTTTTCCTCCTTCAGTCGCTTACATTTTGCCTTTGACTTCAACAATTTCTCCTTCATGGCAAAGGAAGAATCGTCGAAATCTCCCATTACTTGACTGGTGGAAGCATGGCCAAGATCCACCTGTCTGATGACGTAATCTTCCTGTCTAATCTCACTCCTATCCTTATCCACTACAGGTTCAGCAATGTGCAAGGTCCAGGCTCCAGATTCTTCCCTGACTACCTTGGAGAACTTCTGGGGGGCCTTCCTTTCCAGCGGCTGATCCATCCTCTTCAATAGTTCTTCTAATTCTTGAGCAGGATTGGTCCCTCCTTCTGCCTCATTTCCCAATCTGCCTACCAACCAATCTGGCACGGGGACGGAATGGCTGTAATCCTCTACATGCTCCCATTCTTGAGATTCTTCTTCCATTTCGTCAAGGATAGTCTCTACGAAATTATCCTGGCGAGCTTCTTCTAGGTGTGGGGAACTTTCTTGCCTCTGACCTCTTGGCTGATGGCGACCCTGTGAAGCATTGATACTGAGTATGTCAGGTGCTGGAACGTTCCCTGGAAGTGGGCCTGTGGGATGTGGGAACATCTCTACTTCTTGTACACTCGAGGAGCTGACTGGTGAATGCTCCCTTCCTGTCCTCGTTCTCTTTTGTGGGGGTTCCTCTTGCTGGGCCTGCTGTTGAACCTCGTGCGGGATTTCCTGTTGGATATCCTTCATCTTTGTTACCCTTGGCCTCTTTGGGGCACTCTTTCCTTTGTCCATCCGGGCCTCTCTTCCTGCTTGACCCTGCGAAGAGCCTTTAGTTGCTCGCTGTGAGAATCCAGATTTCCCATCAGCTGGTATGTCAAATGGACATGGTTTTCCACCAACTTTCTTGTCTGCCTGTCAATCCAGTACTTAGTGAATTTTAGCACTGGCCTAGCCAAAATGTTCAAATCATCTACCTCAGGCTCCGACCAATCTGGCAATAGGATAGGTTGATCCTAAATCCTCCCGAATTTGGGTTGCATCAAATTTGAGTCTTCCTTCACCTGGTCTGGTACTTGATGAATGTCACTTATTTTGATGGTGTCGAGGGGCAATCTGGAGTGCATTCTTATCCGGACCTCAAAGTCATCCTCGGCACCTGCCCAGTAATCCTCCAAGTGAAATCTATGTATGAATTTGACATCGGCAACCTTCCTAATCTGGCTGTAAGGATCATATTGGGCCTGGAAGTGTAAAATGGTAGGCGATAGAACTCCAATTCGCCTGCTGCACTTTGAGCGGCCTCCAATCCTGGGCATATCTCCATGAAATCTCCCAAGACAATCCGAAATTCAATAGATTGCTTCTTCTTCTTCTTCTGCAGCTGACAGTAGGCAGTCAAGTGCCTCATGAGCTCGAGCAATATAAGATTATCTGATGGATATCTGGGCGATTTGTAAGACTGGAAGGAGAAGCCCTGCGTCCTGACGTAGGTGAACTTGGGGAACTGCAGGAACACGACGTCATACTTCTGGACCAAAGCACTTGCTCGTGGAGACAACCTTATGTGCAACTTATTTTGCATAAGTCGTGTCAGGTACATGGTAAAGGTGTCATTCGCCAACTTGTAAGAATTCACGTTGTGGAGATGTAGCTGAGGATAACATTCACGCACCTTCAGCTGAGCTGGCCCGCAGCCCATTATTCCTCTTGTTGGCAGCCCATCGAATCCTCCCCTTTGTGCAAGCATATAGAATAGGTAGGAACTCATGGAACAGGATTGAGATCTTCTCTCTTGCAGGTTCTTCAATTGTTAATGCAAGTAGTGGCTGATCAATCTAGCCCAGTCGATCAGTGTATTTGAATTCATGATCTCGCCTTTGTAGAAGAACATCCAAGGCTCGAAGTTCACCGAGTGTGAGCATCCCATTACTCTACTCAACATCTTTATCATGTCCGCATACTCCTGCTTGAACTCGAAGATTGTGAGAGTTTTGGGCATCTTGGAAACGTGTACTCTAGGCTTCAGCAACCACTGCTTGTTGATCGAATCAGCACATCTGGCGGGGCCTGCTTCATAGATTGCTTGAGCTCCGCTGGTGGTCCTGTACGTCATGGAGTAACGTGAAGGGATTCCGAAGGCTTCACCAATTGCCTTTGGAGTCAATGTTGCCAGTAACTTGCCATCTGGCATTGAGATTGTCTTCCGCTCAAGATGGTAATGTGCTGCACATTCCAAGACTAGATCTGGGCATTGAATGGCGGGAAGAAAGCCAGCTGCTGCAACTATTCCACTTCTCACAATTTTGACAGCTGTCGGAGATGGATTGTGTCCTGCAGTTCCGAACATTCTTATTTTAAATGCAACCCAGTTGAACGTGCCGAAGTTGGTATCGCTGATCTCTTCCCATCTTGAATTCAACCGAGAATGGGGAAGAAAACCTTTCATCTCTACTTTGATCAATGCCTGGTTGGAGATAGTAGCCGCCTTGCTAGGTTTCGCCATCTTGGGAATACTTCGAGATGATGAAAATAGAGACTAAGTATGAAAACTCTTTGCTTCTTTACTCTTTCTTTCCCGAATCTTGCACGTGAAAAATGAAATGTTTTTCCCAACTTATATAAAATTCCCAAGAGGCATCAAATTAGTAATTGCATTTATGGCGCATCATACTTCCCTTAATTACTATGCCATGCAAGGCAATTTCTCATGCGTGTGAGTTCAAATTTAGAACTTTCCTTAAATGCTCCAAGTCATGAGTCATACTTGGAAGATTCCTCTTGCCAACTCATTGATTTCATTCTTTCCAATTCCGAAGGATCTTTCTTAGGATTTGCTCGATTCCACTCCAACTTGCCATTTCCTGCTTTAGAAGGAATTTTCATGCCTCTTCTTCACATCCCTATTTTTTAGGGATCTTCCTAATTTTTAGGAGTCAGGTTCATTGGATGGGGAATTTCGTCTCGATTCTGAATCTATAAAAAATTTCCATATTTGGTCGGGATTTGATGTCTAAAAATAGCATAACTGAAAATTCGCCTGAGGGGAGTTCTGCTTTTTATTCCTCGACTCCTTGGATTCCGTGCCTTAGGCAAAATTTCAAATTTTTTGCCATGCCAAGGATTCATGAATTTTCCTTCTATGAATGGCTTTCTCAATTCAGCGCCCCAGCCCAGACCTGGGCGCATTTTCAACATGTCCATGGAGAGGTGGAATTTTCCACTTGTGAATGCATTTCTGGTTTTGGTGCCCCAGCCCTGACCTAGGCACATTTTGGAGATGTCCATGGAGAGGTGTAATTTTCCACTCGTGAATGCATTTCTCATTTTGGCGCCCCAGCCCTAACCTGGGTGCATTTTGGAGATGTCCATGGAGAGGTGGAATTTTCCACTTGTGAATGCATTTCTCAATTCAGCGCCCCAGCCTTGACCTGGGTGCATTTTGGAGGTGTCCATGGAGAGGTGGAATTTTCCACTTGTGAATGCATTTTTGGTTTTGGCGCCACAGCCCTGACTTGGGCGCATTTTCAACATGTCCATGGAGAGGTGGATTTTTCCACTTGTGAATTCTTTTTTGGTTTTAGCGCCCCAGCCCTGACTGCGCACATTTTGGCCATGTCCATGGACACATGGAATTTTGCACTTGTGAATGGCTTCCAGACTTAGAATATTTTGACCTTCCACTTCAGGGATGATTCTTCACATTTAGCCATTTTAGACCCCTGTCTGTCTGCTTTCAACTTTCCAAATTTAGAAGTGATTGTGCATGTTGATTCTTCGTTGTCTGCTAGCCCGATCCTGCCACAAATAGACTTTCCCGAAATAGAAACTTTCCAAAATGTCAGAGTTAGAGCCCAAGACAAGACGCAGGATGACTTACTAAAAATAGAAATTTACTAAAAATAGAAATTACTAAAAATAGTAAGTTTGATTTTTGGCAAAATGGCGACATTTTGGGACTCAGAAAAATCCCTAAAAAATAGGGACTTTCTAAAAATAGAAAGTTGCTCCGTTTGGGCTCAAATTTCACCGGGAGGTCCCTCGAAGGGTCCTGATTCTAGTCGTATGCTTAGTTTTCTCGAAACCCTAACAGGAACCCCCAAAATCTAGGACAAAAGGCAAAACCCTAGAAAAAGGACAAAACAGGCCCTAGACCTCACAAAATTTGCTTGACAGAGAAGCAGATTAACCCTGACTGACTCCCAAACATCCGTAACGCGGAGAGATTGAAGAGATTGCCACTGACACACACAAAAACGAAAGCCAAATGACCAAAAGGGCCTAAAAGTTAGGGGGGTCCCTATCTGGGATGGGGTGATGTGTGATTAGGTCACAACATCTGGCGACTCTACGGGTGAAGTGTTGAAAAAACTTCGAGTGTTGAGAAACATTTTAGGGTTTGAACCCAGAGTAAAATTCAAGTACGTAGGTATCAACCTTGCTCCAGGAGATCATCAAAAGCTCTTAGAATTAGTTATGGCAGGCTAGTGGTATTTGTACTTTAAAAGCATCCGGGACATTGCTTCGCTGCCAATCAGGCGTCCATAGCCCCGACGAGGTTGTCTCTGGAATTCCACGAACATAGCTCCACTGTCGGCCGGGCGTCCATAGCCCCGGTGGAGTTATCCGCACACTCCCAAAGCCAATATTTTGATATTTCTTTTTATTTTTCATCTTTCTTTTTTAATTGGTATTTCATTTTGTTCCCGTCTGGCTTGTAGGCGGTGAAGCCTACTATGGGTTTGGAGATTCCAATGGCGCTGAAGCAAGACGTAAAGTTTTCACCAACCATAACTTTTCTTAAAAGATCTGAATGACTCAAGACAGGGGTCCGGGTACCGTGGGAAAGATAGGCCAAATAACACCACCACCCCACTGACAGATAGAGACTCCAAACAATTCAGGCCACTCCAAAACCCTAGACCCTAAGCAAAACCACACGAGCGGACAAGCTCGAGGGAAACCGACACCGAAAGCCGCAAACCAAAACCAAAGCAAAAGCAAGCAAAACACACCAAAAGAAAGAACCCAAAAACCCTAAATTAATATGGTACAAAGAAGGCCTCACAGAAAGGCCTATGATTGGAAATAATGCTTGAGGAACTGTCCATTGACGGGCAATGGGACGTCCTCACCGGTTAAAGCCTTTAATCTGAATGCATTATCTCCGAGGATCTCGGAAATCTAATGAGGACCCATCCACAGCTTGTCGAATTTGTCATGATCACCTCTTCTCTCATGAGCCTTGTCCCATTACAAAACCAAGTTGGAAATCCGGAAACATTTGACCTTGGCTTGTTTGTCAAACCATCGTTTGACCACTCCCTGATGCTTTGCAAAGTTGTCTAGTGCTTGGTCTCTTTTCTCCTCGAGGTGTAACAACTGTGAGAGACGTGTCTGAATCCCATCTTCACCATCCAAATATTCTTGCAAGAACTGTAAAGTCGGGATTCTCAGTTGGATGGGAAACACTGGATCTTGCCCGTAGACTAGATGATAGGGAGATGTTCCCAAGGAGTTCTTCACTCGCGTCTTGTCCGCCCAAAGAGCAAACCTTAGCTGTGTAAGCCAGTCCTTAGGATTTTTGTCTAACAGCTTCTTGATAGCACTCAGCAGATTTTTATTTGTTGACTCGGCCAGCCCATTTCCCTAGGGATAGTAATTCGAAGAGAATTTCAATGTGATTCCATATTCGAATGCCCAGTTAGAAAACTTTAATGATGAGAATGCAGGGCCATTGTCGCACACTAAGGCGTGTGGACATCCAAATCTTGTAATAATGTTCTCTTCAAGGAATTTGATTACCACATCAGAGGTACACAGTTTTAGGGCTTGGGCTTCGGACCACCTGGTGCAATAGTCTGTGGCAGCAAGGATGTATTTGTGCTGGGCTGAAGAAGGGGGGTTTATTGTTCCGATAAAGTCCAATCCCCATTGAGCAAATGGCCTTACTTCTAGTTGAAGCGGCATAGCAAGATTCTTTTCTTGAACAACGACCGTTTGACATGTATGACATGCCTTCACATGTTGGTATGCATCCTTGAACAGTGTGGGCCAATAATAACCTGCCCGGGCAATTTGATGTGCTGTAGCCAAACTACCTCCGTGACTGGTTCCAAATCTACCATGAAATTGTTCCATAATTTGTTTGGCCTCTTCCCTACCTACACATCTCAAGTATATTCCTTCATGATCCTCTTGTATAAGACAACTCCTTGCAACATGTATTTCTGGCTCTTCATTCTTAATGCCCTTTTTTGGATCGGCTTCAACTGCGGAGGGCATTTGTGGTTCAGTAGATAGAAAACAACCTCATCATACCATTCTTCGGGAGACACCTCTTCCAGAATATAAGTCTATTGTATAAGTCCAGGCCCTGTCGTGGCGATTGTCTGGGCCAATGCTTGGCCTCGGACTATTTTCATTGGTTGTATCTCAATATCATATTCTTGGATCATGGCGACCCACTTGCCTCTTCTCTCACCTAATTCATTCTGCATCAATAAAGTCTTTACAACTGCATCAGGAACAATGGCAAACACCTTGCTTCTCAATAAATAATGTCTGAACTTCTTAATACTCTTGACCAATGCATAGGCCTGTTTCTCCACGTTTGGATACCTCAACTCTGCGTCTTTCAGTGAACTCATAAAAGCAATTGGATGTTCATCTTTCTCTTCATTCCTCTGGGTGAGGACTGTCGCACAGGTATGTTCTGAGGCAAAGGAATACAAATAGAAAGGTTTGGTATAATCGGGGCTGACTAGGATAGGGGCATTGACAATTGCTTGCTTTATCTCTTCAAATGCTTGCTTTGTTGGAGTTGTCCACTCGATCTTTGCTCCTTTCTTCAGCATGTCATTCAATGGCTTTACGATTTCAGCAAATCCAGTAATGAACTTCCTGACGAAGTTAATCTTACCAAAGAATGACTTCAATTCTCTTTGACTGGCGGGCAAGCCGATCCTTGAAATGGCCTTAATGCGATCCGGATCTATAGAAATCCCTTTCTCGGAAATAACATGTACAAGAAGTTTCCCTTCAGTAACGCCAAACATACATTTATTGGGATTCAAAGATATCCCGTACCTTCTACAGCGTTGGAAGATTTTCCTCAGATCATCCACATGATCTTCCCTTCTTTTGGAGAATATTGTGAGGTCATCCATGTAGATTATTATGCACTTTCCCATTAAATCACGGAATACTATGTCCATTGCCCTCTGGAAGGTGGCTCTTGCATTGATCAAACCAAATGGCATTCTTCTGTAGGCGAAGGTGCCCCACTTGGTGGTAAAAGCTGTCTTCAGTCTATCCTCTTCCTCTACCAGAACTTGGTTATATCCAGAGTACCCGTCCAAGAACGACATCATTTGAGATCCATTGACAATTTGCAACGCCTCGTCCAAAGATGGCAGGGGGTAGTTATCCTTCTCAGAAGCCCTATTCAGATTCCAGAAGTCTATACATAACCTTATTTCTCCATTTTTCTTCCTCACTGGAACCAGATTGGCGACCCACATCGAGTGCCTAACTGGAAATATTATCCTTGCTAAGAGCAGTTTCTTAACTTCTTGATAAATCAACGGCTCTAGTAATGGATTCACAGGCCTCTGTCTCTGCCGAAAGGGTTTGCTTCCAGGCTTTAATGGAATTGTGTGGGTGAAAAGGGATTTATCATATGTTTTCAAATCCTTGTATACCCACGCGATAACATCAGAGAATTCTTTCAGGTTCTTTAAAACTCCTTCCTTTTCTTCTGTGGTGCAAACTTTCCCAATGAACACGTTCTTTGTTTGTCCATCTTTCCCCAGGTTGACAGCTTCGCATTCACTTCCTTCTGTAGTTTGATTCTTGCTCAACCTATCAGGATCAAAGAGTCTTTCCATCTCAATCATTCCACAGGGGATAGTATTTGTTCTCAAGTTCATTATTCCGTCGGCATCAAATTCTGCTTCTTCAAGTTCCTCTTCATCAATTATCTGTGTCGTAAACACCTCTGAGTTTGTAAGAAAATCCAAGATGTGCTTATCATCTTCGAAGACTTGGAAATTTGTAACGCTATTTGGCACGGAAGGAACTTATGTTAATTCAACTGTGAATTTCTTCAAACCTTCCATGGCAAGGGGCTCCAAGGAATTGGCTGCTTGAGCCAATGCATTCGCGGCTTCATTGTCACCTCTGTGTATCGTCTTGATGTTGAATGCATCAAAACCCTCAATCAGGTCCCATACTTTGTTACGGTAGCGACACAATCTTTTGTCATGACAAGCATATAATTTCCTTACTTGCCGTACCACAATTTGTGAATCTCCCAGCACGTGCAAGGTCTTTGCCCCTTTCTGGATTGCAAGGAGCAATCCATGGACCAATGATTCGTATTCGGCTACATTGTTAGTGCAGGGGAATTGCAGCCTGTATGCTGCCAGGTAAGCTTCTCCAGTTGGACTAATTAATTCAATTCCAGCGCCACTCCCATTCTTGGATTTGGATCCATCGAACCTTAAGGTCCACATTTGATTAGCATTTTGGATTCGGGGTGGTTGAAGAGCTTCTTTCTCCTTTTCTTCCTTTTGAGAATCCTTGTGATCTAGAACTACCCTGGAAGGGGCTCCAGGATTATTGGTCTCTACCATATTTGCTATCGCTGGATTTGAGGGGGCCACTTTTACTATGTTCAATAGCAAGTTTACACATCTCGTAGGTAAGTTCTGATGGAAGGTGTTATGGATTCTGCACCAATTGGGTAGCAATAGATCATGGGTACCAATGCCTTTGCCCAATTGGGTTTCTTGCTCTACACTTCTCATGACGAACTCTCTGAAACTATCAAACATATCCTTACCACCACCTGGCTGTTCTTCAGGATCATCTTCAACAAGAATCTTCGTGGAATCAGGTATTTCTTCTGTCCGTTCCATCTTTGTTGAGCCATGTAGCATCAAAATCTCCTCAACCTTGGGCCTGTAGGTACCCAAGTCGGTCTCCAGAAACATGATCTCATTGCCTTCTCCATATTCAGTGATCGTCAGGCGCAATTTGGGTGTGCTATCAATTCGGATCTGGTTGGGAACGCCCTTCCATGGAAGCCACATGTGGGAAAAGTCAGTAGAGATATATCCATTTAACTTCCTCGACCAATCTCTACTTAGCAACATGCCATATCCGTCCGGGATATCCACTACTGAAATGTCAATACAACTCTGCACCCTAGGGTCAGCGGCCAATTGCATGTGGATGTTGTTGAGCTCCCCAACAATGGGTACTTCAGTCTTGTCCAGCTGTGTGACCTTCTTGTTTGTATGTAAAGGCATTATCCCGAGTTTCTGACACACTGCCAATGGCATTACGTTGCTTGAAGCACCAGAGTCTATCAGGCAATTGTGTAAGAGTTTGCCAAAAATCCTGACAGAGACCAGGAAAGGAGCAGGCTCATCCCTTCCAGTGTAACAAATTGCGGGCTTCCTTCTCTGTTCTCCACCATTGATAATTTCTTGGTTCCTTGCCTCTTGCTGTGAATCTTGTCCTATAGCTAGTGCTTGGATGATCTTTGTAAAGGTTGGCTTTACAGGTTTACTAACCTTTTGAGTTGTTTCTTCTTCCCTTGTTACAGGGGTATTTTGCAGAGCTGGTTGAGTTGTCGCAGGATGCTCTTGTGGATCACAGGGAGAACTCTGCACCATTCCGATAAAGCTTGGTGGCTGCTGCGGAGCGTTGAATGCATCAGGAAAAGCTTGTGGTACATCCTGAACAATATTTGTGTTTGATGCCAGGTTTGAATTGTAGGGCGTATTCCTTTGAACATTCGTCATGGCTTGCGGGACATTCCTAGGTACTGGAGCATCGCTCAGGCTTCCCAACAACGAATCTCTCACCTCGGGGATTTTCATTAATTCGAACAAAGGTAAGCTTATCTTAATCTTCTTGAATTCTTCCAGAACGTAAGAGCTTAATCGTTTTAACTCTTCCTTGGGAGGATTATCTGGTTGTCTCTTTTCTGCAGGTTGAGCGGATGGCTGGACTCGTTCACTCTAAGAAGCAACTGCTTGTCTGTACTCTGGCGAATCCCTCAGCGGACTAGGAACATTGCTGGCATTGGGATTGGGAGGAGTTGAGAAATTATTTGGAGGGATAGAAGATGTGAGTGGCTCATGATTCCGGTAATTTCTCTGATATGCCCTTGGAGCGGCATTTCCATTTGTTTGTTGGAGTGCTTGAACCTCGCCAACCACCTCCACTAGAACACTATTATTCAACGGAGGAAAAATGTATCCATCTTTAACCTGAGGCTTGTCAGGCGAGGCTTTTGATAATCCTTGATATCCTGGGGTCTCCACAGGGCCATTTGTTGATGCTGGTGGGAATCTGTAAGATCCCTGTGGTGGCGTGTAGTCTTCAAATTCAGGTGGAAATCTGAAATCCTCTAGAATGAGGGCTTGGTCATATCTTTGTGTCGGGACTATCTCATATCCCGTTGTTGGATTTTCAGGACCTTTGGAATTCCTCATTTCTTGCCAGAAAATATCAGCAGCTACTTAAAAGTCATGACACTGCAGCTCAGAATGCTGACTAGTATTGTGTAGCCTACACCAGGTTGACAGGGCAGCTTCTGCAAGAAATATCTTATTTGCCGGCCTGTTGTCGGAGGGTGGCGAATTGTCCAGCAGTGAAGGCACACCCCCATTATTTGGTGCTGTGTTCCATGCTTTCTTATGGAATCCTTGATTATTATTGTTATTTTGAAAACCATGATTGTTGTTTTGATGCCCGGTATTATGTCCTTGATGGTTTTCATGATGGTTTGGAGGGTTATTATGATACCCTGTGTTGCCCCCTTGGTATGGTTGATAATTTCTCTGCATGCTTTGCATCTGGTTATTCTGATTTCTAAGGTAAGTCACTTCAGTAGACAACTTTTTCACCTGCTCTATCAATTCTTTCATATCATCCCTTTCTTCTTGGGTTCTGGATGGAGTGGCTGAGTTCTGCAGATAGACTGGCTGCGATGGCGGGGCCTGTGATATTGGGGCCCCTGGATGAGGCACCAACTGGTTCGCTGGCGCAGGTACTAGATTAATAGCAGAGAGATAATTTGCCACACCAACTTGTAGATTATAAGGCATCGTTCCTGCAGCAGTCGCTGGTGATCGTAGGCTAATCTTGAAAGCTTCATCATAGGCCGCCTTCAAATCAGCGGGGTTGGTTTGCTGGACAAACATAGAGGTGAAACAATCCAGCGCAACATAGTATATATTTCTGGCTGCTTCATCATTTACATTATAAGGGGAGAGTAGCCTAGAGTAGGCTCTCTGGAATTTGTTGTTAAAGGCGCCAATTGGCTCCCGTTCTTGTCTCCTTACTTCGATAAATTGCCGATACACTTCTGCTGGGGAGACAAGCAATCTGAACTTCGCCAAGAATGTGTCTTTCATTTGTTGCCAAGTTCCAACAGAATCCACCGGCAGGTTGATGTACCAATAGAATGCCTCTTCGCCCAAAGAATATGGAAATAGTCGGCAGGCGACATCCTCGTGTTGGATATCTCTATTCTGGAGAGTATCTTCAAACACTTTAATATGTTCTTCAGCAGTACAATTGACATCATTAATGTAGAACTTGGTGCAGAAATGCTTTGGATTCTTTGGCATGTCATGATATGCGGCAAAAGAAGCAAGCGGTGAGGCATTCACAGGACGCCAATTCAGTCCCGGGGTTGCTTGTTGTTGTTGTTGCTGTTGGTGCGCCATTACAGGTGTCGGCTGCTGCTGAACAACTGGTGGTGTTGGTGCTCGAATGAATCCTTGCTGAATACCCACACCAGCCACTCTTATTATTGTTCGTTGTGATGGTGGGGTCTGGAACAAACGGGTAAGATCTTCAACACTTGGTGAACCTTGACTTGAGGATGTGGTTTCCTTCTTCCCACGTCTGGGCTTGAATGTAAGCTCTTGGAATTCCTTTGCTCTTGGGGTAGATCGCAAAATCCTTTCATGTCTTTCTGGTGAGAATGAATTGATACGCTCCAGCTTCTTGGATTATCGAAGGCGGGGAGCACGTGGAGCAAGCGGAAACCTTTGGTTGAGCAAATCTCTTTCAATCTCAACAACGATCTCAATAGCCTTCTCTCGTTCTCCTTGTAATACTAGCCGGATTTCGTTGTACTGTTCTTCGCTTCTACTTATCTTCTGAGCAAAATTAGCTAAGTCAGCAATGATATCCTCCTGATGATCGTGAAATCCTAAACCAGGTTGTAGAACATGAGGTGAACTTCTAGTGCCAGGTAGCACCATCCTGAGTCATAACTTTTTCGAACAATAAAATTTCTTCTTCAAATAAAATCCAACGCCCTCCTAGCGCCAATTCTGTTGACGTGTTTTTTATGATAGCGTCCAACACAGAATAAAGTTGCCCAACGGTCACTTCACTCTCTCTTGATCAAAGTACGATTGAATGTTGATATTTGCAGGAAGGTCAAACAATCGACTCCAAGGTTCCTTTATGCTACGGACGTGACTCAGTCGGCTGATGTGATTGCTGGTAATCCAAGGGGCCTTACGTATGTCGAAGAAATTTATGCAAGCTCAAGAATTTATTGATACAGATGATTTGCAATGAAGCTCTAAGTTTTAGATTTTTTTTAGATTTTGAAATATGCAGAAAGTAAATAGGAATAGGGCAGAGGGGAATTAAACTAAAGGCAATCTAATCCTAGGAACAAGGAGACGGGATAACTTGTGCAAAATGCAACCGCGCTTCGTTTTGCCAGCAAAGCACAACTACATGAAGGCGGTGCAATCTTTAGAGGGTGTGTTAAAGATTTTCAAATCATCAAAAGAAACCATCAAATCGAACAATCGCTTCTAACAATCGAAGCTGAACATACACATATAACGAGGCTCAGACTAACTTTGCACGGTATGCAACAATCAACTGCACACCAAAAGTATGAGCACGAATTTGGCGACAAGCGATCCTATCAAATCCAGTTCGTCTAATAGCATGAAAACAAATCTAATTTATGAAGAGAACGAGACCATGCGAGTTCCAAAACAGCACAAGAACACACCAACAATTGAACAATGTATTAAGTGTTTGCCTCAAAAACTCTTAGCAACAATCTCTGACGATAGTCTCTCCTGATTACAAATGAGTGGGTCACCCCCTTATATAGGCCTCAAGCCACGATTACATGCAAAACCCTAATTAGGGTTTGCCCTAAAGATTCCCCACTCAAGGTGCAACAAAGTGGGAATCCGCATTAAATAACCCATTACGCCCACTTACAATAAATTTAAAAGGGCCTAGAATAGCGCCCATGATGATGATCATGCCTGGAATGTAACTGACGTGGTCATAAATGCCCATCACTCACCAAGCGACGGCGACATGCAAGAAGAATCCGTCATAAAACCATAATGAGAGGACAACATGCAAGAAGATTCCTTATCCTGTGGTGGCATGCGTTGACGGGTCCCACGCCTAGTCAATGTTCCTTCAACCATAAATACGCCATCACTATTCAATCAAAAGACTTTCGTCCAAAAATGGACGACCATTATCTCTTTCATTAATGGCGTATGCGATGAACCTACCGATGACGGTCTCTAGTTCTCCGATGGAGATACTTGGCACATTCTCGATGTTGAATTCCATCAAGCCAATCTCCTCTTCGCTTCTGGAAAAGAAACCTTCCCAATCTGCCATGGCTTCCTGTGTTTTCTTCATCATATCGTAGAATGAAGAAACATTTGCAAGGTGTTCTTTAGGAAACGAACCGACGAAGAAGAAATCATGCAACTGGGATTTCAAGGAATTCACCGTTATTCCTCCGTCACTGAGTTTCCTTGAAAATAAAGCTTCCATGGCACTGAGGATTTTTTCCTGTATCCCTCTGATAGACTCCTTCAAGGTGACGGAATCAATGCTGAATTTATCAAGGGTGTTCTTCCCTAAACAGATGGTGTAGAACCATCGGGGAAAGTCATAGGCTTCATTCTCTTGGATCACTTTCCTGTATACTAGTGTTTGCCTTGGAGTCTTTGTCAGAGCCCTGAGTCGGGAAATGGTTAAATCTTGGTAGACATCAACATCTTCCCATAGTCCTTCCGCCGTTTCCAATCTACTTAGGAGGGCCACGAACCTCGAATGGAGCTGAGCTAGATCTTCTACAAATTTCCCTGCCTTAGCATAAACATCTTCTACCCATTCTTGGGAATTCTGTGCCATTGCCTTTGTAAGTTTTGCATCATCAATTACTTCCTTGGGAAGGAAGGGAGGGGGAGTGGATGAAGGACCTGCTTCACTGAGGGGCCTTTTGAAACCCCTGACGTATTCGCATAGAAATCTGTTTTCCTCCTTCAGCCGCTTACATTTTGCCTTTGACTTCAACAATTTCTCCTTCATGGCAAAGGAAGAATCGTCGAAATCTCCCATTACTTGACCGGTGGAAGCATGGCCAAGATACACCTGTGTAATGACGTAATCTTCCTGTCTAATCTCACTCCTATCCTTATCCACTACAGGTTCAGCAATGTGCAAGGTCCGGGCACCAAATTCTTCCCTGACTACCTTGGAGAACTTCTGGGGGGCCTTCCTTTCCGGCGGCTGATCCATCCTCTTCAATAATTCTTCTAATTCCTGAGCAGGATTGGTCCCTCCTTCTGCCTCATTTCCCAATCTGCCTACCAACCAATCTGGCGTGGGGATGGAATGGCTGTAATCCTCTGCATGCTCCCGTTCTTGAGATTCTTCTTCCATTTCGCCAAGCATAGTCTCTACAAAATTATCTTGGCGAGCTTCTTCCAGGTGTGGGAAACTTTCTTGCCTCTGACCTCTTGGCTGATGGCGACCCTGTGAAGCATTGATAGTAAGTATGTCAGGTGCTGGAACGTTCCCTGGAAGTGGGCCTGTGGGATGTAGGAACATCTCTACTTCTTGTACGCTCGAGGAGCTGACTGGTGAATGCTCCCTTCCTGTCCTCGTTCTCTTTTGTGGGGGTTCCTCTTGCTGGGCCTGCTGTTGAACCTCGTGCGGGATTTCCTGTTGGATATCCTTCATCTTTGTTACCCTTGGCCTCTTTGGGGCACTCTTTCCTTTGTCCATCTGGGCCTCTCTTCCTGCCTGACCCTGCGAAGAGCCTTCAGTTGTTCACTGTGAGAATCCAGATTTCCCATCAGCTGGTATGTCAAATGGACATGGTTTTCCACCAACTTTCTTGTCTGCCTGTCAATCCAGTGCTTAGTGAATTTTAGCACTGGCCTAGCCAAAATGTTCAAATCATCTACCTCAGGCTCTGACCAATCTGGCAATAGGATAGGTTGATCCTAAATCCTCCCAAATTCGGGTTGCATCAAATCTGAGTCTTCCTTCACCTGGTCTGGTACCTGATGAATCTCACTTATTTTGATGGTGTCGAGGGGCAGTCTGGAGTGCATTCTTCTCCGGACCTCAAAGTCATCCTCGACACCTGCTCAGTAATCCTCCAAGTGAAATCTATGTATGAATTTGACACCGACAACCTTCCTAATCTGGCTGTAAGGATCATATTGGGCCCTGGAAGTGTAAAATGGTAGGCGATAGAACGCTAATTTGCCTACTGCACTTTCAGCGGCCTCCAATCCTGGGCATATCTCCATGAAATCTCCCAAGACAATCGGAAATTCAATAGATTGCTTCTTCTTCTTCTTGTGCAACTGATCGTAGGCAGTCAACTGCCTCATTAGCTCGAGCAATATAAGCTTATCTGATGGATACCTGGGCGAATTGTAAGACTGGATGGAGAAGCCCTGCGTCCTGACGTAGGTGAACTTGGGGAACTGCAGGAACATGGCGCCATATTTCTGGACCAAAGCACTTGCCTGTGGAGACAACCTCATGTGCAACTTATTTTGCATAAGTCATGTCAGGTACATGGTAAAGGTGTCATTCGCCAACTTGTAAGAATTCATGTTGTGGAGATGTAGCTGATGATAAGATTCATGCACGTTCAGCTGAGCTGGCTCGCAGCCCATGATTCCTCTTGCTGGCAGCCCATCGAATCCTCCCCTTCGTGCAAGCATATAGAATAGGTAGGAACTCATGGTAAAGGACTGAGATCTTTTCTCCTGTAGGTTCTTCAATTGTTAATGCAAGTAGTGGTTGATCAATCTAGCCCAGTCGATCAGTGTATTTGAATTCATGATCTCGCCTATGTAGAAGAACATCCAAGGCTCGAAGTTCACCGAGTGTGAGCATCCCATTACTCTGCTCAACATCTTTATCATGTCCACATACTCCTGCTTGATCTCAAAGATTGTGAGAGTTTTGGGCATCTTGGAAACGTGTACTCTAGGCTTCAACAACCACTGCTTGTTGATCAAATCAGCACATCTGGCGGGGCCTGCTTCATAGACTGCTTGAGCTCCGCTGCTGGTCCTGTACGTCATAGAGTAATGTGAAGGGATTCCGAAGGCTTCACCAATTGCCTCTGGAATCAATGTTGCTAGTAACTTGCCGTTTGGCATTGAGATTGTCTTCCGCTCCAGATGGTAATGTGCTGCACATTCCAAGACTAGATCTGGGCATTGAATGGCAGGAGGAAAGTGTTGATGTGTCTGAAATCGCATTGCTGCAAACTTCATACGGCCAACGCAGAATAGAATAGCCGACTGATTATCCTACTCTCTCTTGAGATAAGGAAGTCTCTAATGCTGTTTTCTAAGTTTGATCAAAGGAGACTACCTCAAGGTTTCTTTTGTCAGGTCTTGACTGGGGGATCTCTTAGTGGCTTGATGTGTTTATGCTGGAAACACAAGGGGGACTTACGATTTGCAACAAGCTAGTCTGTTGTGATTCTCGAATTACGCAATAAAGTTAAAAAGGAAAGGTTTAGGAGATCTAAAACTAACAACACGGGTATGCGGGTAGACAGATTCAACATAACCAATTCCTGCTTGGCCAGAATGGCTCACAACCTTGCAGGAACGATGCAATCTTCAAAGGAACTTGGAAGATTTTCAGATTGGAGACGCACGGCTAAGCACCCAATTCTGGCGCAGCTCGGACGGACACCTGCAATTGAACTAAGCACAATCGAAGGCTCAGGTTAACCACACAAAAGGATACACAATCAACATATCCTCAGTGGTATGAGCCTGAATCTATCAAATACCTGCACACCCAAAATAGAAAGATCTATCTAAAATGCTGAAAGGAACCATGCAAACAGGATGAAAACAAGACAATAAACACCGAATCAATGTTCATATATTGATCTCAACTGCCTATTACAACAATTCCTGCAGCATCTCTATGCTATTGCTAAGATCTAACCTATTCTAACTCTAAAATCTAACTATCTAGCAATTTCTAACCCTTTCTAACAATCTCTCAATCTCTAACAATCTCTAACAATCTAACCCTTTACAGAAGAAAGGCCTCTGCCTTTTATAGATATTACAATTTTGAATCAGAGGCCAGGATGGACTGCATCCAAGGGCCCTGATCTGTCTTCCAGAAGCTGGCAGCCTTGACCCATGCCTAATTAATTCTCAGTTATCCAACCAGCAACTATCTCAACTACCTGCCACTATTTGGCTTTAATTCAGGTCTATCCAATCTTCTTGGTGGTTGGGAATAGTTATCCACAAAAATATCTTGCACGGGACCCATAGGCAGTTTTACAATAAAGCAATTTCAGCCTTAAAACTGAATTTCTGGACTTAAATCCAGCTGTGTGCTTCTTTGAGAATGCATAAACTTGCAGCATTCAGAGTGTTCTTTTGCTTTTTGCCTCCAATTTCGCCAATGGACTTCATCTATGTTCAACGACACGGGTTCCAATGCTCGGTTGCTCTTGCGCTCCTGTATCTTTCTTTTTCAATCTTCAGCGCCTGGCCTTGAATTGCGATCCTTCCTTGATTTGCATTTTCAGGTCTTTCTCCTGGTTCTTCGATGACGTCCTGCGATCAACCAACTTCATTTCATTAAATTAATTTGAAAAAATTAAATAATTTAATTTTAACAAACATTAAATTTAGTTACGATGTCTGGCTTGAGAAGCTCTTTGCGGGATGTATCTTGAAAATGCTTCTCTTTCTCTTCGATTGTGAAATCTGATCCTTGGTTTTTTATTTCTGCGTATTTTACCTTTGGAGTCTTGGACGTTTTAAATGGGTTTATGGCACGATTCTGGAGGTTTGGAGAACTTCTGCAAATTTTAAAACTCTAACTCTCATGCTTTTCTGGTAAATTTCGGAGAACGGAGGGCACCTTTTGAAATTTGCAAAAAATTTTGGACCCTTTGGCGTTTTTGCAAATTTGGAGCATTTGAACTTTTGAATTTTCAAAACCTTTCACTTTTGGCTCATGGCTCCGAAGTCTGAGAACTTAAGGCGAATTTTGGACCTTGCCATCCTTTTGCAAATTTCGGAGCTTACATATATTTCGCAAATCGCGATTTTCAAACATTTCGCCCCTAGGGTCCAAAAATGGGACTTCACGTTTTTGGTGAACTCTCATTTTCGGAGCTAAACCACCTTTTGCAAAATAAGTGAACTTCGGACCTAAACATGTTTACAAAATTGGAGTTTGAAGGCGTTTTACAAATTTCTGAGTTTTAAAATTTCGGGGCTGGGGTCCGAAAATGGGTGTCCAAGGCAAACTTCGGATCTGGAGGAGCTTTGTAGGATTTCGCACCTTCATACTTTTTTTTCGATTTCGCCCCATGGTCCGAAAATGGACACTTTAAACGATTTTCGGGGCTTGAAGCGCTTTTGGTAAATTTCGGATCTAAAACGCGTTTTTTTTTTTGTGTTTCCTAAACTCGACGCACTTTCCATTTACCTCGGAGGGTCCGAAAATGAGGGCGCTTAAGTGGTTTTCGGACCTTGTAACATATTTCGCAAAATCGCGTTTTCACTTTTCGAACGTAAAAACGCGTTTGGAAATTTAGAAGAAACTTCGAATTTCGGCCCTAGGGTCCGAAATTGGTGCTTTAAGTGAAATTCGGACCTAAAGGCACGTTTGCAACATTTCACTTTTTCGGACCTCCTGCCAGTTTTATCAAATTTTTCACTTTTTGGCCCAGGGTCCGAAATTGGACAACTTAAGTGATTTTCGGACCTCTGGGGCATTTTCGGAACTTTTGAACTTTTTCACATTTTGGCCCCAGGGTCCGAAATTAGGCATTTTGGGCGATTTTAAACGTTTCCTCAAGAAGTGCGAGCTTGGGCACTTGGGCAAGTTTGCCCAGATCTCCCCGGAGGATCATTTAATGGAATATAACATTTAAGTATAAGAAAGGAGAAAGACATATGGAAATGGAAATGTCAATGGAAATGTAGGAGAAAGACATATGGAAATGGAAATGTCAATGGAAATGTCACTTATACTTTAAGTTATATTCCATATATACTTTCAGGATGTTTGAGAGTGGTTTCGGCCCTCCAGGAGTTATATTGCAAATTCTAGTTTTTGGAGGTTTCCTCAGTTTTCAGAGTTAGCCAAATTTCAGGATCAGGGAATTCCAGACTTAGCCAAATTTCAGGATCAGGACAGAAAGGCACAAACTGGGGGTCCCTGTCCAAGACGGGGATGGGTGTGCGATTCGCACAACAGAAAGCCAGCTGCTGCAACTATTCCACTTCTCACAATTTTGACAGCTGTCGGAGATGGATTGTGTCCTGCAGTTCCGAACTTTCTTATCTTAAATGCAGCCCAGTTGAACGTGCCGAAGTTGGTATCGCTGATCTCTTCCCATCTTGAATTCAACCGAGAATGGGGAAGAAAACCTTTCATCTTTGCTTTGATCAATGCCTGCCTGGAGATAGTAGCCGCCTTGCTAGGTTCCGCCATCTTGTGAATACTTCGAGATGATGAAAATAGAGACTAAGTATGAAAACTCTTTGCTTCTTTACTCTTTCTTTCCCGAATCTTGCACGTGAAAAATGAAATGTTTTTCCCAACTTATATAAAATTCCCAAGAGGCATCAAATTAGTAATTGCATTTATGGCGCGTCATACTTTCCTTAATTACTATGCCATGCAAGGCAATTTCTCATGCGTGTGAGTTCAAATTTAGAACTTTCCTTAAATGCTCCAAGTCATGCGTCATACTTGGAAGATTCCTCCTGCCAACTCATTGATTTCATTCTTTCCAATTCCGAAGGATCTTTCTTAGGATTTGCTCGATTCCACTCCAAATTGCCATTTCCTGCTTTAGAAGGAATTTTCATGCCTCTTCTTCACATCCCTATTTTTTAGGGATCTTCCTAATTTTTAGGAGTCAGGTTCATTGGATGGGGAATTTCGTCCTGATTCTGAATCTATAAAAAATTTCCATATTTGGTTGGGATTTGATGTCTAAAAATAGCATAAGTGAAAATTTGCCCTAGGGGAATTCTGCTTTTTATTCCTCCTTGACTCCTTGGATTTCGTGCCTTAGGCAAAATTTCAAATTTTTTGCTTGAGTGAAATTTTTTTTACCACACCAAGGATTCATGAATTTTCCTTCTATGAATGGCTTTCTCAATTCAGCGCCCCAGCCCAGACCTGGGCGCATTTTCAACATGTCCATGGAGAGGTGGAATTTTCCACTTGTGAATGCATTTCTGGTTTTGGTGCCCCAGCTCTGACTTGGGCGCATTTTGGAGATGTCCATGGAGAGGTGGAATTTTCCACTTGTGAATGCATTTCTCATTTTGGCGCCCCAGCCCTGACCTGGGTGCATTTTGGAGATGTCCATGGAGAGGTGGAATTTTCCACTTGTGAATGCATTTCTCAATTCAGCACCCCAGCCCTAACCTGGGCGCATTTTGGAGGTGTCCATGGAGAGGTGGAATTTTCCTCTTGTGAATGCATTTCTGGTTTTGGCGCCCCAGCCTTGACTTGGGCGCATTTTCAACATGTCCATGGAGAGGTGGATTTTTCCACTTGTGAATTCATTTTTGGTTTTAGCGCCCCAGCCCTGACTGGGCGCATTTTGGCCATGTCCATGGACACATGGAATTTTGCACTTGTGAATGGCTTCCAGACTTAGAATATTTTGACCTTCCACTTCAGGGATGATTCTTCACATTTAGCCATTTTAGACCCCTGTCTGTCTGCTTTCAACTTTCCAGATTTAGAAGTGATTGTGCATGTTGATTCTCCGTTGTTTGCTAGCCTGATCCTGCCACAAATAGACTTTCCCGAAATAGAAACTTTCCAAAATGTCAGAGTTAGAGCCCAAGACAAAACGCAAGATGACTTACTAAAAATAGAAATTTACTAAAAATAGAAATTACTAAAAATAGTAAGTTTGATTTTTGGCAAAATGGCGACATTCTGGGACTCAGAAAAATCCCTAAAAAGTAGGGACTTTCTAAAAATAGAAAGTTGCTCCGTTTGGGCTCAAATTTCACTGGGATGTCCCTCAAAGGGTCCTGATTCCAATCATATGCTTAGTTTTCTCGAAACCCTAACAGGAACCCCTAAAATCTAGGACAAAAGGCAAAACCCTAGAAAAAGGACAAAACAGGCCCTAGACCTCACAAAATTTGCTTGACAGAGAAGCAGATTAACCCTAACTGACTCCCAAACATCCGTAACGCGGAGAGATTGAAGAGATTGCCACTGACACACACAAAAACGAAAGCCAAACGACCAAAAGGGCCTAAAAGTTAGGGGGGTCCCTATCTGGGATGGGGTAATGTGTGATTAGGTCACAACAGTACCCAAACTTCAAGACCCCAAAACTTGCTCAGGTGATCTAGTACCTGCCTTGATTGCTTCCAAGATAACATAATAATCCAAGGGATACCAAACTCAATGACAATGTTTTGAAATTTTGCTAAGCATGAAGCCATGGTGCATAGTGCAAGCACTCATGCACAATGCACTCTAATTGTGCAAGTGAGTAGGTATTTTGTGTTCAAAGTTGTAACAATCCAAGCATGATCAAGTGATTCAAGAACTACCCTAAGTGCAATCAAATGACAGAATTGGTCCAAGTGATATGGGATCTAATGACATTTTTTTTCAAAATTTTTGCCTAAGGATAAGTCTATAGGGCATTGTGCATCCTCATGTGCACTATGTGCCCAAGGCTGTGCAAGTACAACTTCAGGGTGCGCTCTCCCCACATCTTTGTGCAAGGGTTATTGCACTATGCACACAAGCATGGAGGATCATACTTAGAGATGAAATTCATACTGAGACCTAAATCGAGCATCTAAACTCGGAATCTAGCCTTGCAACATGGCAAAATTAGGCGTGAAACAAGAAGAACAAATCAGGAATTTTTCCAAGTCTGGACCTGAGGCACATAATGCAGATGTACATGCACAATGCGCCTCATTTGTGCAACTAGGTGTGTAGAATGGACTCTGCCTTTGTGCAGAGGTAGGTGTAGGATGTGCTCAGCTTGGAGGGAGCATCAAAATCAGACTCAGAATAGGGTCAAGTTGGAACATAAGGGGCAAAGGATGTATGATTGGCACTTGCAACATATGAGATCTAGAGGGAAAACCCTATTAGGGATAGAAATCAGAAATAAAAATCAGATATCAAAATCAGTCATGAAAAATTAGAGATCAAATCATCATTTTACCATCACTTAGATGTGTATATCAAATTAAGGGTTTATGAAATTTGTTTATATCACGTGTGTTTGATACTGTCTTTGTTTGTTTTGCAGATGAGAGAAGATGATAAGGCAGATTGTAAACAACATCTTGAAGGAGCAAAAGGAGGATTGCAAGACCGGCATCATCATGCAACTTCAAGAGGAGGACTTGACCAGCAAGCATAAGGATACCAAGGAGGGCGACTACATGAGGAGAGCATTTCACAAAGTTCTAGTTAAACGAAAGAGATGAACATCACAGCAATAGTGCAACCACGTTATGGAGATTCTACGACTTCAACAGGAGCATCAAAGGTCTAGACATGCAAGAGAGTGAAGGCAGTGAATGAAAGGTAACTACAACATGAAGAGGTTGAGTCCAAGCAAGCACAAAAGGCCCTACAACAATATCAAGGTTGAAAGCTTTATCGCACAAGGAGGCAACAAAGATACAACAACATGGAGGAGAGTTGACATAAGGAAATACCTTATTACAATCTTGAATTTCCTTCAAAAAACCAAGAATTATTGCCAGTATAACAAGCAAGTAATCCAAGACAAGAGCTTCAAGATGTATGAAAGGTGAAGCACACCAAGAGGGAATTTCCAAGTTAGGAGGTGAAATTGTGTAAGAGGATCAAGGAGATAGTTTCAGAAGAGTTAATCAAAATTAGAAGACTTGATCACTTAGATGATACGATTTGGAATATGCCCCATCTTCATCACATCGGGCATGGATAATGTTGAGCATCAAGAAATATTGCCCAAAGCATCAATACTTGTGATGAGTATCAGGTCTACGGAGTAAGCTAAGGTGGCATCCAACCATCATTCCAACCAATTAGAGGATTCATCTAGATGCAATGTACCTGACTCACCCTATGTATGCGCAAACTTCAAGATAACTAACCTCATATTTCATTGGTTCATATTCAAGGATGGACATGTGTCCATCATATTGTAATTATCTCATTGGCTAGGTAGGAGTTTGTTGTAACAAACCCTAATTAGGGTTTTATTGTTAGATCTTGGCCGTTGATTTGAGAATCAATCCTGGCCCTTCATTGTAACAAGACATCTCTATAAAAATGCCTGGCCTTTTCATTTGTAAAGGGTTTAATAGATAATAGTGGATAGATAGCAATTAGATAGCAAGTAGAGTAGAGTAGGAGGAGGAAAGAAGGAATTGTTGCCAAGACTTGTTGACTTTAATACACGATCTTCATTGAAGCATGGTGGATTTCTATGTGTAATGTCTACATGTTGTATGGTTTTTTGTTACTTCTCAAGTTTTAGTTGAAGTTCATTGATTATGATGGAGAAGTGTGTGGATGTTGATAATTGCTCGGTTCATACTTTTTGTGGTTTGCTGATTGTAAGCTACAATGCAAAGTTAGCCTGAACCTTGTTATTGTGCTAAGTTCAATTGTGAATATATGTTCAAGTTGCGCCATATTTGGGTATTTGAATGGATGTTCATGATATAAAAACCTTTATCATCCTTAGAAGATTGCACTAGTTTTGTTAAGTTGTTCCTAGCATGGCAAAGCAAAGCTTAGTTTAAGGAATGCGTCCATCCAAACATCATCCATTGTTATCATTGACCTTGGAATTAGATTACTTTCTCAATCCTTAATTCCTTTTGCTATTTGTTTTCCAAGTTAAGTCTTCATATTCCAGCAACATTCATATTCAACGTAAGTCCCTTTGTGTACCCAACAATATCACGTCAAACCCAGCAATATCACATCTAACCATTAAGACTATCCACACGTCAAGACCTAATAGTACAAACCTTGGAGTCATCTCAAGTGATCACATAGTTCAGCATTTGAGAAGATTTTGTTCAAGAGAGGATAGAGTATTCAATACTTTATTCTGTGTTCGAAGTGTCATAAAACACACATCAACATTGATGAATTGAGAAAATTATGGCACGAGCAGTTTGGGCATTTCAACTTTTGCTACTTGCAGCAATTGAGCATTTAGAACCATAGTTGAAAAACTCTGCGATTCTTTTGCAGACTTGCGAGTACTCGTGCGCCATTTTTGACTGCGAGTCACTTGCCAAATAACTTATGTCAGAGTTATTCTAAAATTCACGGTGATTCTTCGAGGTTAAAGTTGCGGAAAATCGTAGAATAACGTCATAAAAATTGCCACTTAAAAGGAAAAAATATTAAATATCCGAAAAACTTAATTTTTTTACCCATTTTTGGTCATTCCAAGCCATGACAAAGACATTATGTGTCGACGCGAAAATGAAAAAAGGGCTCAACGTGATAGTAAAAGGGCTCGTGAGGGTTTTTCCAAACCTCACACAAAGTTTTCTACATTTCTGGTAAGTCGATGATTTTAGTGTTAAAAAAGAAACATTGATTCAGATGCATTCCGGCCTTTGTTTGGCACACACAAGTGATTAAGAAAGGGCACACATTGAGTGATCAAGGGTTTTATAATACCATGTAAGCCACACTGTTGTATTAATTGCATGTTAATATAAGGTGATTAGTACAACATTTAGACTTAACAATCGCCTTAACCCTTAATATTAACGTGTTACATATATGTAATAACAAGTTAATATTACAATTAATATTAAGGGCATGCATTGATTATTATAATGTTAATTTTTAGATATTGTTATAAAAATTAATATAACAATAATATGTATTAATATTTAGACTTAGTATAATATTAATATAACAGTTAATATTAATATCTTTTAAAGTATTATAGTTAATAACTTATTCTCACTAATGTAACAATTTGGCATACATGTGTGTTTTTTAAGAATATTATAAGAAATTATATATTTTCAAATGTTTGATAAATTTCTCGAGTTACTGCCGATTTTTTCCTGAGTTTTTTGGCGAGTCTTGAGTTTTTTAAAATTTTGGGCTGGCTGAGTCATTGCCAGTCCAAGTTTTTCAACTACGTTTATAACACAGTCATCAATCTTCCTAAAGATTCTTCCAAAGGAGGAGTTTGTCAAGTTTGTGTTATTGGTAAGGCATCACAGAGACAAGTTTGAGAAAAGTAGGGCTTGGAGAGCCAAGGATCCACTTGAACTAGTATAAGTTTATATCAACCTGATGTTTTTTCTTACGGTAGCATTTTCAAGATTTCAGCATGTGATCACTTTTATTGAGGACTTCTTTAGGCAAATTTAGGTATGTTGTTTAGAGTACAAAAATGAAATCTTTGTTGACTTAGTTGACTTGAAGGCCTTTATTGTGAATAAATCAGAAATTTTGATTTAATGCTTAGGATAGATAATCAAGGATAATCAAGGTGAGTATATGGACAATCAGTTCACCAAATTTTGCATTTTAGATGTAGATGCAGCATCTTACAATTCTTTACACGGTTCAATAGAATTGTGTTATATAAGAATAATCACATTGAAAAAAATGGTAAATTGCATGACTCGTGCAAAGAAGATGATGTTACAATTTTGAGCTGAGGCCATCAATTGTATGGATTAAATCTAGCACCACACTCACCAACGAGCAGTGCAAAAACATGAAATTAGAAGAAGCTTGGAGGAAGAAAATCATGATGTGTCCAAGTTGTGAGTGTTTTGGCAATCAAGACGAAAATGACGAAAATTGCAAGGGTAATGGAGATGAACCAATCATACATTTTTGTGGACCGTTGCAAGGATGTTGAGGCCTATTGTCTTTTTATCTGAGTACCCATGAAATACTAAATAGGAAGGATATTCTAGATGGGGAACACTCAATCTGCAAGCCAATATCTTTTTCTTTCCCTTCATCTCCTTTGGCATCTTTTTCTTATACTTGTTCGATTATGAACTCCTTATACTTGTTTGTTATTTCGATGATTTGATCATCATTGATTAAGGATGTGAAGTCAAGGCTCATGGACAAATTTGAGATGACGAAATTGGGTTTTTCATGACTTTCTTGGTATTCAAGTTGTCAATCTAAGACTTGGGTGAGTATCAATCACCTAAGTATGCTTTGGACCTTCTTAAACACATTTAGATGCATGACATAAGCTATCTTCAACTCTCTTTCAGTTTGGAGTCATATTGTCAACCAAGTATTCCACACCTTTAGCAGCAAATTGTATTCTTTGGTATATCTAGGGCACAATTTTCAATGGCAGTGAGTATTACTTTAGAGAACTGAACACAGTTAATGGGTTATACAGACTCTTATTGGGCATATGGTGTTGGTTACTAGTCCACTTTTTGCTACACCTATCGTCTTGGCTCTACTCCTCTGACTTGGTCAAGTCAGAAGCAACATTCTATTGCACTATCTACCCCCTAGGAATTATAGCAAGGAGCATCCAGTGCATGCTAAGAGGATCTTTGGATGCACCAGATTTTGACTGAGTTCAACATTCTGGAGCAGCCCACTACTTTTGTGACAACTCGAGTGCTATTCACATTGCACAATCTAGTGGAGCTCCAGTTTGCCAAACTGAATGAGCTTCATATGCACTTCATTAAAAAATTACTTCAGGATTGTGTGATCTCTTCAGCATGGTTGCATAGAGGATCAAGTTGCGGACATCTTCAAGAAGCCGCTTTCAACAACCAAGTATGTCTGTCTTTGATCCATGGTAGTGTTGAAGGAAGTTGTGATGGAAAGAGGATGATCTTTAGTTCTTTCTCTTTTCTTCATTTCCCAAGTTAATCTTAAGGGAGGATGCTAGTGTAAACATTCCATACCAAGTTGTGTATGATTAACTTGGCCATTCAGCAATTTAAGGTAGCTTGGGTTTGTTGTGCTTTTTTATTTTATCTCCTACAATCCCAAGTTTGAGGTCATGGATTGTCCTTATCCACTTATGTGATGGATCATCCTCATCCATTCCCTAATCAAGGTTACAATTATCCATCAATGTGAATTCATCTGATTGGTTAATTGCCTACCTGAGTCTTCATCTATTTCTTATAAATAGAGGGAGGGTATAGACAGCTTGCAATGAGATCGGATGAGGCAGACTTGCATGACTCTGTTGTCATATTAATCCATCTTGTGAGAATCTGAGTGAGTGTGGGAGATTGTCTGTCAAGGATGACCTTGGGATATAAACAGAGTTATGTCAATTTCCATGTTAGTGGTGTGAACTGTTTTTTTTTTCTACAAAACATTAGGTTCCCACAATTCAGAGTATTATCTTCCAGTTTGGACTTTGCCAATGGACCATCTTACATGAATACACTTGGGAGAATGTTATTGTAAGCATCAAGAAATTTTATACGCAGGTAAAAGACTCACAGCAACTAATTTGGTTTACATTCAAAGACATAAAAACTGTTGAAGAAGAGCAAGATTATGCCAATGCCCAAAATCTAATCTCATTTCATGCGTGAAGAAGGAAAACTGGAGATGCATTTGAGACCTTGTATTTTAGAAAAATTGATAATAATTCCAGATCAGGTTTATTGAAGTAGATAATGTTGATTCGTTTCAAAGAAAAAAACAAGAACAAGTTCAAAGAAATAAAAAAACTCAAGAAATGAGCCTACTCCTCAAGCAGATATTCTATAGAAGCAAGTCTTTCCTGGGAATACAGTTAATGAAATGGGGTTTCTTTGATACAACAATCTTTGCGAAGCAACCTTAAAATTTATCCATCACATTTTTTTACCTCTAAATTTTAACAGTTATTTGTGTGGAGATTGATATTGTGACGTGTTTACCAGACTTTTGGCCTACCTGTAGGTAAAGTTTGGCTGTAACAAAAATAGTTAAAAAGGTCACAAAAGACGTCTATTAAGACTTATTAGTTATTACTCACTGCACTGATGTTTTTCTTGTATCTCGCCATGTTGTGATATGCTTTAACTTTGAACTGCCTTTTACCTGAATAACTATTTGAGAAACAAGTGTGCATATTGAAGCTATTTGCTGATGATAATATTTCTTCTCTTTTAGAAAAAAACTGATAAAATAGTTATAATTTCTTTAAAATCATATATTGGTTTTTTCTTCCCAATTTATATAATATATTGTCTTGTTTGTTTCGTTGCTCTGCTTCAGCCTTCTTCCATTTTAGGTTCTTGGTATATCTGCTTAGCTATGGTCAGAAAGTTGTTTATCTCATTGGAAGTGAGAATTACTTTTCGTTGCTGGAATTTACTTTTCAGCCTTCTTCCATTTTAGGTTCTTGGTATATCTGCTTAGCTATGGTCAGAAAGTTGTTTATCTCATTGGAAGTGAGAATTACTTTTCGTTGCTGGAATTTACTTTTCAGCCTTCTTCCATTTTAGGTTCTTGGTATATCTGCCTAGCTATGGTCAGAAAATTGTTTATCTCATTGGAAGTGAGAATTACTTTTCGTTGCTGGAATTTACTTTTCCTCTTTAACTTCTGTTCATACTGGAAATAAATTTCTCTCTTGAATGGATGTTCTTTGTTCCTTTTTAACTTATTTTAACGTCTTTGACACAGATGAAATTTGATTGAACCTTATGTTTCTTGTAGTTTGAATGACATTCATTCGATACTGGTTGTTTCAGGAGGGGACTTTCTGAATTCTATAATGGTAAATCACGCTCCTTTACATGCTTGTCAGATGCAATTTATGCTAAAGATATCATCAAGCCTGAGGACACATATGCTCGGAAATTGAAGATTTTAAGAACACAGAGTATCGGCAGCTTGGATAGACACCGTTCTTGTTATCTGCGTAATTCATCTGCTGGAGTCTGCAAAAGCAACAGCTTCTCTAATCCGGGCTATTTAACATCTGTTGCAGAAACAAATGCAGAATCAGACACTCAAGATGCATCGTTTAGGCTATCTGCTTCAAAAAATGTTATGTCAATGACGGATATACCAATTGCTGGGTCTCATGAAGTGACACAGATTATGCTAAATACAAAAAATAATCAACACCAGCAGGATATAATTGAAACAAGCAGTGCTCGTTGAAGGCAACTTGTAAGGCAAAGCCATTTTAGGGATAGGTTTTAGTGTGGAAATGAAGTATAGTAAAAGTTAACAGTTTAAAACAATGGTTTTAGTTATTTTTTCAAAAGTTGTTTGAGATGTTGCTTCTCCACTCTTAATTGGAGAATGGTTTAAGTTAGCAGGAAATTTGGCGTTATGTATATGCTGAGCTTTTATGCTATTGGTGTTGCGTAAATTGATCTTTGGTTCTGACGCAAGATACTATAGCCATACATGTGAGATAGTCTGGTAGATTGTTTCTTTTCCGAAGAAATAAATCTTTCATCACATCAATGATCAAGATAGTATTCTATTGGAACACAATGACAAGACTTCTCCTTATAAAAGAAAAAGCTGACATTTGAGCAGGGACTTCAATAAGCAAGGCATCGACATGTTTATTGAAAGCAAAATGCTTACCTTAGACTTTTATAGCCAAAATTGTGCTTCAAGAACCTTGGCTTCCCTAAGACGATTTTGGAAGTGTCATCTTTGAAATGTCGCCATATATCTTGTCTTCCACAAGATTCTAATGGTGGACAACTGTATTGTATGTCAAAGTTCTGCAGACATTCTTAATCATCTGAGTGTCATTAAAAAAAACATTTTCAAAAGAAGAGGCAACGACAAATTAGTTCAATCTAGCAAGCCCCAAAAGCCCTGGCAGCAGTACATCTTCAAAAGGCCCAATCCTCTCCTCTTTGCGAAATTGAATGCAAGAATAATCACATATGCCAACTATGCGAATCTTTGTTTTGACTGCTAATAGTAAGCAAAACACGAGCAAACCATGAAATTGTAAATAAAAGAAAGCCTTGATTTAAAAAGATCCTGGCAATGCTTTTGCACTAATCATCCATCATTATAAAATGAAAATCTCAAATCTGTTTAGATCATTCACTCTTCATCATTGTTCCGACATGGAATTATAGCATGTCTCCTATCTTCCTTACGATTGGATGATAGATCTAAAACCAACTGCAAGAGAGTCAAAGCCATATTAAACTCTAATTCTGAATTACACAAAATACTTTTGATTTGAAATGGAAATAGATTTATTTTATTAATTTAAATAATGTTACCAAAATGAACTTAATCAGTGGAGTGAATTGTGAATGGCACTAATTAATTATTGAAATTAATTAATTATTTTAGATGAGGTGAAATTTAGTTGTCTACAATCAAAGATGTTGGTACCACACTGTTGGTTTTCAAAATTGTTACTCCATTTAGAGTAGACATTTAATATCGAGACAAGAGGGTGGTTTTCAAAATTGTTACTCCATTTAGAGTAGACATTTAATATCGAGACAAGAGGAACAGTATTAATCCAAATAAAAAAACAAAATTTATCTTTAGAGTGGACAATCATGCAAATGTAAATTAAATGATTGCTCATTAGGCAAGAGGATCAATCCCTATCTTAGTGGGAAACCGAGTTATATCCTTTTGGATGATTCCTCTTAACTTTGCTTATAGATGTGCAACTCGGAGACCATAAGCATGATTCTCCGAATGGGTTTCAACTTGATTTTGCTTTGGATTATGGGAAAGCATTACACTAAATCATGTTAATGGAAGAAACCTAGTCTATTCTAAACTAAAAAGTGAGAGAGATACTTAAATTAAAAAATTGCTCATTCAACATAGAGGACTAGGCCTTATCTTATTGGGAAACATAGTCACAACTAGGAGAAAAGATAAACACTCCTATAAAATTAGAATTGAATATATGTGCAAATAATAGATGGTTCTAACATTACATGGTGAAGCCTACTTTAAAGATCCATTTCCAAGCAAAGAACATCCCCCTCATTTTAAAGAGAAAAGTACTACATTTTTTATTTTTATTTTTAATATTGTTGTGATGCAAACTATTCTTGCAAGCAATCAAACTAGCAAATGTGGTTAGAGATATGCTGTCACACACTCACAAGATCCCTTGGGCATATGCTAGTCAGCGATGGGGACAATCCCCTATGAAGAGGTTTCATAATTATAATATATTCTTAGAATCGCACATACAAAGCAAATCCCACCTCGGAAGGAAGGAATAGGAATTTGAGGGGTGAGCAAAAACCCTTGAATGATGCTTTGCAATTAAGAGGAGGTTGTCCTAAGGTGCAAGCTCTGCTTCGTGCAGGTCGTGGATGACCCGCCTCTCTATCTTTGCCACTCCTTCAGGTGCAATTGATGTCTGCCATGTTGGTTGTGTGTTTACGGGCTATTGTTCATTGAGAAAAGATGAAGCTTCTAGTGCAATCGTGGGCAAGAGCGTGGAGAAGACATTCAAACAAGCGATCGTTGGAGAGCATTGCTGGAGGGAGCCAAGTTCGGTGCCGAAATCACACCTAATGACCGTGGCCTGTCCGACGATGGAGGAGGATGTAAGAACGCCTTTGCTCCTAAATTAGTTATTGTTCTGAATGCTCAAATGTCCTTGGCTATTGATAGTAAGAAAGCTAGGCTTAAAAATGTTTAGATCTTTCTTGTAGCCTTGGATATTAATAAAGTCCTTTCTAGAAATTATTTGAATACATGGTGTGTCGACTTGAATTTCATCATCAAAATACTACAATACAAAGGAAGTGCTATAGGAAATCCAAACTCAACCAATGAAACTACATGAAATAAATATTAAAATAAAAACACTATTATTACCTTCATGATTTAAGTCTCATTGTGTCCTAACTCCATTGTTCTTGGTTGCAGATGATGTGCTCTCAGACAAGCACTGATAGCTTCCAAGATGACATATGAAGAATGGACTGATAACTGATAGTTAACTAATACTATGATATGCAATGCTAAATGAGAAATGTTTATTTGCTTCAAGATTTAAAACTCACAGATGCATAAGTTTTCACAAATGGTTAACTTGAAAACTCACTTGAAGACTAACTCTTTCTCAACTCAAACTCCCATTTTTATAGACTTTGAGAGGATAAGATGATGTGGCCTAGATCAACGGTCATGATCAGATCTGCAGATTTGGATGGCTATGAGCAAAGGTGAAGGTTGAGAGAAAGGGGGAAGGAGAAGACAAGTGTCACTCATCTCACCTTGACTGGGTTACTGACTGAGGAAATCTAGGGATGGTTGGAGAAGATTTAGGCACGAGAGGACAAGTGGACTCAAGTCCTTCCTAAAATGTAGGGATGTTAGAGAGAATATAGAAGAAGGTTAAGAAATATGTGTACTACACAATATTTCATTAAATTTGGAAGTTGAAGATAAGTGGCTAATAAATGATTTATTTATTTTAATTTTGTTGAATTAATTTAGGCACATGATGAATGAGTTGGTAAAGGAAAGATGAAGTGGAGATGGAAGGATGAGTTGGAAAAGGGATTAAATAATTTAAAAATTATTTAATACTCGAGACTATAGGATAGAGAAATAATCATTAAATATTAAATATTTAATTGATTGGAGGAATAATTAAATATTAGATATTTAATTAATTGAAGGAATAATTAAATATTAGATATTTAATTAATTGATTAGAAGAAAAGGATAAACGAATTAATTAATAAAATATTTTAATTAAATTAATTAATAGGACATGAAATGAATTAAATAAATTAATCTTTTCAAATTAACTATTTAATAGAAGAATAATTATTAAATAAATATTAAATATTTATTTAATCGCTCATAGCCATTTTTATGTGTATACATTTTGCCCCTCTTTGAAATGATGTCGAGACAACATTGTTTCAAAGATTAAATCAAGTCTTGATAGTGTACCTGATGAAGATTGAAAATCTTGATTATGTGCCCCTCGGGAGATTGATCGTAAAATTGTTGAAAAAATTGGATAAGTGATTGATCTCACGATAATTGAAAAAGTTCGTCAATTAAATTCATTTGTAAAAAATAAATAAAATTGCCCCATTTTAATAGCATTAATTACCCTTCCAAATGGTAAATATAAAATTAACCAAAGGTAATTTTAATTTTATTTGCATCCTTGTCAGCTTTTGAAGAAATTTGTCTTAGGTGAGGTGGCGAAATGGTGATTTCGTTCGAGAACCATCGATTTGAGCGCGTTCGACGATATCAACGACCTCCTGACTATGGTTATCCGGTATGCACCTTATCCCAAGTTGTTTTGCAACTTGTCGTACGATTTTCCATGTTTTTCAACGCGTATGAGGCTTTTTTGATTTTTTTCGATTTTCAGCTTTATGTTTGAACACTTTCGATTTATTTGTTAGCGCTTTTGTATTTAAAGTTAGCGCATATGATAATTTTAGTGCATATGCCCGTTTTGTTAGCGCATTTGTGATGTTAGTGCATATGATTTGTCAGCACTTATGCTTTGAGTGTTTGCACATATAATGAATAGGGCAACGCTTTTGATTGTTTCACGCTTTTGTTCCAAGGTTTACCGCTTGTGCAAAAAAGGTTCACACATATGTTTGATTTAGCGTCTGTGATCAATAGAATAACGCTTTTGTTAAAAAGATTAGCGTTTATGTTTCAAAATGAATTTGTTTGATGTTGTTCATGTTAAAATTCATTGTGATGATTAGATTTAGGCATTTTGATGCACAATTGTGATTGATAGGTACTGGATGGATAAAGATTTGATAATGATGATTGATAGGATAAATGATTGATTGATTGAATTTGATTTGATAGATTAGCTCTAAAAAACTGATGCAGTTTCTGATGAAGAGCATAACAGAGTTTGATTGAACTCATTGATTGATATAAAACCATGATTTTTAGGTTTAGATTGATTTGATAGCTTGATTTGTTTCATTTGAAAAGATGTACCAATTGTTGATGTGATAGATTAGCGACCTCTTTGATAGATAGATAGATAGATGATTGATGATTGATCAAATTCTCTTGGTAAACAGGAGAAACTCGATGTTCTCTAGTGCCGCGAGAAATTCCCGGCTATGAGCCACTTAGTGCCAGAGCTTACACAGGCTGAGGTGAGACATATAGATGCCTGTGGATTACGCCACTTGTTATACATCCATGATATTATCCATAATAGGGGATCGTTGACTGCTTTAGCAGAGAGATGGCATAGCGAGCATAACACTTTCCACCTGCCCACGGGTGAGATTAGTGTGATGCTTGAGGATGTCTACATGATTCTCCACATCCCTGTGACCGGTGAGTTAGTCCAGTACGATTTTCAGGATCGTGGAGGGACAAAGGCTTGTAGAGTCGTATTCGGTGATGAGAGCATTTCGAGAGGAGAGATCCGATGGGAGGATATGGTTATGTATTACGAGACTCTCCTTGTGATTCTTGTAGGTTTGATTAGGGGATTCATCTGTCCAGACAGGAGATCTCGAGGTTTTGCTGTTGGTTGGGGTGAAATTCCTCAGAGCATGATGCAACATCGGACTCGATATGCGTGGGGTGTATTTTTATATTTGATGAGGCACGTGTATTTTTTATTCGATATCATTGTATACTTGGACTTTTTTTTGTTTTATGATGATCTATATGCATATATGTACTCTATATGATGATCTTTTCTTTTCTTTTTTTTACTTTTTATGATGACGATGTTCTATATGATGCAATGAAAAATGCTTTTGATTTTTATGATTTTGATGATCATGGATGCAAATGAAAATGATTACTAACTTAAATGATGCAAATGAAATGATCTATATGGGAATGCAAATGAATGATGATGTAATATGTAATTCAAATGTTTTTGATTTTTATATGTAATGCTTATAATGATTATGAATCTAAGTGCAAAGATGCAACTAAATGAAATGGATGATGATGATTCTAAAAAAAATGAATGCACCTACAATGATCAAATGCAAATTGTTTTTGTTTATCTAAGTATACTCAATCTTTATTTATGATCGTTGATTTATGAATGAAATGTAATGCTTATAGTGCAACTGACAATGAATGCTTATAATGCAGACGAAATAATGAGCTAATCTAAAATGATCTAACTAAAAAAATGATACTGCCATTCTTCATATGCCTGTCTTGTAACAGTGCTTGCTTTCATCATTGAGCTTTAAAATGTTGTAAAAAAAAATACAAGCAACTTGACATAATGATTCAAGCTGACTTGAGTATTTCTTACATGGATTTTGATATAGCAAGTTAATACAAGCAACTTGATAAAATGAATCAAGCTGACCTGAGTTTTTCTTGCAGAACAGACAAGGATTATCTCCTTTCATGCATGACTCAGAACATCTTCTTTAATCTTTTGTCAATCATATCCTTAGACAAGTACATACCGTAGTAAGAGATGAACCACAAACAACAGTCAAAGAAAATAATCATGCCCCATCATGGCTTCTCTAGTCATGGACATCCTTGAGTCGCGTAGAGTACATGATTAGCAATAAAATCAAGATATAAACAATGAATCATGTATGTCATTCACATGTTCTCAGTTCTCATGGTCATTAACTAATATAATCATCTTGATGAATGATCATTGGTAATCCTTTATTACTTGCTGGTTGACTCTTTGTTTCCTGAGTTTCACGATTGAGTTACTATAAAATGCCTTGATATTCGTTGCTTTGTTGCTCGTTATCTGTTTCAAAATCCTAGATGTTTTTTGGTTTTTCTAAGTTTTTCGAATGTTTTGGATTTTTCAAAGATTCAAAAGATCACCTTTGCAAAAGGAATTAGGATTTTTCCCCTAGTGGAAACAAAAATTTATTATGGATGTATGAATTGATCAAGATCCAAACCATGGCGGGATACGAATGCAGATTGATTGATTTTGATAAAATCTAAGACAATGACTACGATAAGTATATCAAAGATTGATAATTGTTGGTAAGCTGCATATTTTTTGTTAAATGGTTTAGAGCAATAGATGCGAAAGATGGAATGGATAAGCTATAACAGATGGAAGAGATAGATGCGATAGGATGGAGTGGATAGGTGCGCAAAGCGATCTCATAGATGGAAGAACTCACTTTTTAGATAGCACATTTTTACCAGGTTTTCACTATCTAAATTTATTGCATTTTTTCCATATTTTGATTTTTTTTTTCTTTTTTGCTATTTTAAGCTTTTTAGGGATTTTCTGCTTTTTTGATTTTTATTGATTTCTTCAGGGTTTTATATGCTTTTAAAATTTTTTCCAAGACTTTATATCTCAAGCATAGAATTTCTTGAGATTGATAGAATTGATAGGTTCATCAAACAATCACCTTCAGGGGTAGATAACTTGTATGCTCCTGAGCCATATGCTGCTACTATGACAAAAAAGACCTAGCCAATTTGGTTCAAATTTACCCTTCTTTTCTTGGTCTTGCTGATTTCTTGGATTCTCCCTTAGAACTATATCTCCAATCTGAAAAATGCGTGGCTTGACTCTATGATTATAATTGTAGACACATAAAAATTTCCATTAATTTGTTCTCATTTAATTTCAAATTTCTCCGAACATCGGACGAGTCCTTATTATTACATTATTATTTCTCCATAATTCATTATTCATAATTTCCATCTTTTATTATATTATTATTAATATCTTACCATTTATCCATTAAATTTATTAAATAAAACATTTATCATATTCATTTATACGCCTTCATGCATTCACGTTATAAACATTTCTCTATTTATTTAATAAAACCCTTTAATGTCCCCTCCTACCACTTACCATTTCCCATTTCCCATTTACCACTCATCTTCCCTATACCACTCATCTTGCATTATCCCACATTCATCCCATGACATGAACTCGCCCAAAGAAAATCTATTTAAACAAGCCCCTCTCTCTTATTTGAGCATCTTATCTTTATGCGTCGAACTTATGTCAGTTTGCATTCCAATATCTTGACATCTTATCCACTATCTTTGCATTCTCAAATCTCCATTTCCTCATAGCTTTTGCTTTTTGCATAAGTGCTTCTGAGAGCAAGCATATCAAATGTGAAATCTTGAGGAATAGGAGTGCAATGAAGTGAATTTTTGTTGCATGCATGTGTGTTTTAGCTTAGTATTTGCATTTGCATGTGTGTGTTTTGTAGGTTTTGTAGGTACTTCATTGTTGGATGCTGGAAGATTGAATCTTGTATTCAGTCCATTTCCTACATCTACATTTGGCATGCCCGGTGGGACTTCCCCTTATCATTTTATTGTTTGGTTTTTTCTTCGTAGAAGATAAATTTGCAGGGAGAAAAATGTATCTGTCTGATTTTTCTTAAAATTTTCTAATGCCTCTGTGACAAATATGTCTTGTGCATATACTGCTCACGTGCTTGCTTGTGCTACCACGTTTTGCATGCATTTGTTTGAATGTGTAACAAAGCCTTTGCATATCATACAATTTTTTCTTGAGAGTTCTGGCAGCCGTTTCAACAGATCTATTTTGAGCATTTTCTATGAATATTATCATCTATGACATGGCATGATATGAGATTACATTTCTTTGATATATTTTGTAGTCTTCAAACAACACACCTGGCTTAGTCTATGCTCCACAGTCTGCAATCTTCAAACAGCTAATGTGTCTGGTTTGTAACCCCACGTTGGGCATTCATTTTCTACACTTTTGAACAAAAAAAATGTGCCTTGTCTATGCTGCTATAGTTTGACAAAAACAGATTCATTTCGTGCACCTATGCCTTGGTCATATCTAGAAAAGAACTTGTGTGCTTGAAAAAATTGTAACACATTGTAAAATCTTTATATCTGGGAGTAGTTCCTGGAACCTCCACACTGTCCCTCCATTTCTGCCCTTCATGCACCTGCCATCTGAAGACATTAATAGAATTCATTGCCTGCAAAACCATTACAAAATTTGCAGAGCGGGGTTGCTGTTTTTTTCTCCTACGTGGAGATTTCTTTTGCTAAAAAGGAGGTTGTTTAAAGCCCATGAAGGGCCTACGTGAGGCTTTATTTAAGTTTAGGTTTTTTTTTTTTATTAAGGTTTTAATTTTTAGTTTTATTTTAGTTTTAAATTAGTTTTTTTAATTTAGGATTTTAAATTAGTTTTAAATTTAGGATTTTAAATTGGTTTTTAAATTAGCTTGTTAAACTAAATTTTGGACTTTTGTTTTTTAAAATTAGATTTTTGATTTGTTTTTTTAAATTAGATTTTTAATTTAGTTTTTTTTTAATATATAGTTTCTAATTCTTTTTTAGATTAGTTTTATTTTTTTAGATTTAGTTTTTAATTTTTTTTTTGGTATATTAGATTTTAATTTTCTTATTAGATTAGATCTTAATTTTAAAGTTAGATTAGATTTTAATTTTGATTTAGATTAAATTTTAATTTTTAGATAAAATTAGATTTTGAATTTGTTAATTAGATTAGTTTTTTAATTTGTGTTAATTAGATTTTTTTAATTTTTTTAATTTTTGTTAATTAGATTAATGTTTAGTTTTGTGTCAATGTGTTTTGATTTCTTTCTATGAACTAATCTTTGTTGCTTGGTGTGCTTGTGCAGGTTCACTCTGATGGCATCCAATGTCATGCGTTGAAGATAATATCTTGAAACTATTAATGTCATTTGATGCAAGACGAATGTCGAAGAAATGGTGATTTGAAACCAATTGTCTGATTTTTAGCTTAGATCACATTTCAAATTGGTGCTTTAAAATTAACCAATGTCTTCTATGTCTTGAGCAATAGGCTCTTTTTGTTTTACCTTTTAGAGGGTATGCCTCCCGAGAAGCCCTTATAGCTTAGTGAGAGGGAACGACCCAAGTGGCAACAAGCTAAAGCCAAGCTCTTCCGAGCCATTATAATCAAACATGTTTGTGATGAAAGTTGCAAGCAATGAGTGCTGATTAGTTCATACCGACAACATGTCTCCCCATAAACCCTACAGAGCGCAACCTCAATAGGCTAGGAGTCTTCCTTAACGGAGCGTATGCCACTACATGTATGGCCACTCGAACGGATGCCCTTACTAGACACCTTTTGTGTTAGAAGCCAAAAACCTTCTAGTTGTTGACATAGGAGGTCGGACCTCTGAAGCGGCTCACATTCTTACGGTTCTTAGTAGAGATACAAAGTTCGCCACGGGGAGTTTTCATGGGGACTGATGCTTGGCTACCCCAGAGAAGTGAGTGCCAAGGGTGGAGCCAGTGGGGTCAAGCATCTAAGTATCCGCTCTGAATTGCGTAGCTCAGGGTAATCCCCCAAATGAGATTCAACAACTATTGTCCTGACCAGCCTTAGGATTGTGCTTGAATGTGTTTTTATTGCAAAATCACACAAACATTTTGTTTGCCATGTTTTCTGAGTGTGTTCACAAACAAACAAGAAAATTTCACAATCAACACCACACTTGAAATCAAAACACCTTACAAAAACCTTGGTCTAAGCTTTCAAGTATACATCCACATTGTAAAACAAAAACATTGTGAAACAACATTGTCCTTGAAACGTTGAACTTGTGTTCTCAAAACAATCATTTCAAATCTCTTGAGACATCACTTTTGAAGTTTTGATCTTTTAGGTCCTCACATAGTCATGTCATTCTAGCTTGCCATACCGTTTAGGTCCTTACATAGTCTTCACCTAGTTTCACCTTTCATCCTTGCATATCTTATTTAATCATACCTAGTCCTTTACATAACACCCTTAGATCAAACCTTTGCATACCACCATTGGGTTATAAACTTGCATAATACCCATGATCTTTGCATAGCCTTCCATCATTCCTTTAGGGTATAACCTTAGACCTTGCATAGGTGCCTTAGGTCATTTCATAATTGATCCTATCATTTCATTATTATTTGCATACCAAAATAAAAAATAAATAAAAAATCCGAAAAAACCAAAAAACATTGCTTGCACTTAGGATTTCTCATCTTAGGTCTGACATCAACTTTTGATCACCAATCCTCCTTATCACTTGAGGTGCATCTTCCTCGAGTTAGGGAATCTATTAGTGTTTTTGAGTTGGTATTCCACTTGGAGTTCATCATCTCCTATCATAGCATGCCCTCTCTTTGATAACTTATTCTTGTGTCTATCCATCATATCACAACTCAAACCTCACATTGCAAATATTTTTCAGACCTAGAGTGTCCCTAGTCGTTGCATCAAACATCCCCATATGCCATTTAGGGTTCAGTTGCACATCACTTTCCTATCATATAGATCACATTTTGCATCAACCCTTTAGCACATTCCCATCTCAATCATGTCACATAGATTAAATTTTTTCATTAATCCTTATCACATCCTAATCTCACTCATACCATAAAGTTCCCCCTTTGCACTTTAGGGTTTGCATCATACCTAGAGTCTCATACATTGTCCTAGGTCAAAGATCAAAACTATCATAAATATCCATGGCTACTTTGGCCCAACAAATTCAAGATCTCAAGAGAGAAATATATGACATTTAAGTTCAGCAAAATGAATCAATGACCCCTATTGAGAAACAAAATCATGATATCAAGAGTGGCAAACTTCAAGGAATGCTAAAATGACTATATAAGGTGGAACAACAAATAATTGAAAATAAAAAGCCAAATCTCAAGAAAGATCACATGAATTCTTCACTAAGACAACACGACATTTCTTCTAAGTATCCCCTAGATAGACAGTTTACACCATTGGGGCAATCTATTGAGTCGGCTTTTAAAGAGCTTCTTGAGCACAATCTTATCATACTACCTAACAAGACTACATGGGGATGTGAATTTTTGAGCAATTATTGCGAATATCATAGACATAACAAACATAAGACTTCAGATTGCATGAAACTAAAACATAAGATTCAAGACCTCCTTGATAATGGTATCATTGAAATTGAAGATCCTAATGACTCATCTATAGAGAAACAAGGTAGTACTCCTAAGAATGATCAAAATAATACACCTATGTCTAGCAAGGCTCCATATGTGGCCTCCATCTCTTCCATGATACCTTCATCTCCTAAAAATTCTCAGCAACAATCCATACCATCTCCTTCAAACAATGAACCTAATGGTGAAACTTCTCTTGTTTACCCTCAAAAGCTATCAACAATACAAATCCAAGCTAATCCATTCTTTTATACAAATCCTTTATATGATTCAAATATCTTAGATCCTATGCCATCATGCACTCCAATTCCAGTCATACCTCTAGAAGGCCCAATCCAAAATGATTCCCCATCATGCAAAAACATGAGCACCTTCCAAGAATACCCCATGCATATTGAAAATACTACCCCTTCCTTAGAAGTGGCTCCATGTCAAGAGGATAATTTGAAAAATGTTAAACAAGTCTTATCATAAATCAAGTTCAAGACACCAAAACTCTCCAATCCCATACAATGGTTGAAAAATATTTTACCTCCTTAGAATTCCATGATGATCCCCTTATACCTTTCCATTTCTTCCAAGATGACCCTCTCCCATCTCAAGAGAAAAGCATTCTTCCAAATCCCATTGCTAATCCACTCCCTAAGCAAGATTGTGATGCCTCTTCCACCTTTTCAAATGGTCCTATTCAAAATAAAGTGTCAAACACCCTTCCTACTCTATCCAATGGTCCTCTTCCATGTCAAGATCAAAGTATCTCATTATTCCCTTGTCATAATTCTCCATGTTTGCCTCAAGAGTCCATCATGCCCATAAAGTCCTCTCATGATCCTATCATCTCTTGCAAACCACCTCCACCTCAAAATGGACTTTCCTCTAGCATCAAAAGTAAGAAGAAACCCTTTCTTAAAAAGATCTTCCACAACATGCATTATCGAAGAAAAAGGTTAGACATCCATGAACATGGTATATTAGAACCCCCTGATATAAAATAAAATCTTGATTATAATGGTTACATTGCTCACTCTCAAGATGTCGGTATCCTTCCTAAATCCTACATTTCTCCAGTTAAATCCAAACACACACCTTATGGATCCTCCAAATCTATTTTTGGTCCCTATATACCAAAATTAAATCCTTCAAACCTTTCATCTATCTTAGGTCCCTATATCCCTCCATCTCCTATCCATGTTACTCCTAGCTTTCAATCCACTAACCTTACCATAAGTCAAGATCAACAAAGACACACATCTTCGAGCACCTTCCATCCATCCAAAATACCTTCATATCATTCCTATCCATCTACACATTCTTTTCCTTCTCCAATCAATTTGGATGCCAAGCATAAAAGTCACGAGTCAAATAATCCACATGCATTTAAGGATCAACATGTCCCATCTTATCGACATGTAAAAACAAAGCAAAATGTGATCCAAAAAGAAAAAGAAATATACAAAAGGCCACAAAGGCCCATTGAACAAAAGAAAGAAATGTCCAAAAGGCCACAAAGGCCCACAAAGCAAGAAGAAAAGTCAAAATTTGTATGGCTTCCTAAGTTTTACATTGAGGCAATGCATTCTAAAGAATCACAAAAAAATAAAAAATAAAGATCCATGTTGATTCCCAAGTTGCTCGTACAAGACTTGCACACTAAAGAAAAATCAAAATTGGCATTCAAGTTTGCTACCCCAACTTCTCCCACATCCACTATCCTAAAACCTATTTCACCTCCTTCATCCATTTTGGCTCCTTGTGTCCAAAAATCCACATAAACCTTTCCATCAAAATCACAAACTTTGAAATCCACTAATCCTCCACCTGTCCACCACCCCTCAAGATGTGTGCCAATGTTGATCTTGCTAGCATTTCCATCCAGCCATGCACAATTATTTCAACATCCCATCCATTATCCAACAACTATGTTCTATCCTTCCATCCCTCTTATCCAATCCTTTGCATAAATCCATATAACTTTTCCATCTTATCATCCATTTCATCTCCCTTTACCATCACCCTATCGACATCTTTGAGCATACCTTCAATAGCCATGGCTTGTTATAGAACATCTTTCAGGGGTATTATCTAGAGAACAACTTGATTCCTGAGTCATATCTCCTATAAAATATCCATCATCTTCCAAAACTTCAAAAAAGTAAAAAAAAAAAAGAAGAAAGAGGTCAATAAAAAAAAAAAAAGTAAAGAGAAAAAAATTCGTCCATTAGTGAAAACGTGGCAAACAGGCGCCTTGGGCAAGTACCATGATGAAAACCTAGCAAACAGGTGTCATGTGTAATCCATTATTTTCTTGCACTGTTCACTGGGGGCAAGTTCCATCCGTGTACATCCATCTATTATCCCTCATCCTCTCTTATCCCTCATCCTCTATTATCCCTCATTCACTCTATATTCATACATATCCCTATTTCCACCTTTGATCTTGACAAGGTTAAGGACCTTTGCAGGCTTTGTGTCGTATTTATTGTACTTGATCCACACCCTTCAGCTCCTATCCTTCAATATCACCCTTTGATCTTGCGTATCCTATCTATCTCCTAGCCAAACCTATCCCTTGATCTTGATCCAAACTAAGGACATAAAATGTAATAAACCTTTTGACATGGTCATTTCTTTGGACCATATGACATTAGTTACACCACACCCTATTGCTATATCCGGTCCTTGAGCTTGGATTAACATGCTACCCTATTCTGAGATAGTCCTTGACAATCACATAAGCTTTCTCCATCATTCGCTTATCCATTCATGTCCTGTTCATTCATTCATCCACTCAAAATCCCTTTTGCCTTGCTAGACACTAGGGGCAAACATATAAAAAATCATTAAAAATCATAAAATATCCTGAAAAAAACCTTAAAAATCATAAAATGTCCTGAAAAAATCTTAAAAAATCATAAAATATCCTGAAAAAATCTTAAAAATCATAAAATGTCCCAAAAAAACCATAAACATCATAAAATATCTTGAAAAAATCCTAAGAAATTAAAACATTCATAAAAAGCCTAAAAATCATAAGCATCCAAAAATATGTAATAAACATTGCGAAGACACAAACACTTAAGAGAAGCATGCAACTTTGCACTTCAACGAATTCATGAAGTGACGAGATTATGGTTGGGCAAACATAAAAATATCTGATCGACTTATTAAAACCAAACACATTAACTGTGAACAAAAAAATCATTCAATATGAAACATATTGTTTGCTTGTTTGCTTATTTTCTCTTGATTGTTTCTGATTTTCTTTTTTGGTGACATGTCTTTTAGCTTTTCCAGGATGTCTTTGACTAGAGATTTTATCTCTAGGATGTCATTGACTAGAAAGGCGAGGATGGGGCATGTTCACTTGTTTGCTGCTTGCGGGATGTTCCTTAGGAATATGGTGACACGTCTTAGGACATGATCACTTAAGATCATCAAGGATATATTGGTCTGATACACACTGAGGAATTCCTTTACTGTCTGATATATTTTCTTTCTCGCAATTGGTGTGACTAATTCATTTGGATCTAATTCATATCCAGATGATTTTTTGCCTTTTTTCTATAATAAGCTCGATGATGATACAAGCACTTAAAAAGCACAAGAATTCTCATCGCTTTCATATCCTCTTTCTCATCATTCTTCATAATCATCACTTTTCTCTTCTCATCCTCCTTTTCATCTATCTTTTTCATCATCTTCTTCATTCTTCTTATTCTAGTGAGATCAATTAAACACTTTATCTAATTGATGCAATGTCTTTGAATCTTTAATCTCTTGATCAACCACCTTGCTTCTTGCAATCTCAATGCCCTAGATCAATCAATCAATCGTTGGATCACCTTATCTTGCACTAGCATCAATCCCTATAAGCTTAATCATCTCAATCAACTTAATCAGCTTATCAATTCGGCTATACTGTTCATTTCCATCAATTGTTCAATTATGCCTCATTAATTGTGCATTTCTATCAAATGTACATCTCAATCTAATCACTTGCGCAATATCAATCATCCAATCTTCTCTCCCGTGATCTATCGAGAGATCAATCCCAATCATTCTGTTCGACCAATCTCTCGAGGGGGCATAACCAATCAATCATCATCCTTACCAAGACACCTCCGGTGCATTTATCAGCTGATCATTTTCTTTGAAACAACGTGACAAGCTACATTGTCTCAAAGAGGGGAAAAATGTAGACACATAAAAATTTCCATTAGTTTGTCCTCATTTAATTTCAAATTTCTCTGAACATCGGGCGAGTCCTTATTATTACATTATTATTTCTCCATAATTCATTATTCATAATTTCCATCTTTTATTATATTATTATTAATATCTTACCATTTATCCATTAAATTTATTAAATAAAACATTTATCATATTTATTTATACGCCTTCATGCATTCACGTTATATACATTTCTCTATTTATTTAATAAAACCCTTTAATGTCCCCTCCTACCACTTACCATTTCCCATTTACCACTCATCTTCCCTATACCACTCATCTTGCATTATCCCACATTCATCCCATGACATAAAATCGCTCGGAGAAAATCTAGTTAAACAAGCGCCTCTCTCTTATTTGAGCATCTCATCTTTATGCGTCGAACTTATGTCAGTTTGCTTTCCAATATCTTGACATCTTATCCACTATCTTTGCATTCTCAAATCTCCATTTCCTCATAGCTTTTTGCATAAGTGCTTCTAAGAGAAAATATATCAAATGTGAAATCTTGAGGAATAGGAGTGCAATGGAGTGAATTTTTGTTGCATGCATGTGTGTTTTAGCTTGGATATTTGCATTTGTATGTGTGTGTTTTGCAAGTACTTCATTTTTGGATGTTGGAAGATTAAATCTTGTATTCAATCCATTTCCTCCATCTACAATAACTTCTTGCCATTCTCTATTGATACACCTTCAATGATCTGTTGCATTTTGGAGACGTTCCTGGATCAGCTCAAGTTCTTGAAGTCTAGAGACTCGTTGTTCTTCTTCTGGTATAAGACCCTTCAAGGAAACTCGTAGAGAAGGTATCTCTACTTATATTTGTAATATGGGTTCTGATCCATAGACTAAGCAATATGGAGTTGCCCCCGTTGGTGTGTGGATGCTGGTTCGGTATGTCCAAAGAGTAGGATTTAGCTGAATGTGCCAGTCTTTTCGAGCTTCATTGACTATTTTCTTCAAGATTTTCAATATAGTCTTGTTTGATGCCTCAACTTGACCATTTCCTTGTGGATAATATGGAGTAGAAAACCTATGTTGGATATGGAATTGTTCACATAGTTCCTTCACATCTTGATTCTTAAATGGTTGTCCATTATTAGTGATAATGGTCATAGGAACTCCATAGCGATAGATTATATAATTCAATATGAATGATGATATTTGTTTTCCTGTCACTTTTGTCAAAGGTACCACTTCAATCCATTTAGTGAAATATTCAGTATCAGTCAGAATGAACTTATGTCCATTAGAGGATGAAGGATTTATCTTACCTACCAAATCAAGGCCCCATTGAGAAAATGGCCATGATCCTACCATAGGATACAATTCTTGTGCTAGTGCATGAATGCGATTCCCATGGATATGGCATTGTTTGCATTTCTTGGCATATGTGAATGAATCTCTCTCCATAGTAGGCCAACAGTAACCCATACAAAGAAGTTTCTTAGCCAGTGTTAATCCACTTGAGTGCGTGCCACAAATACCTGCGTGAACTTCATTAAGAACTTTCTCAGATTCTTCTTTTTCAAGACATCTCAATAAAGTGCTATCTAGACCTCACCTATATAATGTATCAACAATAATAGTATAGCAGGATGACTGACGGATAAAATTTCTTCTTTGATTGCGGGATAGGTTAGGAGGAAGGATATTCTTTTTTAAGTACTGATAAGTTTGGCCGTATAAGGATTGATTGGTTCCCGATATATGGCAAATAATGTAGGTATGTTAGGATTGAATGGTAGGGGTTAAGATATCTTTCACCAATAATTCATAACGCTTTTGATTCTCCTGATTCTGCAAGAGAGATGCTATTGTAGCCATTGCATCTGCTGCTTTATTCTCATTTCTTGGGATTTGAGTGAATGATACTTCTTCAAAGTGTTCTTTAAACTCTTCTACCAACTATTTGTAGGGCATGAGCTTGTCATTCTTAGTTTGATAATCATCATTTATTTGGTTGATGATAAGCTATGAATCACCATAGACATGTAATTCCTTGATATTCCATTCAATAGCCATTTTGAGCCCAATAGTCAATGCTTCATATTCTGCAGTATTGTTTGTGCATGGAAACCATAGCCTATATGATTTTTGAATTGTGTGTCCCTGAGGTTAGATGAACAAAATTCCTGCACCCGATCCATATTGTGTATAAGAACCATCAAAGTACAACTCCCAAAATTTTGTACTTATTGTCAGAATGTCTGCATTAGGAAATTCAATGTACAATGGTATGTCATGTTGTAAGGGCGCTTCAGCTAATTGATCAACAATGACCTGTCCTTTGATAACTTTGCGATCAACATATTCTATATCAAACTCACTTAGTACCATAACCCACTTTGCTAGTCTTTCTGTCAAAGTTGACTTGTTCAATAAATACTTTAGTGGATCTATCTTTGCTATCAATTTCACAAAATGAGTCAACATATAATGTCACAGCTTTTGAGTTGCAAATACAACTGCTAGGCATGTCTTCTCTATTGATATATAATTCAATTCATAGCCTACAAGTGTTCTACTAATGTAATACACAACTCTTTCTTTTCCTTCTTCATCATGTTGTGCTAGGAGAGCGCCTAATGATACATTTGTCGCTGAGCTATAGAGTAACAATGGTTTCCCTTTGATTGGTGGTACAAGTACTGGAGGATTCATGAGATATTCTTTGATTTACAGAAAAGCCTCTTGACATTTCTGATCCCATTTGAATGGAACGTTCTTATGTAAAACATGAGTAAATGGATGACACCTATCTGCTAATTGACCTATCTTTCCTCTCTTTATTTGATAATGAGGCAACAGAATGAAGTATCCCGGGATCCTTTGGTGTGCCAATGTTTATTGCTTCTATTGGTTCTATTAGAATAGCAGATCTCTCCTGAAAAATATGCAGGGAGGATGTCAAACTTTCCATTTTCTAGCACCTCAAAGAGGTTTCATCGTTAAATACATCCTTTATTTTTCCTCTTGATTGATCCAGTGTTGCCATGAAATGGTTTTCAACACTAGGTCTCTTTCCTTGTTTTATTTCAATTTTGCAACTCGAAGGTTTGGCATTCTCCTGACTGCAAGAAACATTACTTGATTCCACGATGGAAGATATCTTAGGTGTTATGGGTTTGACAACATTAAGATACACAACTAAGTCATGGTCATTGGAAAAGACATCCAATTTAGGGTTTTCTAGGCTATCCCAATCAATTAGTTCTGGATGAAGAAGGGGTAAGTCATAGTCATCATCATTGTTAGGTGCTTCAAGGCTCATGACATCATAGTCATAATTTTGCATAGATTAGGTAATGTCATAGATATAATGATCTTGAGGACAGTCTCTCCCAAGTGTTCTCCAATCAGTTCTAACAAAATCAGTATTTTGTAGTTCACACTCAAGTGACTCTTCATTTGACGTTTGTCCCTTAAACGAATGGATTATATCAACACACACATCTTTAGTACTACAAGTTCCTTGATTAATTTCAATAAATTCATTTGTATTTTGAATTTGACATACTTGTGCACATGATATAGAAGAATCTTTTTCTAGCTTTTGTCTTCTCTCGAACTCAGCTTCTTCTGGACTAATAGTCAATCCTACTTGACTATCTCTTAGTTCTTCTATGGTTCTTCCATAGTACATCTTGCTCCTCACTTGATAGAAATTCGATATTTCTTAACGTTTGATCCATATCTGTTTGTGCTTCTTGTGGCATTACTTCTTGGTATTTTTCATCCTCTTTCTTTTGTTATCTTGTATATGCCTCTTTTCTCTAGATCCTCAGTTCTTCTTGTCTTCTTTCTAACTCTATCTTTTGTTTTGTAAAAGACAAGTCTTCATTTGTGATAGCTGCTTTCTTTTCATTCTTTTCTTCACTTGATATACTAGACGAGACATCTGGACCCCATTCATATTCATTTGAATATGTCTCTGAACTGTTGTCTAGGATTACACCACTATACTGTACAAGAATGTTGCATGGTGCAAATAGTTCTCTGATTTCTATCATCTCTGCTTTTACTGCTTCTGGAATATCTTGTTTAGATTTTGCATTTTCTCATATTCCTTGAACTTGTTTACAAGATTCTTCTTCTCTTTTGATTGCAAGCTCTTCTTCCTGTTTCTCATGTTCTTCTTGCTTTTTCTTATTGGCTATTATTTCTGCTTCTTGATGTATCTTTTCTTGCCATTGTTCTTCTTTAGAGACTGATTTCTTTCTCGACTTTGGCTGTTGATAATTATGGTGCTTTTGATTTGGTTTTGAATATCCAAGTCCTGATTTATCTTCTTTAGATTGCGAGTGAGGACAAATAGGTTCTAAAATACCTTGATGTCGCTTAGCAATTGGTCATTTTCCCTCATATCCCATTTTTTGCATGATCTTGTAACCATTGCCATATTGCTGTATGGGAATATTGACTTCTGCAGCTATTGCTATAGTTTCATTTTCATCTTTGTACAACCAACCAAGAATGTACTTGTCTTCAGTTTCTTCTGCAAGTGTTCCATCTCTAACAAATGCTCCATTAAACATTTCTTTTGATTTTTTTGAGATCCGTGGTTGGATATTTGTAGGCTTTCCATATGATTTAGGTGAAAGTGAAAAATTATGCAAAGAATATTTTCCCATTCCTTCATCATTTAATTTGAGCTTTTTCTCGAAGGTTTCCCATAACTTTTCTTGAATTTATTTGGTAAGATATATTGATTTTCTGTTATGTGGAACTCTTGTATCTTGTGTTTGCTTCAGATTGTTGTAATATTGGCTTGAGTCTGCAATTATAGTGACCTCTTGTCCCTCATGAGGAAACTTTACACATGGGTGATATGTAGAAGGAACTGCTTGCATTTTGTGAATCCATGGCCTTCCCAGAAGAATGTTATAAGAGAGAATCAAATCTAGAACTTGACATAATGTATTCCTTTCCATAGGTCCTATTTTGATCGGTAACACCACAATTCCTTTAAAAGAATTCTCCTCTTCATCATAAGCTTTAATGGTTATTTTCTTCTTTGGATCTACTGCATTTTCTGAATATCCCAAAGCCTTTATTAAGCTTAATGCACAAATGTTTAAGTCAGCTCCACCATCTATGAGTATGCATTTGACACGAGTTTTATTAATGGTGACTTCAACATGTAAGGGAGCATTGTGAGGATGTTGCAAGGATGCATCATCATTTTCAAAAAATGATAAGCAATGAGGGGCTATAAAGTGTCCCACCATGTTTTGGAATTGATCTATATCCTAGTCTTTTGAAACTGTTGTTTTCGTTAGAGCTTTTTACAAAATTTCCTTATGCATGGGTGAAAATTTGAGAAGTTCTAAAATTGATATTTGAGCAGGTATTCTTTGCAATTACTCCACTAAGTTATATTTTCATGAAGTGGAGGTTAATTCATTTGTTATACCTGGAAATATAACCTTCACTTTGCTTCTCATAATGACATTGGTTGGTTCTGAAGGTGTGTGACATTTACCACATCATCATATGCATAAGTGTAGTTTACTTTGGCTTTTCCTTTGTCATCTTTTAATTTGGATTGTTCACCTTTTTCATAGTTTGGAAGTGGAGTTTTGTAGGCTAGGTGTGATTCGTTTGTCTTATAGATATCCACTGTGATCATTCCATTATCGTATAAATGTTGGATAAGGTGTTTCAATCTCTAACAATCATTAGTTTGGTGTCCTTTATTCCGATGGTAATTGCAAAAAATGATTGTCGTTCCACCAATTTGGTTTGACTTGTGGTTCATAACTTCTTGCTTCTAGTAAAATAATCAGTTTATTCACAAGAAGAGTTTTTAAAGCTGATTCCAAGGGTTCTCCAATGTTTGTGAATTTCCTGCGAGGATTGGAGAAGAAAGACTTGGATTTGTTGCTTTCTTGATTGTTATTATTTGGGACCTGACTCGATAGATTAAAGATTGGTTGTTGTTTCATAGCATTATTGTCATCATTTCCTCCATTGATGACATTCCTATTCTTCGACTAGAACTTGGGTTTCTTATTGTTGTTGTTGTTGTTGTAAGAATTATTGTAAAATTTTAGCTCTCCTTTCTTTACCATCACGTCTTCTATTTTCAGACCATTCTCAATCATTTTGGCGAAAGAGGGAGGACATTGCATTTTTAGTCGATAACTCATTTCACTGATGAGATCATCAATGAATATGTCCATCTTTTCTTGATCAGGTACATCTCTTGGATACCTATTAAACATTCGTTTCCATCGCTGCAAGAAGATCATAAAAGATTCACCATTCTTTTGTTTAACATTGCATAAATCCAACATTGTTATCTCATTCCTTACATTGTAGGAGAATTGTGAAATAAATCTATTCACGAGTTCTTCAAAAGATTTGATTCCAGATGGTAATCTTGAAAACCATTCCATTGATTGTCCATTTAAACTCCTAGGAAAAAGACGCATTAGGTAAGTTTTATCGTGTGCAAATTCCATACTCATAGTAAAAAACTCTCTAATGTGATCTTGAGGATTAGATTTTCTATCGTATTTGTCATATTTAGGGATCTCGCAATGCTATGGAAATGGTATCATATTCAAACTTTTATCAAAAGGATACGACCAGATATCTTCCAATGAATACTTCTTGGATCTTGTTCCATTCTACATGTCTTATATCTATTTTTGTAGAGTTTGTATTTGCTGAGTGAGATTTAACAACAGATTATCCATACGGTTTCTCCTTGTCTCTTCGTAAGTTCTTCTATCACTACGCTCTCTTCTTGTGTCATCATGTTCTTTTTTTGTCTCTTCATGAATTTCTTTGTTCATGTCTTTGTTATTTGGGTCATCTGTGTTTTGAGTATTACTTGTCTCCGCATCTTGTTTTAAGGCTTCTATGTTAAAGTCTTGTGACAATTTAGCTCCTGATTTTGCCAACATCAAAAGATATTTTTCTTTTTGCTTTGCTAATAATTTTTTCCATTAGTCTATCAAATTTGAAATCTTTCTCAAGGTCTCTAATGGTGTTATTGACCACCTCCTCATCAACAACCGTATACCCAAAAGTGTGGAACATTGAATTATCTTCTTCTTCCATTTGTTTTTGTTGTTTTCTGAGTTGTTCGTATTGAGCTCTAGTCCAAACTGGCATGTGATTGTTTCAATTTTTTTGAAGTTTTCAAAAGGCAACTCAATAGGTAATTATTGGTTTAGGAAGGTATGCTTTGTTGATTTTACCACTATTGTTTGTTCATTGTGATAAAGCGTCTTTTTGTTGAAAAGCACGTCCTTGCAAAATTTCTCTATCAAATTCTGTCCCGCAACCACGTAAATAGTGACGAAAACGGTGTAGGAATGTCCTATGTTTTAATAAGATCTTGCGATTGATATACAATAATCTTATCCTTTTCTGAGTAGCTTTATAATTGGGTTTTCTTTTCTTAAGGCGATACTTAAAAGTCATATAAGCATATGATAGTTTACAATTTTTCTTGATTCCAATGTGGGTGCAATTTTGATGTTGATATAACCTAGGTTCAAAATAGTAAATATATATCCAAGATAATGAACACAAGGTGGATTGATCAAGTTTCATGATAGAGGATTTGATATATCCTAATGAGAAATTGACAATGATATTGATTTTTGCACTTAAGATGTTTGAATCAATAACTTGTTGAATATTTTGTGCTTATGGAAACCTTTTGGAAATAGCCTGTTGGATTGGTGACCTAGTTATCGAACTAGTTTGAAAATGTGTCATAGTTTAAAGACAAAACTACTCAAGAAGTGTTTTGATACTGACTTTGAAATCTTGGTTTGATATGCTTTGTTTCAGATGTGAAAAAGCCTTTGTGCTAACTTTTGTGATAAAAAGTGTTAACTTATGGGATAAAAGTGCTATTTTGTTGCTTGAAAGCACCATTCTAACTATGTTTCAAGGATTCTTTTCAAATCTTTCAACAAGTTGTTGGATTTTTTTGCTCATTTTTAGATGACGATTTTCTTCAATTTTTGACCATTTTGAGCATGTTGTGGACATAGAAGACACAATGTTTGAAAAACCAAATGCATAAGCAAGTACAAATCTTATGGCAGGGTGAGACAATAATTGTTGAATCTCACATGGGGTTTCCCTCGAGGCTACACTATTCAAAGTGGATATTTAGATGCTTGACCCCACTGGCTCCACCCTCGACACTCACTTCTCTAGGGCAACCAAGCACCAGTTTCCATGAAAACTCCCCATGGCAAACTTTATATCTCTACTAAGAATCGTATGTGTGTGAGCCGCTTCAGATGTCTAACCTCTTGCGCCAACAATTAGAAGGATTTTGGTAACTAGTACAAGTGGTTTTTAGTAAAGGCTTCTGGTCATGTGGCCCTACATGCGACAATTTGAGCTCTGTAAATACATAAGGTTCCCAACCTATAAAGGTTACACTCCATAGGGTTTATGGGGAAACATAGTATTGGTATGAATTTATCAACACATGTTGCTTGTGACTTTCGTCAAAAACACAATTTATTTAGAGTGGTTTGGAAGGACTCAGTATTAGCCCGTTTCCACTTTGGGTCATTCCCCTCTCACTGGCCCCCTCAAGGCAGCTTGGGAAGGCAGACCCTCTAAAGGTTACACATAAAAAGAAATTACATCTGGTTTTCTGATTAGCGTACGAGGGTGAGAGCATACTTACCTACTACTTCATCAAGCATGAAAAATACAAGTTTATTTTAGCCTTCTAAAATCTATGTGCAACTACTTTAAAGAAGTCACTCAAAATGCAAGTTACATGCTGTCAACTTATCCCCTTACTTAAGCTAAATGGGAAAGATACGATGTGTTACTTTCCAAAAAAGAACTATTAATTAACTAGGTGAAGAAATGCATGAAATTTGCTTAAAAACAATCCTGCACATAGACATGTCAGTAGTTTGAAAATTTCAGTTCTTGGACATTCGGACTTGCAGGAAAATCTTGTCAGTTGCAAATAAAAGTGCTATCCTAACAAATGCGCTGCCTTTCACCTCAAAAGTGGTAACCTAAAGAACAAAAGTGCTGACTTGAGATACAAAAGTGTTGCTGTAAGGACTAAGAAGCGATAAACTACTGACAAAAGCGCTAACCAAAATGACATATGCATTAAGTTGCAAGACAAAAGCGCTGCTCTAAAGATTAAATGCATTGATTTGCAGACAAAAGCGCTAACCTAAATGACAAATGCGCAAACCTGAAAGACAAAAGTGCTAGCCTATTAAATAAAAGTGTTGTAAGAACTCACACAGGTGCGAATCTGGATTATAAATGCATTAAATTTGTTTTTGTGAGAACTAGACATGATATTAGAAAGATATATGTGAGGCTCCAGCCCCACAGTGGGTGTTAAAATGTGTCAACTTAAATTTCATCATCAAAATACTACCTGCAACATGTTAGTTTCACAAAATACAAAGGAAATGCTACATGAAATCCAAACTCAACCAATGAAACTACATGAAATGAATATTAAAATAAAAACACTTTTATTACCTTCATGATTTAAGTCTTATTGTGTTCTAACTCCACTGTTCTTGGTTGCAGATGATGTGCTCTCAGACAAGCACTGATAGCTTCCAAGATGGCATATGAAGAATGGACTGATAACTGATAGTTAACTGATACTATAATATGCAATGCTAAATGATTATGCTAAATGAGAAAAGCTTATTTGCTTCAAGATTTTAAACTCACAGATGCATAAGTTTTCACAAATGGTTAACTTGAAAACTCACTTGAAGACTAACTCTTTCTCAACTCAAACTCCCATTTTTATAGCCTTTGAGAGGATAAGATGATGTGGCCTAGATCAACAGTCATGATTAGATCTGCAGATTTGGATGACTGTGAGCAAAGGTGAAGGTTGAGAGAAAGGGGGAATGAGAAGACAAGTGTCACTCATCTCACCTTGACTGGGTTGCTGACTGAGGAAATATAGGGATGGTTGGAGAAGATTTAGGCATGAGAGGACAAGTGGACTCAAGTCCTTCTTAAGATGTAGGGATGTTGGAGAGAATATAGAAGAAGGTTAAGAAATATGTTTACGTACACAATATTTTATTAAATTTGGAAGTTAAAGATAAGTGGCTAATAAATGATATATTTATTTTAATTTTATTGAATTAATTTAGGCACATGAAGAATGAGTTGGCAAAGGAAAAATGAAGTGGAGATGGAAGGATGAGTTGGAAAAGGGATTAAATAATTTAGAAATTATTTAATACCCTAGACTATGGGATAGAGAAATAATCATTAAATATTAAATATTTAATTGATTGGAGGAATAATTAAATATTAGATATTTGATTAATTGAAGGAATAATTAAATATTAGATATTTAATTAATTGATTAGAAGAAAAGGATAAACGAATTAATTAATAAAATATTTCAATTAAATTAATTAATAGGACATGAAATGAATTAAATAAATTATTCTTTTCAAATTAACTTATTAATAGAATAATAATTATTAAATAAATATTAAATATTTATTTAATCGCTCATAGCCATTTTTATGTGTATACACATGGCTGCATAATGTTTGGGGTAATAAATTAGGGTTTAAGTTCTCCTTTTGTCGAATGATTCAGAAGGGTCTCTTTGCAATTTTTTTTAACAACACTACCAGTCAAAAGGAACCCATACAAAAGCAATATTGGACCATCAACTCTGGGTGTTTTCGAGCCATTAGCTGGGATCCAGATGCTAATTCTGATGAGATTTTGGCTCTTTCAAGCCCTAGATGGATAACAGTCCACAATGTCCCCCCATTTCGATGGAATGTTTTGCCTAATGCTCTTGAACCATTAGGAAATGTGATTAGAATGGATAAAACAACCCGCCTTCTGCCTCATATGAATGCTAGATTACTTATTTCTTTAAACCTTGGGATGGACCTCCCCAGGGATCTCAAATTGGAACTAAATAATGACACTATTGTTTGCCCTATTGAAATTATGGGAGGGATCAATGCTTGTTTCCTATGTAGGAGGGAAGGGTATGTTAGGAAAAATTGTATTCTTATCAAGAAGAAGAAGATGGATGCTAACCCTAGTTCTAAGATTGATAATTTTGTTAATCCTATTAAATTCTCTTCTGCAGATGAGGCCAATAAAAATCCCTCTCTGTGAATCCCCTCCTGGATGTTTTAGTGCCAGCTCTCCTGATTCGGGGGATCTTTCCACCTCTATTCATTCCTCTCCCCAAACCCCTGAGCCTATTGAGATGGCCCCCTCTCTTGTCTCTACCCTTGTTACATCCTTGCCTGAGAAGCTATATGTCTATGTGTTGAGATTAGAAGAGTCACAAGATCCTTTATGGAGCGGTACCCTGTGGCTACTCCTCCCAAAGATAAGCCCCTCCCTCTCTGAGGAGGATAAATGTCAACCTAAGAACAGAGCTCTCAATGCTCAACACATTGTACTAGACAAGCTAAAAATGATGGTCAACACTAGAAAGAAGGTACAAAAACTCATTGATGGAGGATTGCAGTTGAATGATAATGGTAATAGCAGCACTATTGATATTTCATCCCCGACCCTGTTGGTTTCCCCTACCAAGGATACAAGTACTCCCCTTAAAAACTGCTCTACGAGCCCTATTAGGGAACTGACTGAGCTTGAAGGGGTGAAGTTAGGTGATGCCTATTTATATAGCCCTCCTAGTTTTTTAATTGCTATGTTAGAAGGTTCAAATGAGGCATGAAGGTCTGTGATAAAGCTGGGTCTGTAAACTCTGGAGTTGGTAAATCCCAAGCAACTCCCCCCTTCAAACTAGGCCAGAGATTCAGCAGAGAGGTAGACCTAGCAGATAAGAGCACTGCATGTGCCAATGGTAGTGAAGATAAAGAGGGTATGGAGACAGGCTCAGATGATGAGCATGAGGATATGGAGAATAAAAACACCATGTGGTCCATTGTCCTATTTTAGAGAAATTTTAGCCAAGATATCATGGAAGAGGCCATGAAAGAATATGGAATCAAGAAAGCAAATAGGAATAATAAGAAAGTTAATAAGACCAAAAAACAGGGGAGCCCTAAGCTGGAGGGGACCAAATTTTTGAATTTAAGAGAAAGAGAGGAAGACCTAATGGCTCCTTGACTCTATCATAGGAAAAGTGTTGGCAATATGCTGGATTTGGTTAAGTGTTATTATTGATGTCAACATTTTATCTCGGTTAGATATGGTTCTACTATCCCGGTTGGACCTATCTCGGTTAGACTTGGTGTTTATCTTGGTTTTGATTGTGATTCTTATCTGGTATGATCATATCCCTGGTTTCAGTTTTTGGATGCTTATTCAAGATGGTTATATGTTTGGCATATTCTGTTGGTTCATGATTTGGTGCTCTGGTAGCTATCACTTATGTTCCTGGTTGGTATTCTTGGTACCAATTAGCTTTACTAGTTAGTGATATTTGATGATTTTGGTCTGGCTTATGGAAACGGTATCAAGCCTATTGAAGGTGCTTTTTGATCGTGTCCTAATTGCTTGGTGACTTTGCATTGGCTGGCATGCTTTTATGGTGGTCCTATTTGGATCCAGTTAGACTTTCTATGTTATTGCATTGAGGGTTTCTACCGGTTGGTGAAACATGTTGTTGATTGGTCTTAGTGCGATTTCCAATGGATATAATTGTTTGGAAATGTGTTTTAGGTCCATGCTATGTAATGTAAATCATAATATTGGTCTGGTGATATCGTGTGATGTAATTTTTGTAATTATAGGTTTATGGGTTTAGGGTTTAGCCGACCTTATCAATAAGGTCGACGATTTTTTTTATAGGTGACTTATTTATGTAATTGGAGATGGTTTTTGGGGATCGATGGTTATGTTTGCATTATCAGAGGAAGGTTTATGTGCAAACATTGTTATATCATTCAATGAAAGGTTTTGGTGTTGGAGGGAAGACATTTGTGCTTAACCGGAATTGTATCAAGAATTAGGAGATGCTACTTTCACAGTTCATTCTTTCCGGATTGTAGTCCGATGCTTTTGTAAGACAATGAGACTTCTCTTTTTTGATGAGCAGTGAGATCTAGGTTGTTGGCCTGATTGCAAGTGCAATCCCCATTGTAATTATTTCACATAGTGTTGCAGAAGTATTATCTGATTGTGGGTGGGTTTCCCACCGTAGTTTTTCCCTTTACCGAGTTTTCCACATCAAAAATATTGGTGTTGTGTGTACTGTGCTTTCATGTTTTATCTTTCATTGTGTTGGTTTCCTTGTGCTTCGGTATAAAGGTTATAATCTGCAATAGTTCTGATTACTGATAGAAAACTGACTCACCCCCCCCTCTCAGTTTTCTCTCGGTATTAAGTCTATCTAAAAATTGGTATCAGGGAAAGGTCCTCTCTGCATAAGCTTAACTGCTTGAGGAGATCCAATGGAATCTACATCTAGTTCCACATTTAATCCCTACCAGAAGGAGAGTCCTAGATTTGATGGCACAAATTACAAGATATGGAAGGAGCGAATGAATATTCATCCAAGATGTCTTGAAGCTGAAGTTTGGGAGATAGTGGAGAAAGGGTATATACCTCATGATCCTAATTCTGGAACACTGACACCTACTGATGAACAAAAGAGAGCTGAAAATAATGTTAGAGCGAAGGAAGCATTGCTAAGTGCCATCTTTGATGAAAAGCTATTGAATGTCATAGAGTTGGGGAATGCAAAACAGATCTGGATAAAGCTTGAAACTCTTTATGAAGGCAACCAAGCAGTAAAGATTGAAAAACTTGAAGGCTTTCGGGTAAGCTATTAAAACTTTGAAGATGGATTTCGATGAGAAGATTAGTTCTTTCATGGACAAAGTGAATGAAATTGTCATGGGAATAAAATGTTGTGACAGGTCAATTAGTGAGGATGAGGTTGTGTCAAAGATTCTGAGAGTTCTACCTCTGGCTTACAAGATGAAGGCTATCACAATTAATGAACTCTGGACAATGTCAAGTACCCCTATTACCAGAGACACATTACTTGGGAAATTGATTGCTTTTGAGCTTGAGGAACTTGGAGATCAGAGTGCTACTAAAAAAGAGACTGCATTTTAAGCATCTACCTTTGATAAGCAAAAGATAGATTGGAAGGAATTGTATGCTAAAGATTTGGAAGACATTGAGAGAGAAGACAAAGAACTTGAAGAGTTGGAAGCTCTATTCTAGAAGAATCCCTAAAGGACCTTTTGGAAGTAAGTATGATGAAAAAGTCCCTTTTAAATATTTTTCATGCAATAAGATTGGTCATTTTGCTTCCAGATGTCTTGAGAGAGCTGCTAGGGATCATGAAAGATTTATGAGGAATTATAAGCCTAATCCGGAATATCAAAACATACCTAGATTTAGAAGGAATAAGGATAAATCATGTTATTATGTTGGTGATGATGATCTTGGTATTTTTGATGATGATGATGAACTTGTAAGTGGATTTGGTAATGGAAGCTCCAGTAAAGATTGGGTCTTTATTGCTATCAAGGATGGTTCTCTAGAATCTGTCATTGAAGCTACTCATATTAAGGAGAAGGCTTTAGCTACCAAAATTGAAATAAAGGATGAATGGGTTATATACAGTGGATTCTCACATCACATGACAAGTGACAAGAGGAATTTTTTAACTTTGCAAGAATTTGATGGCGGACTAGTCAGATTTGGAGATAACAAGACATGTAGGATCAAAGGCAAATGAACAATATCCTTGTATGGTAAAGCTAATACCGATAATGTTTATTATGTTGAAGGATTAAAGAATAATCTTTTGAGTGTAGGTTAGATGGTGGATAGAGGATTTCATTTACAATTTAAGGATGGTAAATGCAAGATTATCAATAGATCTGGATTGGAGATTGCATCTGAAACTCAGACCAAAGGAAATGGTGCAGGAGTACCTCATGAATAAGATAATAAGAGAAATAAAGGATAAAGGAAACACATGAGAATGTGATATTTCAATCTATGTAATAGGGTAGTCTTGTTTGTTTGATGTTTGATTTGTTTGTAATAAACCCCACCTTGTTACCCAATGACATGGATTTGGCAAATTGATAAGCCACCATGGGCATATGGACCTAGGGGTATTTGGTTGAGTATTTTTCAATGTTTTTATGTGTTGGAGATGTCTTAGGAAGGTTTAGGACATGTTGAAGCACCTCTAGGTAGGCATATTTAACATATGTCAAAAGTTACTCAAACTTGACAACTTTTAATGACAACTTTTGGTTGCAAATAGCAGCTTCTTTCCAACGGTCACCTCAGTTCAAAAGGTGGTTGATAACCATTGAGAAAGGTATAAAATGTCATTCCCAATCATCTTTGGGGGGAGAGAATGACACTGTAATTTTTTGGCATCATTGAAGTAATATATTTCTGAGAATTTCCTACAATTTCGTTATTTTACACGGTGCACCGTACTATACAATCATTTTGGAATTAGGAAACTAGTGGGATGTGCTAGAGTGGCTAGTCACCTTTCAAATTCATCAAGTCTGAAGTTATAATTCACCAAGACAAGGAAGAAATCGACAAATTTCTAGATTTGACAGTTTTGTTTAGGGTTTTGCAAAAAAATGGCCTTACCTTGCTGATCCTTCATTGGTGGTTCACGACTTTGGAGGGGATGCAAGTATGGCCAATTTATTTTAGGACTTTAAAGGCCTTTTGCAGGTTAGGACTAGTTGGAGGCGAGGGTTTGATGCATTAAGGTGGGCAACTCCATGTGGTCATCGTGCAAGTGTAAGCAAATAGGTCTCACATCAGGGGTTAAAGGTATGATCATGGCCTAAGACTTAGGAATTGGTGTATTTTCAATGGTCTAAGAGTATTCCTTGAGTTTTTTTGGTGAGTTAAGGTCTGTGTCTACACACTCCTTTGTAAAATAGGCATAATTGGGCTATATTGGTTTCCTAACCAAAGTAGGGTTTGGATTCTTGTGTTACCTACCGGTAAGAACCCTTAGTATATATTTAGTAACTCCTAAAAGGGTATCCAAAACTGGGATTTTTTGTTTGGTCTTTTGGAGAAATAAAGAGTTAAGTGTGGAAAACCGGTCTAGCAGGGCTACTAGGTTTTGTAGGCCTTGTTGCAGCAGTTACCCAAACCGGTAGAGGGAACCTGAATTCAATGATTGAAGGAGGTCTCCCTGACCTTAGGGACTTCAAATAAAACCTTAAATAGCCATTGTTGCATTGGAGATGGGACCAAACTATTGTTGGCCATAGGGTCCTTGTACCAGTCAATGAAAGAGACCTTATACCAGTAGTCTTTTGTTTGGAAGAAAGGGATGTGGGACATGTCAAACTGATATTATTTAACCCCTGAGAGTGTTATGTGATTGATAGGGTCCTTGGTGTGTTCTTGGATTAGGGGAAACTATCCTATACCTATACCAGGACTCTACATCAGGAAACATTTTTCATCTAAACCCCGATGAGAAGGCTTGCTTGATTGCTCAGGCTGATGAAAGTTGGTTATGGCATAAGAGGATGTGTCATGTAAATTTTGATTGCATAGTCCAGATCAGTTCAACACAAATAGTTAGAGATTTGCCCAAGATTGTTAAACCTTACAATCCGGTATGTAGAGAATGTCAAATGGGTAAGTAAGTTAGAATTTCTTTCAGAAGCATGCATGATAAATCTAATGAAATTATTGATCTTATTCATACCGATCTGTGTGAACCGACAAGGAATAAAAGTTTCTAAGGTGATAGATATTTTATGTTACTTATTGATGACTATTCTAGAAAGATGTGGGTTGCATTTTTGAAATAAAAATCCGAATCTCTTGAGAAATTCAAATTTTTTGAAGCTATGGTTGAGACAAAAACATGATTGAAGATAAAATGTTTAAGATCAGATCAAGGCAGTGAGTTTACATCTGGTGAGTTTGACAACTTTTGTGAGAAGCATGAAATCAGAAGACAACTTTCTGCACCTAGAACCCCACAACAAAATGGATTAGTGGGAAGAAAGAATATAATCATATTGGATGCTGCAAGGACAATGATGTCTGAAGCTAAATTGCTTAATATCTATTGGAGAGAAGTTGTCAGTACCGTTGCATACACTTTCAATAGAGTACACATAAAAGGTGATACTGGTAAGACTCCTTATGAATTATGGTTTGGTCATACTCCTACTGTTAGATATTTTAAATTTTTTGAAAGTAAATGCTATATCAGAAGAGATGATGCATTAGGAAAATTTGATCCTAGAAGTGATGAAGGAATATTTTTGGGTTATTCTACAAAGAGAAAAGAATATAGATGTTATAACAAAAGATTGAATAGGATAATGTAGAGCATAAATGTTAAGGTGGATGAGCAAGGCAATAATCAGATAAGATCATATGACTATGGACAAGAAGATGAATTTGTTAGACCAGAACTGGTAGTGCAAGAATCTATTCAGAGCATTGAACTAGTGACTCTGACAACATCAAAAAATTCAACAGTGACTATTGAACAGCAGAAAGAGTTAGTAAATCAAGAAAATTCAAAGACTCCCATGTATGTGAAACTAAATCGTTCTGAAGATCAGATCATTGGAGATAAAAGGAAAGGTATGATAACTAGAAGAAGGTTAGCTACTGAAGAAGTATGTTTAATTTCTCAAATTGAACTGACATCTTTTATTGAAGCAAGTAAAGATGAAAATTGGATGAAAGCAATGTAAGAGAAATTAGATCAGATAGAAAAGAATAAGACATGAGAATTAGTTCCTAGACCTAAAGATAAAAATATTATTGAAACTAAATGGGTTTTCAGAAATAAATTAAATGAGGAAGGTCAAGTTGTGAGAAATAAAGCTAGATTGGTTTGCAAAGGTTATTCACAGGAAGGAGTTGATTATAATGAGACTTATGCTCTGGTTGCAAGAATTGAAGCGGTAAGACTATTTTTTGCCTATGTTGCACACAAGAACTACAAGGTATATCAGATGGATGTCAAATGTGCATTTCTGAATGGAGATCTTGAAGAAGAAGTCTACATTGAGTAACCTAATGGATTTTCTTTATTAGAGGACAAGGACATGGTTTGCAGATTGAAGAAAGATTTATATGGTTTGAAACAAGCCCTTAGAGCATGGTATGCTAGATTAGATAAACATATTTCAAAGCTCGGTTTTAGTAAAGGTAGTGGTGATAATAATATATATTATAAGATTGAACATGATGACATACTGATCATTGAAGTCTTTGCAGATGATATCATTTTTGGTCGAGAAGAAAGCTTATGCATGAAATTTGCTGATGATATGAAGAATGAATTTGAAATGTCTATGATTGGTGAGATGGAATTTTTCTTAGGTTTGAAGATCTCTCAGACTGATAAAGGTATTTTCATTTGTCAAACTAATTATGTGAAGGAATCGCTTAAGAAATTTGGACTTGATAATTCTAAACCTGTCGGTACTCCTATGATAACCGATTGCAAATTGTCAAAGGATGATGAATCTCCTAGAATTGATCCAAGCAGATACAAATCAATGATTGGTGGATTGTTGTACTTAACTTAGACTAGACCTGATATAATGAATGTTGTTTGTATTGCCTCTAGATTTTAGTCAGATCCTAGAGAAACTCATGATATTGCTGTCAAGAGGATATTCATATATCTAGCTGGTACAATAGACTGGGTTATGGTATCCAAAATATGATGATTTCAGACTATGTGCATATACAAAATTTGATTGGGCATGAGATGTGGATGATTGAAAGAGCACTACAGACGGTGCATTCTTTGTTGGAAAGAAGTTGGTTTCATGGCTTAGCAAGAAACAATCATGTACTTCATTATCTATTGTTGAAGCAGAATATGTAGCTGTTGCAACTAACTGTACTAAGATATTATGGATGAAACATATGTTGAAAGATATAAGGGTAAGTTATGATGAGCCTATTGTTATTCACTGTGATAATACTGCTAATATTGATATGTCAAAAAAACTGGTATTTCATTCCAAATCAAAACACATTTTTATAAGGTATAATTTCTTGAAAGAAAAGGTTGAAGCAAAGGAAGCCAGATTGGTTTATGTGCCTACTAAGGAACGGATTACAGATATTCTAACAAAACCATTGCCTAACGATACTTTTGAATATCTCAAAGATCAGTTGGGGGTTACCATCCCTCCTGAAGAGACTTAGAGATGCAAGAATGCATCAATCTGGTGAGCCTATCAGACATACTTTTTGATATGTATTGATGAGATGATATTGTTGCTCAGGGGGCGTAGTCAGCTGTTTGGTTCAGTTTTTCTTTTTGGTTTGGTATCCATCCTTTTTCATTGATGTAAAATAAAGAGATGGTGCTCATGTAAAAAAAAAATCTTTGGAGGAGATGGTATTCATGTTTATCTTAGGGGGAGATATACTTCAGATCAATCTTCTTTTGGAGACTGTTGGCATTCCTTGGCACTTGGATGTTTTTCACATTCAGTGTTGCTATCAATGCCAAAGGGGGATATTGTTGGAAATATGTTGGATTTGGTTAAGTGTTGTTATTGATATCAACATTGTATCCCGGTTGGATATGGTTCGACTATCTCGGTTAGACTTGGTGTTTATCTTGGCTTTGGCTGTGATTCTGATCTCGTATAATCAAATCCCCGGTTTCGGTTTTTGGATGCTTATTCAGAATGGTTATATGCTTGTCATATTCTGTTGGTTCATGATTTGGTGCTCTAGTAGCTATCGCTTATGTTCCCGATTGGTATTCTTGGCACCGATTAGCGATATTTGATGATTTGGTTAGATGATTTTGGTCCGGCCTATGGAAACCATTTCAAGCATGTTGAAGGTGCTTCTTGATCATGTCCTAATTGTTTGGTGACTTTGCATTGGCTGGCGTGCTGTTATGGTGGTCCTATTTGGATCCGATTAGACTTTCTGTGTTATTGCACTGAGGGTTTCTACCGGTTGGTGAAACATGTTGGTGATTGGTCTTAGCATGATTTTTGACGGATATAATTGTTTGGGAATTTGTTTTAGGTCCATGCTATGGAACATAAATCATAATATTGGTTTGGTGATATCACGTGATGTAATTTTTGTAATTATGGGCTTATGGGTTTAGGGTTTAGCCAACCTTATCAATAAGGTTGATGATCTATATTTATAGGTTACTTATTCATGTAATTGGATATGGTTTTTTGGGATCGATGGTTATGTCTACATTATCAAAGAAAGGTTTATGTGCAGACATTGCTATATCATTCAACGAAAGGTTTTGGTGTTGCAGGGCAGACATCTGTGCTTAATTGAAATTGTATCAAGCATTAGGAGATGCTACTTTCACAGTTCATTCTTTCTAGATTGTACTCTGATGCTTTTGTAAGTCGGTGAGAATTCTCTTTTGTGATGAGTAATGAGCTCGAGGCTGTTGGCCTGATTGCAAGTGCAATCCCCATTATAATTATTTCACATACTGCTGCAGAAGTATTATCTGATTGTGGATAGGTTTTCCCACCGTGGTTTTTCCCTTTACCAAGTTTTCCACATAAAAAATATTGGTGTTGTGTGTACTGTGCTTTCATGTTTTATCTTTCATTGTGTTGGTTTCCTTGTGCTCCGGTATAAAGGTTATAATCTACAATAGTTTTGATTACTGATAGAAAATAGATTCACCCCCCCTCTTAGTTTTCTCTCGGTATCAGATTTGTCTAACAAAAAGAAAGCCCCAAATAGAGCCTTGCCCAAATGCTATAATAGCTTTAGGGCACCAATGGATATTACCCTCTAATTCTTCATGGAATTAAACATTGCTTCTTGGAATGTCAAAGGACTTGAGTCTCCAAATAGGAAATATGTGGTGAAAAGGTTTGTGAGAATGTATAAAGATATTAACATTTTGTTCCTCCAAGAATTGAAGGTTGTAGATTTTTATCTTGACACAAATTTTAAAATGCATATGGCAAGATGCCAATTCTATGTTACAAAGCATAGTAAAGGCAAAGGTGGTGCAACCATTCTAGTAAGAAATAGGTGGAGCAAGTTCATCTCCAAATGGGGTTGTTCACCTTACAACAGACTTGTATGGATCATTATGAAATACAAGGAGTCAAAATTTGGGCTATGCTCTATCTATGAATCCAATGATCATAGAGATAGAATTGAGCTATGGAAATGGATTTATCAGTTATATGAGATCCCTTGGATAATTCGGGGAGCTTTCAATATGACTGAAGACCCCTCAAATAAGAGTGGAGGTAACAAGTTTGAATGGAAAGGTGATGGAAAATTCTTTTGGAATAGAATGAAGAGTAAGCTCAGATGCATAGACTCGATGGGAGGAAGGAGAAAAGAGTCAAGGGCTATTTGGTACACATGGTGTAATTTTCAGTAGGGAGCTAAAAGGATCTATTGCAGACTTCATAGATTTTACTACAATATGGATTTCTTCAAGACGATAAAATCTCCCGTGTGTGGGAAAAGTGGTGCAAAGAAACGGAAATTTCAGTTTCAAAAAGGTCCACACACCAATGGGACTCTTGGTGCAAGTTATGGAGCTATATTGAATAGCTCAGCTCCCCAAGGGATGTTCCATTGTTCTTTATCTCACAAGATCCCTGAAGTCAATGCCTTTTCTCTCAGATCACTGAGCAAAGTGGCTTCATGAATGATAACTCCAAGAATGAGTGATGTTTGATCAACTTAATATGAATGCATTCCTAGTTATGCATGATATTAAATCTAATATGATTTAAACTAGCATGGATATGATGATAAGATAAAGGATTAGTAAAACGTATCCTAATATGATATACTAGTCTAATATGAATGTTCTATGATAATGGAAATGCTTCTTAAAATGCTTATTAAGATTATTTCTATTCAAAGAGAGGCTAAATGCTTGATTTAAAATGATTATAGATTAGATGCATGAAACTTGGATATGTTTAGCAAAATATCTATAAGTTTGATACTAAAGGCTTGGATATGAAAATGAAGAATGAGAGCTCTATTTATAGGGAAAATAGGGCAATGGATGGTCAAGATTGAATATTCTTAACAAGGGTCAGGATTAAAATTTAATCAATCCATGTTTACAATTCTCACCAATGAAATGGTGACAATTGTCAACAAAAGACTAGTTGAGAGGAGATGTAAAAAGCATTAAATGCTTGAGAAGACATGATGGTTACCTTAGGAGGTAAAGGTTAAGGTTAGGTTAGGGTTATCCATTGGATAAGGATTTTACCCAAAGGATACACTCTTGTGCAAGGGTTAAAGGGATAACCAAGGGTAAAGCCATGAATGCTTGATGAGACCCTTGGGTTAGATGGGGGTTGAGTTAGAGAGAAAGTCTCTAATCATGCAAGAAGGTTGAGTTAATAATTAATGGTTATGCAAGAGCCTTAAATGGTTTGGAAGACTTTGAGGGTTAACTTGTTGAAGACATAAAGCCTTTAATGATTTTCAAAGACTTTGAGGGTTTGGGAAGTGACTTCCCTTTGCTTAGGGATGTGACAATATTTAGGAGATGGATTAGGCTAAATCAGAAGTGATTAGAAGAATCTAGAAGGGGGTTTAGAGAGGCAAGTGGGAGATGTAGGAAAATGCAAGTGGGTGGAGGGGAATTTTAATTAAAATAAATTACTTTATTTCAACAAAAATAGATTCAACTTGTATAAATACAAGTGGAGGATTTAAATAAATAAATTAGATTTATTTACTTGCAATAATCAATTTAATTAAATGTAAATTTAATTAAAAGGGGAAGAATGGGAATTTAATTAAATAAAGTAATTTATTTAATCAAAGGCTATGAAAGGCTTAGGTGAACTTAATTAAATAAATTAAATAATTCATTTAATTAAATAGATAAATATGAATAATTTAATTAAATAGAGGAATGAGGTTAAAATTAATATTAAATATTCAATTAGGAAAGTGGTCATTTTTATACGTCTACACCTCCTAATGGAAATGATGTGAGAGTCGCCCTCTTCACTCTATCTGATCACCACCCTATATATGCAATGATTTCTCACAGTATTAACACTAGAAGGCCTTGTAAAGGGAAAGAAACTTTTGACTTGAATAATAATTTACTTTGTGAAAGAGAAATTAAACATAATATATATATTTAGACAATTCAATAAGAAAACCAATATGCATGGGGGTGCTATTGGCGGGTGGAACACTTGTGTCTTAAGTTGGAGGGTCCTCTTTCAAACTATGGGGAGGAAAAGAGCCAAAGATTGCAGGAAAGTAGAATCTGAAACTCATCTTTTTCTTTTGAAGGCAGAGGAATGATGAGTTGAGACATTGTCATATTTCTATCCTCAGAACTCTTGAGTTTTTTTCATCTTTTGGTTTGCATAGTATTAGTGATGTATTGGAAGTTTACTATATGTATTCCATATGTTAAGCCTAAACTTATTAAATCATGTTTTATCTTTGCCAATTTATTCCTACAACCATGCCATTTATTCCTACAGCCATGTGATTTATTCCTGTTGCCATGCAGATTATTTAGGGCAATATCATATGTGAAATCAATAGATGTCTTGATTAAACAAAATGCGTATGTATGTTCTTGTATGTTATTTCTTTTGTAATGCAGGGAATAAATGATGTTGCGGTGGATGTTCACCTATCACGCCAGTTGAAGAAAAGGATACTCAAGAGATGACTGAAGATCAAACTGTCGAAAAGCTGAGCAAGCATAAGGGATGACATAAGAGGAGAAATCAAGCGATAGTACCAATGTTTAACTTAGGTGGATATTGAAGTTGTAAATACCACCACAGTATGTTATGATTGTGGTTCAGTTTAGATCCGTGTTTCCTATAGCTTAACTCCAACTATTCCCTTTCTCGGTCAATCATCTACCTCTTCTTTTCGGTGTGATTTGTGTTGTCTATTGTAGATGATTTCTTTTTAATAATAAGCTCTTCATCTTCTCAGGGGTTAGATAGAAAAAAGAGAAGAATAGAGTAGGGGATTTTTCATAAGCATTTTTGAGTTTCTTTTCATATTGAATCATGTAATGACTTTCAAAGAACGAATAAAATTATGTTATTCTGAGCTTTTAGAGTTGTTTTTGGGAAGCCTGGTATCACTCATCCAAGGGGGCCCACTTGGTGCTTGTTCCTATGCATTTGTTAAAATTAGTTTTGTTTCCTTAGCTGTAGTAGATGTTCTTGCATTGACTGTTCTTGAAGCCACTAGAAACAGATCCACTGACTGTTCCTGCAGCCAAGCCAGAACAGAGTAATTTTTATTTATCAACATTGAATTTATCCAGTATTGCTTTTATGAATTTATGAAGAAGTTGTCATGCCCAAACTTTTGGGCACAAACGGGATAATTTTTTTTTTTTTTGTTTTAAAATACTTAACTTAGAACGACTACTTTATTAAGATACTGCAAACTAGTTTGGTCTTAACTAAGTTTTGAGTGTATCAAACAATTAAATTAATTAAGTGATAATTAATACAAGTTATAAGCGAGCTAAATATTTCTCCAAGAAGTTATCGCTAATCCCCATTATTAAATAATTAATTTTCCCTTAGCAATAAATCTCAAACGTAATACGTGATCTTTAATTTAGTCGATTAATAATCTCTTAAAGTCCTTTAACTACCTAGGGTCTAAATTTAATTTCCCCTAACTCCTTGATTAAATTAACCCACTAAATAAAATATTCATAAATGAAGAAGAGCCTAATAAATTTCAAGATAAATGGACCAATAGGGCACTACATAAATCGTTATGTTTACCCAAGGGTTGATCCTATCCAAAGTTTAAATTTAAAAGAATAATTCTTATTTTACAAATAACTATTTGATTCCAATAAATAAAGAAATTAACCCACTTATTTATATATATATATTTGTATAATTACCTATAAACTTATACACATGCTTATAAATATATTCAAATGGAGGGAGGGGTTTTTATTTTATTATATTGTTTGAACCCTTTTTAAACATCCCCCTCACACACATACCTTATTTCAAAATTCTAGGTATGTTTGCCCTAACCCGAAACTAGGGTTAGGGCTAGTGTGATATAACATACACATTTTTTTTTTTTAAAAAACTAATATCATTTTGCCCTAACCCAAAAATTGGGTTAGGGCTTGTGAGTGTGTGTGTGTGTGCAGGTGAAAGTTGGACGGCGACCATGGGAGGCAGCGCGCAGGGCCGAACCGGAGGCGTTTCTTTTTTTTTTTGTTTGTTTTACCTTGGTGGAGGAAGGGAGAGGGAGCGGAGGAAGGGAGAGTGACGAGCGGCGGGGTTTGTTACTGTGCGGAAGGGCCACGGGCTGCAGACAGCGCCGCCCAAGGCTGCGGCTCCCGCAGCCTGTGGATGGCGCTGCCCACAGCTGCGGGTTCCGCAGCCTGTGGACGACGCCGCCCAAGGCTGCGGCGCCCCCATTATGCCCCTAACATTATTTTTTTTAATACCCCCTTTTTTATATATATAAAAAAAACGATGCGAAATACTTACTATATTTATTTATATATATATATATATATATATAAATATCGATAAGAAAATGCATATAGTTTTATTTTGGGGTTTGCAGACTTCACTTAAAATGAATAATATATATATATATTTATATATATACAAATATATATATATATATATATATATATATATTTATATATATATATTTATATATATACAAATATATATATATATATATATATATATATATATATATATATATATATATATATATATATATATATATATATATATATATATATATATATATATATATATATATATATATATATATATATTTGTTTTGAATGACTTATTTAACAAGATGATTAATTTTCTCTTTCTTTTGTATTATTTAAACTGTAAATACCTCACTGTTTTTTTTTCTTCTTATAAACAGATTTTCAAAATAAAGAATAGTATATATATATATATTTGTGTATTACCATTTATAACTCATTTGGGCATATTCTTTTTTTTAATGCATGCAAAGAATTTTCTAATACTTGTTGCAGATTGAATAATGAGGAAAACATATTCTTTTATTTTCTAAATAGGGTTGAAGTCACATATGTTGTATATTCCCTTTTTATTTAAAACTAACATTCTATAACAATAACTACAATGCATTCTAATAGCAACTAAAAATATAATCTTTTTGGTAACAAAATAAATCTAAAACTAAATGTTATTTTTTTTGAAAAGAAATAGACTACTATAGTAAGGTTTTATTTCTGCTATACATGGAGAAATACATGACTGATTTATTTATTTGCAGCAGCATATTAACATAAAGAACATGTAGTAATAAATTTCATTTACTTGCAGAATTCATAAAAATGCATTTACTTCTCTTTTTTTTTTTGTAAAACATGAAGATTTAAATACAATCTAATACATTGCTTCTTTCTTTTGCAAAACTAACTAAAGTAGGAAAGATATATATATTTCTTAGCAAATGTAGATACAAAGTAAATGTGAATACAAATGGGTTTGAAAACCCAACAATATTTTTCTTTTCATGGTAATATGAATAAAATCACTACACTTCTTTTCTTGAAAATAAATACAACATAGCTCACATTCCCCTTTTTTTTTTTTTCTTATACAAGCTACAACATTGAATACATTTCTTTCTTTTTCTTCAACACTTTTCTGCAACACAAAACAGCCACAACATGCTTTACTCTTTCCTTTCCCATCCCAAGCAACCTACAATAAAACACAACTTTGACCATGGAGAGCTCACCTCCCAGCCTAGGCTTACTAGAAGCCACCCCCGAGCTTGGAGAACTAAGCACTAGACGGGTTACATACAAGCAAACTCCACAACAAATAAAGGAAAACATTCAACATACAACTTCCCATCCCAAGCTACACTTTCACCACATTTGTGATGATCCTTCCACGGGTGGAAGTGGACCAAGTACCATTGGGGAGATTGCAAGCCAAAAAATACAACTCAAGCCACCTCATGGCAATACAAAATACAACAAAGATACATCTCCATACCTTATGCCCCCCAAAGGCTCAAAGGCCATATTTTCTCCCCTTATGACCCCCAAATGCATACACAAGGCTATGCAGCAAGGGTCACAAAGGACACCCTTGAGATCACTCTCCATAAGGAGAGCCTCTCACCCAAGGCTGTCATACTTCTTCCACCCCAAGACCATCCTACTCCCCCCAAGAGTAGGAGATCTTGGACACTCCCAAAAAAAACAAGAACACATAAACAAAACATAGAAATGAAAACTACACATTCTTTTCTCCAACAACAATTTACATAAACACATCTTTTCCACAAGCATTTCTTTCCTTCAACAAAACAACATAACAAACATAAACAACATAAATAAGAGGAAATAAAACCAACCTTATTCTGCCAATAGGTATGCTAGATTTAGTTGGGGATGAGCTGCCCAATCCACACAAACTTTCCTCCAATCTTTTTCCAAAATCTATTCTACAGCTAATTTTCAAAACAAAAGCATAATCTCCAACAATGGAGAGTGGGTGATTACTCACTAAGTCTCCAATTCTTGCCTAAGAAGGCCTCTCACACACTTCCCAACCCCTTGGGTGAGGTGAGAGTTCCCATTGGTTTCTCTTCCCAAACTCTTACACATTACTAAAACTGGAAAGGGAAAAGGTGAGAGGAGGTGGGGAAGAGAGTTTGACATCAAAAGGGAAGGTTGTCTATCCTAGGAGGAACCTTCTAAGTTGGATTTTCGTTCACCTTGGAAACACCACTTTTTGAGGTGACTAAACAGTCACATGAGAGTAGTCACATGTTTCAAAATACCCCTAACCCATAGGTGTACCCTTTGGACCTTTGGAAAAGCCTTAAAACTGACCCTAGGAGTCCATTTAACCCCTTAGAAACCCAACTGAAGTTTACCTACGGTCAAACCTGAGTTGACCACTCCCAAGACTCCCTACCCAAGGCAAATTTGGGACCACACTCATGTTTTTTGAATGGCTTTGGTAGAAACAAAACTCCCTCCAAGAGACAAGTCAAAATCAATGACACTAATCAACACATGTGTCAAGTGACACAATAAAATACAATATAAAAATCACACATGGAATTTGTCTCTTGTAGGATTACACATATACATAAAAATTAATTTTAACACTCAAGCATCATACACTTCACAAATAAAATACATTACAAATGGGGTGTTGTCTCTCCAAATAGACAACCCCTGGCTTAACAAACGTACATTGGTCTAGGTTTGGTTCTCCATATAAATTCCATGGTCACATGGATAATTTTCCTGCGCATCTCAATTAACACATTAGTAATTCCAAATAATCACAATTATACATAATTAAATACATGGATTTCATTGCACATCAAACACTCATACATTGTCAACAATAATTCAATATCTCATTCAATTAAATTCGATTTCACATAAGCGATTAACATAATTCACAAAATTGTACCATTCATAAAATAAGCATCATTTTTCTATCTTCAAAATAAAGTCCTGCAATTCCAATCATGACATTCACCATTTCAAAATAATTCTATTCTAACAACATATAAAGTTTCATAATCATCATGCATAGAATAAATCGTCAATATATGTCAATGTGATCCAATCCTGAAATCATATAGGTTCTAAATCCATAAAGCATAAAATAAAGCATTCATAATAGTCTCAATATGCAAATAACTGAAAATGTCAAACTGAGTCGGGGTAGGGCCTTACAAAAGTTTTCCTATAGCCTTTCTATAGTTTCAATTCTTGATTATCTTTTCTGCATAATGTTAGTTGTTGCAGTAATGCAGAATAGATGTTGCAGAAACTTAGTGTATATATAGTGCAGACCCATTTCAAGTATTACGTCCCTGAGTTGACAATCAAATGAACACCATCTATGGAAATAGTGACTTTGCCAAATGAATGTCCAAACTTCGAGTTGAGACTTCAATTAGAGTTATTATTCTTATTGCTGGGTTGAAAATTTTTGGCGTCATTGCCGGCGATGGTGTCAAACTAAGAACCTATTATGGTTATTGTTTTTTTCAATTTTTAGGTAATTGTTTTTTTGGCATACCTGATTGTTCGAAAAATTTCATGAATCTGCATGCATAGGCAAAGAAAAGATGTTCTAGGTAGATTTATGCCCAGTCATCCTAATCATGCAGAAAATAATTCCTCAGATATAAACCCTTTTGCTGAACTTTATCAAACCCCAAAAATTTTGAACCATCCTGAATCTGAATTTCCAGAAGGTAGTCTTCAGTTCCTCTTTGGACCTCAAGAAGAATAATTTCATATAGTAACTACCCCCACAACTCCAATGCAAGGAAACCCACCTCCTGGTGGAAATAATCCACCACCAACACTAGACGCAACATTTGAGTTCCCCATATCTGATCAACATGATAATTCTAATCTCAAGAACATTCCAACTTCTTCCCTCCCTAAATTCTATGGATTGGTGACAGAGGATCCAGACACATTTCTGTTTGAGTTTGATGTTCTCTGTAGAAGTTTTGACTATACTACAGATGCCCATAGACTCAAAATATTTCCTGTCACCTTGAAGGAATCATCTTTAAGATGGTTCATGAGCTTGGGTAGTAGCACAATCAATACATGGGATGAGATGAAATGATTGTTTCTTGAAAAATATAAAGAGTATTGTAGAGACACTAATCGTCATGGGGATGATATCTTTAGAATGACACATAAAGAAGATGAGAGTCTTGAAGATTATCTGGAGAGGTTTTTGTTCAGTGTCAAAAAGTCCAAACATAGCACTCTAAATGAGGATTCCCTCAAGTTGATATTTTTGAGGGGCACTGATTCTTTGGATCTTATGGGAGGAGGTGACATTACACATTCCACTTGGGCTGAAATAGGACAAATTTGTAAGAAGTATTCTAGATCTACTTCTAAGAAGAATAGGCGTTTCAAGCCAGGATCACCTTCATCAACATCTAGTACTGGATTTTATAGAATGGAACTTAGCCATTTATTGAAGGAATTTAAGGAGGACATCATAAATAAAATGGCTACTCAGTTGGATACTATAGGATTTTGCCAAGATCAAGGGCACAATGACAAGCATAAAAAGAGACAATAGAATGACAAGAACAAACTGTATTCTCATCAATATGCAAATGATCAATTGGATTAACCAATACAATGAATATAGGCCTGCTTATATAGGCAAGGCCATATGGATGTATGAGCACACAAATATGACATGTGGCTCAATGAGAAACAAGGGTAGGTAAGAAATACTAGGGGTAGGTAGGAGAAATAATATAATATTCCACAAGAGGTGGATGACCCACTGAATGTGGAGTGTAACAGCAAAATAAGACCACAAAAGGTGGAATTTCTCCTACAAGCTCTATCCCTATGTGCACACTTCCCTAAGTGTCTCAAATCCAAACTATGAAGAGATGCATTATCCTAAGTTAACTTAAGTAAGTGTAATAATATCAAAAATGAATATTTATTTACACCAACACCCCCCCTTAAGGGCAACTTAGGGGAATGAAGACTCAAGTCATCAATGCAAGATGGGTCCTGACTACTAGGCCATGATAGGTACCCATGTACAATATGCAAATGCAAACAAAACTATGCAATGCAATCTCTCACAAATGGAGAAAGGGAGAAAACCCAGTGGGAAAAACTCCCCCCCAAAAGAGAGATGAATGTACAAAAGACTGTCAAAGAAGAAGGACAAAACCTCAAAGAGGAAAAAGTCCCCCCATAAGAGAGAAAAGAGAATTCAGCTGATCCCCCCTAATGACACATCCCGCACCCCCAAGAGAGCTCGCAACTGCTGGAGCTTACTCTCGGTGAAAGGTTTGGTGAATATGTCAGCAACCTGCTCTACTGTAGGACAATACTGCAAATCAATGACCTGCTCCTGAATGAGCTCTCGGATATAGTGCATATGAATCTCGATGTGCTTGGTCCGCTGGTGCTGGACCGGGTTCTTCAAGATCACAATAGCACTTTGATTGTCGCAATGTAGAACTGTCGGTCGTGGAGTGGTGAATCCAAACTCTGTGAGGATCTGCTAGAGCCAAATGGTCTCAATCGCTGCGTTAACAATGCCTCGATACTCAGCCTCAGTCGAAGAGAGAGCAATAGCATGTTTCTTCTTGCTCTGCCAACAAATGGGGCCCAAACCAAGGTGAAAACTGTAACTAGAAGTAGACTTACGATCATCAAGATCGCCAGCCCAATCTGAGTCTATGTAACCAACCAAGCGAAGTCCTATGCCTGCTGCATAGTGAATCCCGTAGTGATGTGTACCCTGGATGTAATGAAGGATGCATTTGGTGGCTTTCCAATGAAGCTCATATGGTTTCTGCATGAAGCGGGAAACCATGCCAACTACAAATGAAATATTAGGGCGTGTATGAGTCAAGTAGATGAGACTACCCACAAGCTGACGATACAAAGTGGCATCAACTGATGGAGAAGAACACTAAGCCTCAAGCTTGACTCCTGAAAGAAAGGGAGTTAGGGCAGGCTTACAATCAACCATATGAAAGCGTACAAGTAGATCAAGAGCATACTTGGGCTGCGATAGTGTAATCCCGGAAGGTGACTATGAAATCTCTATCCCAAGAAAGTAGTGCAAAAGACCAAAGTCAGTCATAGCAAATCTGTCATGCAAAGCAGATTTGACCCTGCCAATGATGGATGAAGTACTCCCTGTAATGATCAAGTCATCAACATAGAGCACAAGTATCAAGTGAGAGTCATCCTGTTGCAAAATGTAGACATTCGGATCAGAATGACACCTAGTGAACCCTACGAAGAGAAGAAAGGAATCCATCTTGGCGTACCAAGCTCTGGGGGCCTGCTTAAGGCCATAGAGAGATTTCCTTAGTTTGCAAACCAAGGAAGTATCCTGGATGAAACCCTGTGGCTGCTCCATATAAATCTCTTCATCAAGATCACCATGAAGAAAAGCACTCTTCACATCCATCTGATGTACAACCCAACCATGAGCTGCAGCAATAGCAAGTGTCAAATGAATGGAGTTCATCTTGGCTATCGGTGCAAAGGTCTCAGAATAATCAACACTTGCAACCTGCAAGAAACCTTTCGCAACAAGCTGAGCCTTATACTTATCCACACTACCATTCACTGCAAACTTGGTCCGATAGATCCACTTACATCAAACCATCTTTCTCCCCTTAGGGAGATGGACTAGATCCCATGTGTTGTTCCTCATCAAGGAACTACACTCTTCCTTCATAGCTTGGTCCCACTCAGGAACCCCTCATGCTTCCCTAAATGTCTGTGGATCGGAAGCGGTAGCAATGAATGCATGTGGAAGATCCTGATGTTGTGATCAAGTTCTTCGTGTATCTGAAGGATCCCCAACAAGAGAACCCACGGACTCAAGTGTCTGTCGAGCCCAATGAGGTCTAGGTGGAGGTGGAAAATGAGGCTCCTCAACTACAAGTGGACCCTGCGGAGGTGTTACCCTGCGAGTCGGAGTTCAAGGAGTCTCATCATCTGAATCACTAACATCACTATCCACAATGGAGGAAGGTGGAGGAGGTAGAGAGGCTAAGCTAGGAGAGCTTTCCTCAAAGTGAACACTCCTCTCAATGAACACCTCATGTGTCTCTGGATCCATCAATCTGTATGCCTTAACACCCTCAGGATATCCAACAAATATGCAAGGCCAACTCTGAGGTTCCAATGCCTTGTGTTTCTGCGGAGGTATGCGAGCCCATGCTGGACACCCAAAGACTCTGAAATGTCTCACAATCAGTTTCCTACCAGCCCAAGCTTCAAAAGGAGTAATACCTTGCAAAGCTTTGTGAGGAACCCGATTCTGGATGTGTGTGGCATAACTGATAGCCTCTGCCCAAAAAGCGGGATCAAGAGAACGTGCATGTATCATATAGCTAGCCATTTCTTTGAGAGTTCTATTCTTGCGTTCTGCAACCCCGTTCTGCTGTGGAGTGTATGCGACAGAATGTTGAAGATCAATCCCCTTAAATGTACAAAAATCCTCAAGTCTTTTGTTCACATATTCCCTTCCATTATCTGTGCGAAGAATCTTGACCACTTTCCCTGATTGCTTCTCCACACGAGTCTTGAAGTCCTGAAATCTGTCAAATACTTCACTTTTATGAATGAGAAAGTAGACCCAAGTGAAGCGGGAGTAGTCATCAATGAAGGTGAGAACATAGCGGGCCTTACTAAATGAAGGTGATGGAAATGGACCTGCTACATCGCTGTGAACAAGTTGAAGAACTTCCAAAGCTCTCCAAGCTTTCCCTTTATCAAACTTCTCTTCGGGATGCTTGCCCATGGAACAACCTGAACATACACCCTCTGAAAAACTGATTCGAGGTAGACCTGTGACCATGTCTTTAGTGCTTAGCTGCTGAAGATAGCGGTAGTTGAGGTGACCAAACTGCTCATGCCATAGCTTACTTTCTGAATTTGAATGAGTAAGCAAGGCCCTAGAAGGTGAACTTGGCACAAAGTGGGAAAATGAATAAAGCCTTGAGTTGTCATTGACTTGTCCCACTGCTACCAAGGCATCATCATCAAGTTCCTTTACCACAACTGAATCTGGTGTAAACTCAACCTTTTTCCCATTCCCATAGTGAGTGATTTGGTAGATGGAGAGAAGGTTGGTAGACAAGTTAGGAACATAGAGAACATTCTCAAATGTTCTATCATCCATGTCAACTGAACTTTTCCCTTCAACCTCTACTTGTGTATCATCACCTATGTAAATGTGAGGTACCTTAGATGGCTCCAATGAAGAAAACTGCTCCTTTGTAGAACCCATGTGATATGAGGCACCCGAGTCAAGTATCCATTGCTGTGAAGAACCTGTTGTAGCCACAAATGCTTGCCCTTTTCCCTTAGACTGTGAGGAAGAGGAAGGAGATGAATCCTTCTTTGTGTAAGTGGATGGCAAGTTGATGTTGTTTTTCTTAAGAAGATTGGTTAACTCATCAACTTGCTTTGCGTGGCATCGATGCTCATCATGACCATACTTCTTGCAATATGCACAAGTTGGTTTATCCTTCTTAGGTGGTGTCCCCTTCTTGGAAGAGGATGAAAAATTGCCTTGTGATGGAGAGGATGATTGTCCTTTTTCCTGGTGTGGCTTAGACTTAGAGTGCTTCTTCTTCTTGTTGGAATCTTTGCCTTGACTTCCTTGATTCCCTTGATTAGCCACCAAAGCCTTGGACTTTGAAGACTTGAGAAACCCCATGTTCAGCAACTTAGATTGTTCCAATATTAACATTTCTGTGAAAGCATCAAATGAAGGCATAACATAAGAACTCCCCACTGTCAAATGATGAGTTTGGAAGCTAGACACAAATGCTGCATATTCTGGTGCAAGCTTGTCCAACAAGTTGAATATCAACTGAGCATCCTTTTTGTCAATTCCACAATCCTTAAGCTTTGCTCTTAGCTCATTTGCTTTGGTGACATAATCTTGGATTGTATCAAAACTCTTGGGATCCAAGTTGGTGAGCTCATTGTCAATCTGATAATCTCTAATTTCATCAACTTGACCGTACAATTTCTGAAACATATCCCAAGCCTCTTTGATTGTTTTACACTTCTCAATATGAAAAATGAGGTCATCTGATACATACTTGCGCAAAGTTCCAAGAGCCATGCAATTCTTTGTGAGCCATTCTAATTGAGCATTTGGATCAACCTTAGGATCAGGTGGTGTTGTTATTGTTCCATCTATGTAATGTGTGAGACCATTTTCCATTAATTTACTCCATACTTTAATTTTCCATGATGCATAATTATGTGGAGTTAAAGGTGGAAATTTATTAGGACTCATTGCAACAAAAATGGAAAGAGCACAAAGAGAGGCACAATCACACAAGACACTCCCCCAAATTCACTCAATCAAAGAACCCCCCCCACAAGTGATGATTTGGCACTTTATAATTAGTGCGTATACAATGGGCCACTTGCAAAAAATGGCAAAGTGGACTTTTGACTACAATTTTACAACTGACTCAATAAGGCCAAAAGAGACTGAAACTGATAATGCAAGAGATCTAACTAAGATCCAAGCAATTTACAAGTACCTAATAGGCCAAATAAGACCAATATCTGAAAGTACAATTTCCACTCAAAATCTCTGAAATTTGATCATATTTTATGAAAGTAGACAAAAAAATATGCACTTTCAAAAAAAATGGCACCTGAGAAGGAGGTCATATGAGCTCAAACGAGGCCTTTGAAGTTGCAGAATTGAGGATTGGACAGGTACAGCTGAGAGAATCCAAAAATTCTGAAAAACCTATGCACCAAAATCAGAAAATAACAACACCACTGCGAAGATCATGAAATTTTAGCCCATTTCAAAAAAAATTGCACCAAAAAAGGAGCAAAAATGAGCAAGCTATGGCCTTTCAAAGTTGGACTGCAAAACTGAAAAGCTCAATGGAGAGGGGTCAAATTTTTTTCAAAAAGCTGCTGATGTGGCACTGACATCAGAAATTCACTATCTTAAATTTGACGCCCGTCTAGCCATCACAAAAATGTCACCCCCTTGCGTGGCATCCATACTGTACAGATATGCTGACTGTGTGCGATGACGTGGTGTACGGCTGGACTGTGTGGCACGAGTGACATGGCGTACAGATGTTGATGTGGCACTGTGCAGTGTGTACGGTGGTCGACCACGGGCCAGTGGCCGCCTGCCACGTGGCGGACACGGGTTCGTCGGTTTAGTGACCACCGGCGGAGGATGGCGTCGCTGGAGGTGGGAGCGGGTTGCCGGAGTTGCCGAAGGTGGAGGGAGCTGCCCGAGGTCCTGGCCGGCGGCAGTGGCTAGGTCCCGGCCGACGGGAGGAGACTTGGGCGCCGGTGACTGAGAGGGCCGACGAGAGTTTGGGTTGCCGGCGGTGAGGCTGGTCGGCGCGAGTCCCGGCAGCACGATACACGGCGGCGGTGGGCTACTCCGGCTCGGCGGCGGCGGGCGACGTGGACCTGCGACAACGCAGGTACGACCTGCAAGCTGCGTAACACGTAGGGTACGCGGGGGGGGGGGGGGGGTCTGCGGACCCCCAAACAATGCAAAAAAAAAAAAATTTTGATATTTTTTTTATTGCTTTTTTTTTTATTTTCGAATTTTTTTTTTTTTTTTCGAAAAATATTTTTTTGAAATTTTTTTCGAAATCCGTACGATAATAGCCAAAATGGGAAAAAAAAATTTCTCACCAAAAATAGGTCGACTTTATAGTCGAAATTTATGGAAACGGCCTCCCGGATTCAACGGTGATGTCCAAATCGCTGTACGACGCCCCCAAAAAATGAAGATCCCCAAATCCAAAAATAGAAGCCTCCAAAGTGTCTCCAAAAAACTGATCAATGAAGCCCCAATAGCTTTGATACCATGTAGGATTTTGCCAAGATCAAGGGCACAATGAAAAACATAAAAAGAGACAATAGAATGACAAGAACAAGCTGTATTCTCATCAATATGCAAATGATCAACTGGATTAACCAATACAATGAATATAGGCCTGCTTATATAGGCAAGGCCATATGGATGTATGAGCACACCAATATGACATGTGGCTCAATGAGAAACAAGGGTAGGTAAGAAATACTAGGGGTAGGTAGGAGAAATAATATAATATTCCACAATAGGTGGATGACCCACCGAATGTGGAGTGTAACAGCAAAACAAGACCACAAAAGGTGGAATTTCTCCTACAAGCTCTATCCCTATGTGCACACTTCCCTAAGTGTCTCAAATCCAAACTACGAAGAGATGCATTATTCTAAGTTAACTTAAGTAAGTGTAATAATATCCAAAATGAATATTTATTTACACCAACAGATACACTTTCAGCTAAGAAGAAGCATGAAGAAGTTGATGCATTTCTTGCAAAATTTTGCCCTCATTGTAGACAACGAAAGAAGGATTGTAGATGTAAAATGGTTGCAAATGTGGAGGTTCCTGACTTCAAACTAGTACAAGGTGAGGATGAGCAAGTCTTCTATGTTGCTCAAAGAAGGCCAAATTTCCAAAGACAAGGTATGCCTCCTGATCCACTTTCTTTTTCTGGTTATAGTGGAAATTCTTATGTACCAAATAACCAATGGCAATCACCATATGCTCAAAATTTTGGTAATTATCAAAACTAGTATGGTTCTCAACGCCAAGGGAAACATTTTGCTAATCAAATGCCATAGTGGCAGCAACCACAAGGGAATTGGTATCCACCTCAGGGCCAAGGAGGTCAGTTTCAAGGGAATTGGCAACCTACTCCACAACGGAGGGGGGGTCAGCCATGGACTGCCTAATATTTTGGTTATCAACAGCCGAGTCAACAGCCACAACTGCTTGCAATAATGCCTCCTCCTACAACCACTGTTGTCCCACCTAAACCAACGCAGTTGCCCACTTAACCAATGCCAAACCCTAATATTAAATCTCAGCAACAACAACAAGTTTATTCAGCTGATTTTAATCAATACCCAACCTATTCTCTATCCCTAAGTGATATTCACCTCTGATCTGGGACAACTCTGCCTAATCCATCTCCTCCAGTTATCACTAAGGTACAAGAAGAACAAGAAATCTCTAATCCAACAGATACAATACCTCAAAAGCAGATATTACCGCTATTTCCCCAGAGATTGCAAGAAAAGAAAGTTCTCACAGAACAAGAGCAAGGTTTTGATATTATAGATCAACTAAAACATGTTTGTGTTAAAATTCCATTGTTGCAAGCAATAAAAGATGTTCCTATATATGGTAAGGCACTGAGAGAAGCATGTCTAAAAAAGCCTGGCAGGAAGAAGAAGGATCCACAAACAGTGCATGTTATGGGTCAACTGGCAGATATTATGTTAGACAAGGTTGTAATTCCAAAATATTCTGATCCAGGTAGTCCTGTTGTAAGTATAGTCATTGATGGCAGCTAGATAAGAAATGTTTTAATTGATTTAGGGGTAGCCATTTATGTGATGACAAGAGAAGTAATGAAACAACTTGAAATCAATAGTCTAAGGCCTACACCCATAATTCTACACCTTGTTGATAGCTCTACAGTGAGACCTGATGGTATGATTGAAGATGTGGTGGTTATTTTGGATTCCTGGGAATACCCTGTAAACTTTATGATTATCTCTAAAGGCAACACTGGGAGGATATCCGGTGATTTTGAGAAGACCTTGGCTTGCCACGACTGATGCATATATTGGATGACTATTTCAGATTGGAACTCTACAAAAACATTAGCTTTGTATTCTCCTGCACAACCTCAGTTGGATAAAAAACAAGCCGTTTGGCCTATTTTGGGAGAAGAATATGAGGAAGTTGTCACTATTAATCACCTTATGATGATTAATCTAGGGTCATTTATGCAACTACGTGATGAAGATTCAATTCTTTATCAAATTCTGATAAATGAGTTGATACATGAACAACAATTGCAGGAGTTGGTACCAAATATTGCAGATTTAGACTTTCCTGCAGCCACTGATGTATTGCATACTATGTTGCCACAGGAAGTCTGTACTTCTCATTTTTCTGATATGTCCTAGATTGATCTTACTACCAAGATATAAGTTGATTTCAATAAATGTTTGAATATCAATAGAGATCTTTCAGATACTCAAAAAGGGGGCCTTGTAGACTTGCTGAAATGTCAAAAAAATGCTTTTGCATGGGATTACAAGGATATGCATGGAATAAATCCAACAGTTTGCACCCACCGTATCTATATAAAAGAAGAATGTTGCCCACTCAAATAGCCACAAAGAAGAATCAATCCTGCATTAAAAGAAATAGTTAAAGAAGAGTTGCAGAAGTTGTTAAAGGCCGGGTTTATCTATCCTATCTCTGATAGCCAATGGGTATCACCTTTTGTAATATTCCCTAAGAAATGAGGAAAATGGAGGGTATGTGTTGATTATAGAGCCTTGAATTTAGCAACAAGAAAAGATCATTTTCTATTACCATTCGTGGATCAGGTATTGGATTCTTTGGCTGGTAAAAGATATTTTTCATTTCTTGATGGATTCAGTGGTTACGATAAGATTTGGATAGCCCCAGAGGATCAAGAAAAGAAATAATTTACTTGTCCTTGGGGCACATATGCATATTTTGTTCTTCCTTTTGGGTTGTGTAATGCTCCAGCCACTTTTCAAAGGGCAGTGATCAATATCTTTTCTGATATTTCTCAAGACATCATGGAAATCTATATGGATGACTTTACAACTTATGGTTCTGAATTTGAACAAGCATTGGAGAACCTGAAAAAAGTTTTGCAACGATGTGAGTACTATAGTCTATCATTAAATAGTGAGAAATGCTTCATCTTGATGCAGGAAGGAATAGTCCTTGGTCGTCATATCTCTATAAAAGGCATACAGGTGGACCCAACAAAAATTAAATTCATTCAACATATTAATGCTCCAGTGAAGAAAAAAGATGTAAGAAGTTTCCTTGGTCATGCTGGATACTATAGAAGGTTTATCAAAGATTTAGGCAAAATTGCAAGTCCCTTATATTCACTGCTTACCAAGGATATTGAATTTAAATGGACCTCTACATGCAATGAAGCTTTCTTGAAGTTTAAGCATGCCTCGACCCAAGCACTAGTTCTTAAAGGTCCAAATTGGTCTTTACCATTTCAAATTCATACAAATGCATCTGATTATGCAATAGGGGTAGTATTAGGACAGGAGATTGACAACTTGGAAAGTGCAATATATTATATTAGCAAGAACTTACAGTGACTTGAGTTGAATTACACAGTCACTGAAAAGGAAATATTAGTTGTTATATATGCACTCAACAAATTCAGGCACTATATCACATGATATCCCATATTTGTGCATACAGATCATACAGATCATACTGCAATCAGATATCTCATGAATAAGCCTTCAATTACTGGTAGATTACCTCATTGGTTATTGTTGATGCAAGAATTTGATATCACAGTTGTTGATAAACCAGGGAAGTCTAATGTGGTTGCAGACTATCTTTCAAGACTTCAGTTACAAGAAGATTCTACAGTACTAGATGATGCTTTTCCCGATGAACATTTATTTCTTATACAAGCTCACACTCCTTGGTATGCTGATATTACCAACTATTTAGCTACTGCTAAAATGCCAATTCATTTCTCTCCTAAGGAAAGAAGGTTGTTAGTAGAAAAAAGTTTTAATTTCTCATGGATTGCTGATTGTTTGTTTTATATTGGTCATGACCAAGTCATGAGAAGATGTGTAAGGGAAGATGAAACATATGATATCCTGCATGCATGTCATGATGAGCCATGTGGAGGACATTTTGCTGTCAAAAGAACAACACTCAAAATACTAAATATAGGATACTATTGGCCCACATTACATAAGGATGCAACACAGTATACAAGAAAATGTGACAGATACCAGCATATGGGAAGACCTACTAAATCTAATGAGATGCCATTATATCCACAAATATTAGTTGCACCATTTTATAAATGGGGATTAGATTTTGTTGGCCCAATTGATCCACCTTCTAATGGAAAATCCTACATTTTGGTATGTACAGATTATGTAATGAAATGGGTGGAAGCTTGTGCCATGACACATGCAAGAGATAACAAGGTGGCTGAGTTTCTTTATGAGGAGATATTTACAAGATATGGAGTACCAAGAGAAATTGTATCAGACCAGGGCCCACAATTTACTTCAACATTGATTGTAGCTTTGGTCAATGAATACAATATAAGGCCCAGAAAATCTACTCCATATCATCCACAAGCTAATGGAAAGGTAGAAGTTACAAATAGGGAGCTTGAGGCTATTCTTACCAAAACAATATCTGTTCATAAAAAAGATTGGTCTCATAGGCTTTCAGAAGCAATTTGGGCATACATAACAACTTGAAAAACACCAATTGGTTTTATACCTTTTGAGATGGTTTATGGAAAAGTAACAATGATTCCTATTGAATTTGAGCATAAAACTCTAAGGACAAATTTTCAATTAAATATGACACTATCTAAAGCACAAAAGGAACGTATTCAACAATTGAAAGCTCTGGATGAATGGAGGAAAATGGCTGTCCAACAGACAAAATTGATCCAAAATCAGCGGACAAAGTGGCATGATAAATATATCAAAGAGAAGAAGTTCAAAGCTAGTGACTGGGCACTATTGTATGAATCCAGATATAAAGATACTATGGGGAAGCTACAAACCAGATGGTTAGGTACATATGAGATAGAAGAAGTTTTCAATAATGGAGCTGTTCGTTTGACCACAATTGACCTTGTTCGGTTTAAGCTTTTGGTGAATGGTCACCGATTGCGTTTGTATCATAAGCCAGCCACTAAAGAGAAGTTACTACAACATTTTGCCCAAAAGGATGAAACAAAGGTTCCTGCAACAACTGGTAAGGTTCCTGGTTCCTACAACAACTGATCAGCTTCCTTCTGCAATTGAGAAAAGTAATAAAGGTAAGGTTCCTGCACCCATTGCAGTGAACATGCTTACCGCTTCATCATAAATATTTCCATGTCTTATGGGAATATTCTTCTCCATAAAAAAAATTCCATCCACGTCATTCCATCCCACTTTCTTATCTGTCATTTCACCATCATTTTCATACGACTGCAGGTATGTACATATTATATTTTATTTTAATTACACATTTATGATTTCATTTTGATTATGCTTCCTAAATCCGCGTACACTCCCCTAAATCTCGTCAGCTTGTGTGAACACGTGCTAGGTTAAGTTGGGGGGGGGTGTTTTATGGTTTGATTCCCAAAGTTAGTAATTATTTGTCATTTTCGGTACTTAGAATTGATTGCTTGCCATCATTGTTTTAACAAGATATTCTTTCACGCAAAGAAGTAATAAATTTTGCCGCTAATTTGGAGATATGTATGGAATTTTACATTTTGCAAGTTTGTTGCATATTTTGGTTCTCTGTTTCTCAGGTGCAAGGTGTTCTATACTAACAGAGTAAGAAATGGGTGGAGATCCAATCCACCATGAGCCAACAATCCATGAAGGGTTGCTGGAGGATTCTCTTTGTGAGCATTATTTTAGACACCATGGCTGGATTGATTACTTTTTGAAAAATAGAGATTTTAATGAAGAAATTGCTGCAAAGTTTATGCATTCCTTCAATGAAGGAGAAGCTATGGTTAAAGGTTTAAGGGTTATTGCTACGGAGCAGTGGATAGATGAAGTAACAGGGTTGCCGCAAGAAGGAGAATTGTTTCCAGAATCAAAAGATGCAAGGAGCACTAGGGCAAAGTTTACACTTCCCACAAATGGACCTCTAACGGTGGACAAGCAAGGAACTAGAAGGGTTTCCCTACCAGCAGAGTGGCCTTAGGTAGTTTTATATGTCATGAAATACATTACTTGCGAAGGGAGATATTCAAATCTACATTCACCATATTTTGAATTACTTAGTCATTTACGACATGGCTGGAGGATGAATGTCCCTAATTTTCTATACCACCTCATTTCTACAAGTGCTAAAGAAACGCAGAAGAATTGAAATCATTCTATCAGCCATCATGGTTTGGTTAAATTGCTTGTAGAACGTTCTCTTAGAGACGTTTCACAGATGGAATGGGGGGTATTTGAGGATATATTGTAGTTTAGGGTTGAAGATGCTCCTGTTGAAGATGCTCTTATTGCAAAGGATCCACCAGTTGAAGAAGAAAATATTGCAGATCCCTCTTCTCCCGTAGTTGCTTCAAAGGATGATTTGCTCGTTGTCGAAGGAGCTGTGGTTATTGTGGAAAACGAGATGGTTGAGGCAAATGTGGAGAAACCCTCCACTTCTCGTCAAAGAGATTCACCACTTGATAAGAGGAAAGGGAAGGAATTGGAAATAAATGAAACAGATGAAGAACCTATGGTTCAGCCGCATGCAACTCAAATTTCTCCTGCAGCCAAGAGGCGTAGGTCAAAAAGAAAAAATCTTGTAGCAGAGCCACATGTAGAAACCATTCCTGTAGCCACTCCAAAAGTTTATGTGAGAATAACATGGAGTAGGACCCATAAGACTCATCCAACAGGTGATCCAACATAGGTTATTGCAGTGGAAACATCAGAAGAAGGGAGCCCTACAAATGTTGAAATCGAGGAAGAAGGTAATGAAGATAGATTGTCAAATCTTGCTTTTGTGGCACAACAACTTGAGGAAATTGTTGGCGAGATTCCACAACAACTTGAGGAAACTGTTGGAGAGATTCCACATCAGCTTGAGGAAACTGTTGGAGAAATTCCACAATAGCTTGAGGAACTTATTGAAGAGATTCCATGGCCTAAGGTAACACCTATTAGACATCCATCATCCCTAAGCAGTTTATCTATTGCTTTAACATTTTATAGACAATGGGAAATAGAGAGGGCTAGATTGCAAGGGGTTACTGACAAACAACAAAGAGGAATTGAAAAGAGGGATAACAAAATTGAGGAATTAGAAGCTAAGGTTGAAACAATCGCTAGTATGGTCCCCGAATTGATGCAATGTAGGGCACCTCCAAGGGTTTATGCTATGCATTTAAAAGAGAAGTATTTAAATTTCAAATTGAATTGCATTGTCAGAGACCTTAGCTCCTCTTTAGAAATCCCTGAGGAATTTTATTATGCTTACCAGACTTCTCCAACAGCTGTGAAGAATTTGTTATGTGAATTTTATTTACATAACTATGTTGTACCCTTAGACAGTGAGTGGAATCCTTTGTTATATATTGGAGATATCCATATAAAAGCTCTAATGTCATGGATTCAAAATGAGATCAGCATGGGGGCACACGCCAGAGCATATAAAGATTTTGAGTTTGATTGTCCATTGCCATGAAAGAAAGAAGCAAAAGAACCAAGAGCTCTTTATTATGAATGGCATAAATTACTGGTAAGAGATGATGTTAGGAAACTAGTGCTTCCAATCAAAGAGGAAATATACCAGACATATGAGCATTTAGTTCAGACTGATAGTGTAGTTGCAATAGATGGGTCAACTAGGTGCTGGAATAACTTGCCAAAAGAATTGAAGTGGGGAGAACCTCATTCACTGTAGAATTTTCAGGCAGATATGCAAAGAGCCCCCAAATATATACAACTGGGCAGAGAGAAGGCCAATAACTGGTTACCACTGATTTTTCAACCTCCTATTCTTATGTGGCCACTATTGGGATGTAAGCCTACAAATCAACCCTATGACGCAGTTATAGAAGAATCAACCAGATGGTCCAGGCTAGAAAAGATGAAAGGATTTTACTGGAATTTAGCTTCAGGAGGAACAGGTCAAGGAACCATTGGTGATCTGAGAATTAGTGCAAGAGTCAGAAATTTTCCTTTTACTGTAGGATCAGCTCTTAAATTTGGGGGGCATGATGAGTTGAGACATTGTCATATTTCTGTCCTCAGAACTCTTGAGTTTTTGACATCTTTTGGTTTGCATAGTAGTAGTGATGTATTGGAAGTTTACTATATATATTCCATATGTTAAGCCTGAACTTATTAAATCATATTTTATCTTTGCCAATTTATTCCTACAACCATGCCATTTATTCCTACAGCCATGTGATTTAATCCTGTTGCCATGCGGATTATTTAGGGCAATATCATATGTGAAATTAATAGATGTCTTGATTAAATAAAATGCGTATGTATGTTCTTGTATGTTATTTCTTTTGTGATGCAGAGAATAAATGATGCTACAGTGGATGTTCTCCTATCATGCCAGTTGAAGGAAAGGATACTCAAGAGATGACTGAAGATCAAACTGTAGAAAAGTTGAGCAAGCGTAAGGGACGACATAAGAGGAGAAATCAAGCGATACTACCAATGTTTAACTTAGGTGGACATTGAAGTTGTAAATACCACTATAGTATGTTATGAATGTGGTTCGGTTTAGATCTGCGTTTCCTGCAACTTAACTCCAACTATTTCTTTTCTCGGTCAATCATCTGCTCTTCTTTTCGGCGTGATTTGTGTTGTCTATTGTAGATTATTTCTTTTTAATAATAAGCTCTTCATCTTCTTAAGAGTTAGATAGAAAAAAGAGAAGAATACAGCAGGGGATTTTTCATAAGCATTTTTGAGTTTCTTTTCATATTGAATCATGCATTGACTTTGAAAGAATGATGAATAAAATTATGTTATTCTGAGCTTTTAGAGTTGTTTTTGGGAAGCCTGGTATCACTCATCCAAGGGGGCCCACTTGGTGAGTGTTCCTGTGCATTTGTTAAAAATAGTTTTCTTTCCTTAGCTGCAGTAGACGTTCTTGCATTGACTGTTCCTACAGCCAAGCCATAATAGAGTACTTTATGTTTATCAGCATTGAATTTATCCAGTATTGCTTTTATGAATTTATGCAAAAAAATTTCTTGTAGTCTTTCTATAGTTTCAATTCTTGATTATCTTTTCCGCATAATGTTAGTTGTTGTAGTAATGCAAAATAGTTGTCGTAGGAACTTAGTGCATATATTGTGCAGACCCATTTCAAGTATCAAGTCCCTAGGTTAACAATCAAATGAACACTAGCTATGGAAATAGTGACTTTGCCAAATGAATGTCCAAACTTTGGGTTGAGACTTCAACTAGAGTTATTATTCTTATTGTTGGGTTGAACAAGGAAGTTATCTAAAATGATCCCTCTAGTGTTAGTGCTCTAGAATCCTTAATTCAAGCCAAGGAGACTCTCAGGAAAATTCAAAATGTAAGGATTAAAGGAGCGAAAACTAGAGCCAAGTTAAATTGGTTGGAGAGTGGGGCTAAAGGATCCAAGTATTTTTTCCAGATCCTTAAAAATAAAGAGGCCAAAGAGAATGTTGATAACATTTGGGAGAATGGAAAAACTATTATAGACCAATCAGATATTCTAAGAGCTTTTGCTTAGTTTTATAAGCAGTGATTCACATCAGAAGATAGTGACAAGGATAAGTTGGAGGCGAGAGAGAAGATTAGGGGCATCATTCCTAGAAAGATATGCAATGAGGATGCAGATTTGTTGGACAAATAAATAACCCTGGAAGAAATTAAGAAGGCTATATTGTCTTTGAATAATGAGAAAATGCCTAGACCTGATGAGTTGATTGTATAATTTTACAAAGGATGCATAGAATGGATAGGAGATGATCTATTGTATGTATACATTGAAGCTTTTGGCAAGGGAACTCTAGGATGATATCAATGAAGGAATTATCAAACTAATTCCTAAGGATGGTGATAGGTATCTGATGAAAAATTGGAGGCCCATAACACTTCTAAATGTGTCTTACAAAATACTTGCTAAAATCCCCACAAGAAGATTGGAAAGCATACTACCTAAGAGAATTAGCCCCACCCAAATAGGGTTTGTGAACAAAAAATATATTGTAGAAAACTTACTCACTTGTTGGGAAGCTAAGGAATGGGTGAAAGAATCTAAACAAGATGCTTCCATGCTACTGCTGGACTTTGAGAAAGCCTATGACATAATTGAATGGAGCTTTGTTACGAGGGCCTTGGTTTTCCTAGTCACTTTTGCTTAATGGTCAATACTCTTATGAAGGATGCTAAGGCTTGTGTTGAAATTAATGGGTGTTTGAACTCTCTAGGTTGATAAGGGAAGGATGTCCCTTAGCACCTTCTATCTTTGTTATTGCAGTAGATGCCATGCACTACTTATTTAGGGATCAAAACATCTCCCCTATATTTAATGGTCTCTCCCTCCCTAATGGTCATAACCTCTCTAATATTCAATTTGTAGATGATACAACCATTCTTGCTTAACTAAAAAAAGATAATATCAAAGCTCTAATGTTTAAACTGGATTTGTTCTATTTAGCCTCTGATAGAAAAATCTCTCTCCCTAAATCAATCATGTTGGGGTTGAAAGACCAACCCCTTGGGTGGCTCAATAAATATTCTCTCCTATGGGGAGGACCCAATCATCAAGTTAGGTATTTGGGGATACCATTTTCTATTTGCCTAAATCTAAAGTCGATGTGGACTTGGGTCAAGGAGAAGATATATAAGAAGTTGGGGAAATGGAATAAGAGGTACCTAACCCTTGCTGGGAGAGTATAGGTCTATCAAAAAATATCATTTGCATATGATATCTATTATACATTAGCATAGCTTTTTAATAATTATTAGTTTTGTCATATCCAAAAGCAAGTCAGGAACTTCATTTGGTCAAATGGAAAAGGTAGGAAAAAGGGATATGTTGTAAAATGGAAGTGGTGTGTAATGAGTAAAGATAAGGGGGACTAGGTCTTAAAGACCGAAGATGGTAGGGTATATCTCTTGTTGTCAAATGGATCTTCAGAGATCTTGAAGGAGAAGAACCATGGAAAATTCTCATTAGACACAATATTGCCAAATCCATCCTTAAGAGGAGTCCTTACTAGAAAGACCTATCTTTAAATGACATTACTGTAGGGTAGTTTGAGGTGAGATCCGCAAGGTCCTATGTGTTCAAATCTATTTGGAAAGCATGGAATATTATCATTTGGTAATTTATCCTTCACAGACTTCCTATCAGAATGCCTAGTGGTTAACTTTTCATCTGCTCTTCTTACAGGATACTTGAAACTGTTAAACATATTTTTCTTGATTGTCTATTTGCCAAAGAGGTCTGGAATACCTTTGGTATTTGTATTGGGGGTAATATGTTTGTTCATGACATTGTGACTAGTTATATTCAGGGCCTTAAGAAAGAAGCTAATGTTTTTTGGTCTATTTTTTCTACTGAAATTATCTAAGGTGACTCATCACACATGATGTTGTTATGTAGGCTACAGTGGCCATGAGACTTGCAAGGAAGAAATTTGAGCGACTGCTACAAGATGGACCAGTTAGAGTTTTTAGCTAGGGGATCTCACATGGGTTCACCTTGACACATTGCACCAATGAGAGGACACCCTTTTAAATAGGTTTGCATAACTTTGTTAGTGAACTCAAGAATTAGAGGAAAGCTCATATGCAATAGTAGGGTCAGAACATTCCTCTGGCAGTACCAATATTACATCCTTATGTTAACCCCATCCTATGGGGTATGGAGTTGTTTTGGAAGGAGGGTCCATAAGGTTGGACCACATGGATTGAAACCATTGGTGATACAAGCACTCCAAATGAGGATATTTCATTTGGATAGTAGGGATCATCAATTAGTATGTTGAAGCACTGTATATGCTGTAGTAGTAATCTTGTAATTATTGATCCATATGTCCTGAGCGATCTGTGATCTTTTTGAGCTATGTACATGCTAATCTTTATTAGATTCTAGATGTAAACTAATATTGTTCATGATTTTGTATTGAGACTGCTTTATGTTTAATGGGAAAAAAAAAGCAAATCCCACCCCTACAAATTGGAACAAGTCTAGGACTACTTTTTGCCAAATAGTTCAACAATCAACTTGTTCTATATGAGAAAAATATATTTATAACTAGATTCACAACTGCCCAAGTTTCATGAGATTATGACATTTTTAACACATCGGGGCCAACTAGATATTTCTCTATTCAACATTAAATTCACAAATAATCAATTGGCGCATAGTCACCAAATTGCACAAACTCAGGAGAAACACTCCTCGTCTAGACAAAAATTCCTTCAAATCAACTAATACTTACATCGGGATTAGGCCTGCATAAATTTTGGGACACTGCCCATGCCTTAAGGTTTGATTTCTTCATAACTTCTTGCATATAGCACAAACTTGGTCATGTCCTTTGCTACATCTCATTAAATTCCTATCAATTGCCTCTAGTCTTGTCCACTCATGAATCTCTAGGTTAGAGACTTGTTTACATTTGAATACTTGTCTTGTCATCATATCTTTGTATTCATTGTTGCATTGAATTATTGGTCTACATGTTTGCATGTATCACTATATACAATGTCAAACATTACAAGAATCCATATGTAACCACATTGGATCCATACTATGCAACACAAAACCAAAGATATGACTACACTCCACATAAGCTCAATCACGTCCATCAAATTACAACCACTTGGACATACGTGACATGACACCTCTCATGTATTTGTGGACACATGGAACATTGACTCCAAAAGTAATGTGCCAATTGTATAATTTATCTCCACAGAGACAATCATGGATAAAACAAGAGCATTGGGTGCGAAAAACATTAGCAACTGGATGTAAAATTGTTGCTTAACCTAGACTCCCTTAGCAATCACTATTTGGAGTTTGGACAAAGGTCTTTTTGCATGTAGAAACTCATCTTAATCACTTGATCACACACCACTCTATAGAGAGGATTACATTTTTAATTCAAACTCTATCAAATTTAATTGTGGGTGAGAAATATTCCTTATTTTGACAAGCAAATACCATACCAATCTCATTTGCACCAATAACTAATCCTAATCAAGTTTATTGTTATGAAATTGTCTTGGATATGGATTATAACATAAATGGGCATTGAAAACATGATGAAACTTTAGAGTAAAATTATGCTGATAATTTTATATAACCAAATAAAAAGATATCAACAAATCAAAGATGGAAATGGACAACAAAATAAATTTAAACTCCACACCCAAAGAGATCTAAGACTTGTATCAATACAACTTCTCTATCTGAGTTTCTGCAGCACTTTTTTGCTTCAACAATTGTGAATAACGTATGTTTCTTTCAATTCAAGCACTAAATAAATAGGCATGAAAAAATCCATAAATCAAAAATGGTTTCAACTAGTGATTTTATTCACCTTTTGAAAGATCTTCTTTATCTTATCAAGTTTTCATTTATTTTTCCCCTTTTTCATACTCTTATTATATTGACAATTATAAAACATCTTACAAGTTGTCACAATTACATTTAACAACTTTCATGACAACTAAAAGATAATTACAAATACTAAATTAATAATTAAATTTAATATGGTGAAAGTAAGGTTGAGACATTTGTTGGATATTATTGGCATATGATGAACCGACTTGTTGATATGATGATAATGTATATTGTCATTGATGTCAATAAGTTCAAGTGAACTGGTATGAAGAGGTATGAGGAGATGCAGTGAACCGGTGTCAGGGTTTCACTAAGTGTGACTATCGATTGGTAGTCTCAACTCTAGGGTTATTGGTTTGGTGATCCAGCTTGTGCGATACAACCGATGATACTCTGTGATGAGTTAGCTAAGAGATGTGAATGAGATCAAGGTTCCACATCAACTTTGTACGCATGAAGGATTTCTTTGAGGATCTTGCATGAGAAGATCGACTGCGTTTGAAGTCTACCTCAGGAATGATCATTCTTCTTAGTGGTATGAGAAGAAAGCGTGATGAGTTACTGATTCCTATGTGTGGTGATGAATGAATGATGCAGATTGTCTTGTGATCTGTTTGAAATTGTAATGCTCTATGCAATGTGTTTGGATGGTCAGGATTGGACCGCCTGTGTTGTAAACCTAAGATGCTTAGGGTTTAGGGTTTATGATACGGACCTAACTGATGTTTATAAGGTTGACGATGTTTGTTATTGTAAAGTTGTTGGCAAAAGTGTGTGTATCCAAGTGATGAGATACTTTCCAGACCGAGTGGAGAACTGTAGAGTGTGATTGCAGAGTAGAGGAAATGAAAAGGATCTGCCTTGGCATGTAGTGTTGTTATCAGATCAGAAGTTTTACCTGTTGTCTTCTAATCATTTCAACAGTTGGAAAATTGCTTTACCGGGTAGCTTTAATAGGCTTATTGTAAAACCTCTAACCAGGTGACTCAAGATGATTGAGTTCTTCAAATCCTCTAGCAAGGTAACCTTTAATAGGGTATATATCCATCCCTTAACCAAGTGATCTCTAACAGGATCGGTTCCTAACATAACCTTATTGTAAAGTCTTTAACCGGACAAGGCTCCTAACAGGGCAAGCTTCAAAAGAGTTCAAAAACAAGCTTGTGGGTATTCATCCCCACCGTGGTTTTTCCCATTTGGGTTTCCAAGTGAAAAATATGTGTGTTATGTGTTATGCATTTTTCATGTGATGTTTATGAATTATTTGGTTGAAAGATTATGCACACAGATTTAATAGGTTATGGTATTACTGGTATACCACATGCATATGTTTATGGGTGAAGTTGATATCAAGTATTGATTGTATTTGAAGTGTTCAGACTTATCAATTTATGGTGTCTGATGTCTTACTATGTTTAACCAATATTTCCGTGGTTAAGTTCAGTAATGGTGACAACCAGTTGGTATTGCTTTAACTAGATAAGTTGTTGAGAAAGTTTTTGTCTGTACTGATTCACCCCCCCCTCTCAGTACTGATTAGGGTATCTATTGTTCATCATTATTAATCAACATTTTTTCAACATTCTTCCACTTGTCAAATACCTTGCAAAAAGCATAAAGGAAAACTTAATAAATCAAGCTTAAGAAGAAGTAAGGCCCATGGCCTCTCTGCACCAAATAAAATTATTAGTGCTTATTGGTTTAATAAGAGAATTTGCAAAATTCTCTAAAGTGTCTACTTTTTGTTACATGACTCTTCCACCCTCAACCATTTCCTGAACAAAGTGATATTGGACATCTATGTGCTTTGTGCAAGCATGATACATTGTGTTTTTAGCCAAACCAATGACACTTTGACTGCCACATCTAATTCTTACTTGTTTACACTGAAAGCTAATACCCGAACACAATCTCTCTAACCACATTGCCTCCTTACAAGCATGTGTTGCAGCCATGTACTCTTACTTTTGTAGTGGATTGTAGGTTGTCTTTTGCTTATACAACTAATTGATCCTCCAAACAAAGTAAAGACATAGCCACTTGTGGACCTTCTGCAATCTAAATCACCAAAAAAATATGAATCAACAAAGCCATGCAAATCAATCACCCTACACATATCATTAGATCCATGATAACAAATGCAATGACTAGAAGTCCCATGTAAATATTTAAAAACGCTTTTCACATAAGTCCGATGTTCTTTACCAGGATTTTCCATAAATCTACTAAGAACTCCCAAAGAACATTGGACTTATGTGAAAAGGGTTTTCAAATATTTATGCGGGACTTCTAATCATTACATTTGTTATCATGGATCTTATGATACGAGTAGGGTGATTTATACATAGGGCTTAGTCATTGCTGGTGATCTAGATTGTAAAAGGTACACAAGTGGTTATTTCTTTACTTTGTTTGGAGGAGCGGTTAATTGGATGAGGAAAAGAAAACCTACATTACAATGTCCACTACCAAAGTAGAGTACATGGTTGTGGCACATGGTTGCAAGGAAGTTGTTCAAGTATTGGTTTTTAATGTAAACAAGAATTAGTTGTGACAGTCAAAGTGTCATTTGTTTGGCTAAAAACCCAATGTATCATGTTTATCATGATGCTTTGACCCCTGCGGGGTGAAATTACTTTTTCACTTAAGACTCATCATGCCACCCCACGAGATGATTTCCTCCTTGCTTTTACCACTGCGTGGTCACGGTGCGGCCCATCTCATGACAAAATACAAGAATCTTTCTATCCCATGGGATGAAATTGCTTGGAAAAGAAGCCATGCGGGGTAAGATTTTCTGTTTACTAGCACACATCTCGCCACCCTGCATTGCTTCTCTAGGTGCCAAACAGACCTTGTGGGGTAACGGGGAAAGGCATAAAGCTTACGCCCCTGCCATCCCACTAAATCTTAGTCTGCCCCAGACCATTAGTTAAGTGGCAATTTTAGCACGTGGCCTATATGCTGAGGGTAGAAGGGGACATAGGACTTAAAAGCGCTAGGATAATGAGGACTTAGAGACTTAGGCAAAAATAAAAACCATCCCCATATTAAAAGACAACCGACTCAGTATAAAAAAACCTAGCACATGGGGTCGGTTAGCAAATGACTAAGGACCCTTTTGACGATAACTTAAGAGACAACAACCTGCCACCATCGCTCAACAACAAATTAGAAGGGAATAGAAAAACCTTAAGTGCATGTATAAAGGAGTAAAACCTTATCAACATTTTGAAAAACCCTAACCCTAGGGGACTTAGGTGACAAAAAAGGGGGTAAAATTTGACACTCCTAACATGATTAACATTTTTTGTGGTAGTAGTAATGATAGAAGATGTAAATGTAGGTATAGGAATGGAATGGTTAAATTGGCTAGTGGGTTGAGAGTTTCCAAGAACTCTGACACGACTTTTGATTGGCATAATATTGGTATCAACAATATGAGCAAGCCCACACAACACATCCACACCTACCTTATCACTTTGAACCATTATTTTCAATCCTTTAATCAAGAGGATTGCCTCACTATTTGGGTATTATAGTTAGTTATTCATCCTCATCATGAGAAGTATGAGGGGAACAAGTCTCCTTGATGTGGGGTATATCATATGTGGGATTAGAGGAAGCACCAACATTCACATAGAATAGGTTATTCAACTTGATCATGTGTGGGATTAGAGGAAGCACCGACATTCACATAAAATAGGTTAGTCAACTTGGGCTCCATATCCCTAGTATTTAAACATTGAGAAACCCTAAGTCTATAACTTCCTGTCATTGGAATATTGGATGTAGGATTAAGGGTAACAAAACTCATGCACAAAGAGGGAAATATTGAATATAAAGATTGGAAATGAAAACTATGATTAAAAAATTTAATTTTTTTGTAAAATGGTTGATTAACAAATGAATTAAACAATTTTAATTATGATATTGAACATTAGATGCATCTAAATCTGAATATAACATGTCATAACAATTAGATCTTAGCATATGAGTAAAAATTATGTAACTCACAAGTCAATTTTAGAATAATAAATTAGGGTGTTTTTGAATTTAACCTCTAAATTTATGTAATTAAATTGCATATATGATCTATGAGTGCAAATATGAATGTTTACAAATCAAATCTGAGACAACAAATCATAAATAAGCATAAGGGATGTAAGGTTCACCAAAATGTTATGGTGGGTTTTGGAATTAGGGTTTCACTAATTAGGATAGTTAAACCACCAACTTCACAAGATGAACCAAACATTTAAAAGAGGATGCAAATTCAATAGATCTTGCTACAATTTAATTAGGGAAAAGGATTGAGATACTAATTAAATTTACTTGTTTGTTGTTTCCCCTTTTAGAGATTTGGAATTAGATTTGAATTGTAAAGTTCTAGGGTAAAACAATAGAAAATTAGAGAAAAACAATAATAACAAAATGTTTTAGACTTCACACAGATCCACAAATAGAGATGTAAGATGGGAAAATGAATCAGAACTTGTAGCTAAAAATCTAGACTGAATTGTTGGGACCAGGGTGGTAGGGTGACCTAGTCTTACAACTTCTGGACAGGCGAGTGGCATGTTTTTCAAATCAGGGAGATGCACAAGATCCATTGTCAAAAGATCAGGCAAAATTCTTGAGACCATGGTTGTGGGGATACTTGGTCCTCCTCTTTTTACTCCTGTAAAATTTGAACCTATTTGTCATCGTCTATTTTGTTGGAATATTTGATCGTAGCACCCAAATCAATTTCCTACACAAAGAGAGATAGAAAAGGGTTTTGGATAGGGGTTTCCCTTAGGTGAAACCCCAGTTTAGGAATTAACCTTGAAATTGAAATGATAATTGAAATGGAAATGGAATTGAATTGCAACAAAATACTTTCCTTTTGAGGGAAAGGCTAGATCTCAAATTGAATTCTTGTAATTGAAGTTGATACCTTGATGAATCTTTATTGAATCCTCACAAAAGGTTTTAGGATATCATGTAGAATGTCTTCATGGAAGGTTGATCATGGATTCCATCTTGAATGCTTTAAATTGACTTAATCTCTCATTCAATGCTTGATGAATTCTTGATTTCTTTCTCACTTGAATTGAATTCGCTAGAGTGTAATTAAGAGAGAGATCCAACTTACGATTAGAATTAGACTTAAAATGAGAGGGATGGGCCTCCTTTTATACTTAATCATCCAAAAATTATTTGAATTTTCAGAGAAGGCCAACATGGGAGCTAAATTCTTGCCCACTTTAAGTGATTGTTGTGTTGCAAATATGATGTCGATGGTTGTCATTGATGTCAACATATTGTTTTGGGATTGGTTCCTTAAGTTGGTTATATGATCTCCTTGGGATACAACACTTGGAAAACAATGGAAACTATTTACAACCGGAAAATGGTCTTACCACTTCGGATGAAATTCAGACCTATGAAGAAAATGAAAAGGCAAGGTATGCTATATTTAGTGCTCTATCAAAGACTGAATTAACAAAGGTTATTTCATTAAATACTGCTCATGAAGTTTGGGAAAATTTAAGGGATATCTATGAAGGAAATGATAGGGTTAAATTATCAAAGAAGCTGACAGCTAAGCGCAGATATGAGAACTTGAGAATGGAAGAAGGAGAAGATATAACAAGTTATTTTTAGAAGGTTGATAGTGCAGTAAATGAAATCATAGAACTTGGTGGCACTTTGATAGATGAAGACATAATTGAGAAGATTTTGATGTCTCTACCAAAAAGTTACAATGATAAGATCTCTTCTATTGAAAAAACTTATGATTTGAAGAAGTTTACTATGGAACAACTACATGAAGCTAAATCTGAGACTGCCTTGAAAGCCTCTAAGGAAGATCTTAAAGATGAAATCTTGGATGAGATGAAAGCGAAATTTATAAGGAAATTGAAGAAAGGCACCCACAAATATAAAGACATGTTACCTCTTAAATGCTTTAGATGTGGAAAAATTGATTGAATATAGCTACTAGATGTCTGGAAAAAGGATCAATAAATTTTATTAGGGAGAATAAAGGGAAGTTTAATAAGAAAATCTATTATGTTAAAGATGACGTTGGTATCTCAGATGATGAATCAGACTATGAAGAAGGTGACTATTTGTTTTTGGTAGAAAAGGATGTATCTAAGATTGATATTTCTACTACTGCCTTACATGCTAGGAGAGATAGAAATGAATGGTTGATTGATAGTGGATGCTCAAATCATATGACTGGTGATAAAAATAAGTTTGTAAAACTTGAAAATTATGATGGAGGTTCTATTAGGTTTGGAGATGATCAGACAACACAAATTGTAGGAATTGGCTCTATTACCTTTGCTGGAAAGCATAATACTGAAAAATGTTTACTATATGAAGGGTTTGCATCACAATCTCTTGAGTGATGGACATATATGCGAAAATGGCTATAATGTTGTGTTTCAGGATGGTGGTTGTGAAATTCAGAAGAGATCCATAATTGTTATTGCAGCAGGAAAAAGTACTGGTGGAAATATGTATCTGCTAGAAGGAGCTACAAGACATTATTTGTTATCTCAGTTGAACGATAGTTGGCTTTGGCACAGAAGGATGTGTCATATCAACTTTGATAATTTGTTAAAGATTAATTCATCAATGCTGGGAAATTGGTGCTATACACCTTGCATAATAATGTTTCATTGTTGTTTTATTTTATTATTGTGTGAGGTGGACATGGCATTATATTATAATTTCATATTGTATTGTTGCACCTAGGAGCACTTAGATGGACGTGAAACATGTAAAGATTCTCTTGGAATATTCTTGTAACCACTTGATGAGTTGTGTTGACACATTGGCATTATTATATTACATCTATTTAATATTGGGGAATGTAATTGGGATGAAGTACCCAATATTAAATGTGGGTCAGGAGTAGGTAGGAAAAATATTATATTTTATTGTCACATGGTTTTGATGTAAATCCACTTGGTGGTTTTGTGGGAGCTTGTGTTTATAAAAGCAACCACAAGGATAGTTGTTTGGGTTAGCCGGGTTAGCATTTGTGAAGGAGGAAGCATGACATGGGATGTGTGGATTCATGATTGGTCACATGGAGTGCTTGGTTATGGCTGAGTTTTCGAAGGCTTTCCATAGTTATATTGTAATGGATGCATTGCTAATAATAAATGGTGGATGATGCTTTTGTAGGCTAGGTTTTTCCCTCATGAGGGTTTTCCCAAGATATATCTTATGTCATATTTTTATGGGTATGTTGTCTATTCTTTGCATGGGTTATGTGGAAATTGTCATAAAGATGGCTACAAGTTCCTTACAAGTGGTATCAAAGCTATTGGTTTAATGTTGTTTATAACCCTAGTTGGAATCCATGAATGCATGAAAGAATGAAAAGACAAGGCGAGATATATGTTTTTGAAGGTTGTTATTGTAGATCTGTGTTATTTGGGTTTGTTGTTATAATGGGTTGTTTGCATATTTGGAGTTTGATGAATTTGGTCAATCTAGGGCATCATTGAAAATTTGCTTTAAATGTTGGTTTTGGGGGTGAGATTTTGAATTTGGCCCCGTGGCACAAAACAGACCTCATGGATGGATTCAGGTTGGCCGAGAAACGAAAATTCATATAAAATTTGCCCTATTTTGTCACAGTTGAAAATATTGCAAATTTTGTTTTGTATGGTCGGCCTTGACGGTTGTCAAATTTGTGACAATTTGCGGATTAAAAAAAAATTCCCAACGGATTAAATTTGAACCCACGGAAACTTATAATATATATATATAAAGTCGAGGGGGGGGCACTTTTAAAAAAAAAAAAGCGAATGATAAATTTTATTTTTTTTAAATATTATATTGGCCAGGGGCCGAAACACCACTCCTGACCCCCGTACCCCCCCCTACGCTTTTGGCATGGCATGCAATACCTTCCAACAATAGGTATTGTCGGAACTTGCGGCAGGGACCCCGACCCACCACCGTCGATGGTCCCAACCACTATATGGTGGTAAAACGAAAATACCACCATGATTAATATAAAAAAAATAAAAAATTATGCCATTTTAAAATAATTTAAATATTTTTTTGTGTGGCATGTCAGTAATAATTAAAATCATTTTTTTGGCCATGGAGTTGGGAGATGTGTGGGGCCTGGCTAGCGGGCCCCACCAAGGAAATATATTTAAAAATTTGGAAAATAAAATCAATCCAATTGGAGGAATTTATTTGGGTTTTTGGTTTGAGAAGTTGGTTTAAATTTTTAAGTCCATGTATTCATCATATAGTGAAATTGGACGTTTTCTTCCAACTGACATAACTTTCACCCAAGATGTCAGATTTTGGACTTCTTATACTCATTGGAAAGTTGATTCTAAGTAATACAATTTGGAACTAGTTTGAATCCCTTTTTTTTTTTTGCCATTTTGGCATGTTTTTGGAGCCTAGAAGCCAGATTTTTTCATTTTCACAATTATAGTCATAACTTTTGCATATAGAATCAGATTTTGGATTTCGAATAGGCGTTGGAGAGAATGTTTAGTTGACTATAGTGTGGTACTATTATTTAATAAATTGATGGGTATGGAGAGGTGTGTACTTGTTTGATCACTTGCAGGTGCTTGAGATTCAGGGTGTATGTGTTAGTGCATCCAGATGAGTCATGAGGCAAAACCTTGAGGGAGTACATGTTATGAGTTTTTATGATGCTACAACTGATTATCAAATTTGGTGCTCATTGGTACAAGTTTATAGGTGTTTTCCAAAGTTATACTTTGATGGTGATAGGTACACAGGTTGGCTTCAGTTTGAGGACTTGGTTGGACATGGTTTGAGGCTTGGAGTTTCATGTGGGTGATAGTTGAGTGCAAGTACAACATTGATTATGATTACGGTGCCATGGGTATGCAGTTATATGTTTTGCATTGACACGACATAGTCATGTTTGTGGTGATTTGGTTTGATGTTAGGAGGTTGTTCATTATCTCCTTGATGCTTATTTGGTTCCTTGATTATGGTACTTGGTTGTGGACATGTTTGGCAAACCAAATCGGATGTTGATTTGGTGTTTGAATTATGCGGTCTACAAGATTATTCTCTTTGATATCTTAGTTTGCAGTTTACTAATGTGATGATGAGTTTGCATGTTCAGTGATTGGATATATGAGTTATCTAGGTTATGGATTAGCTACCCATTCACTTGCAGTGGGATGATGCAAATGTGGACTGTCTATATCCACCAGGTTTGATTCATTCTGGTGCATACTTGTGAGTTGACCTTGTTTGTAGTCATTTGTGCATTGGTATGGTTGTTTTGAGATTAGAGGATGGATGTTGTTATAGTAATTGGATAGTTGGTATGGGACTTGTAGCATGTATTTGATCACGATGTCATGATAGCTTGGTTATTTATTTGATTACACTTTTAGTGGGAGCTTTTGATAGTGATGAGTTGGCGGTGTAGGATTGATTCCTAATTGGTGGTTTGTTGGTGGTTGTATGTATCTTCTTGAGATGGAGTTAATGGTTTACTTGATATTGTTAGACATTTCAGTTGGATGTGTGTAGACCTGGATGTTCTTCATGTAGGTGATGGTTATCACGATTCCATGTGTGACTCAGTATCATGGTTCAGTGGGAGTTGTTGGCAATGATATGTATTCACCATTAGATGGTGGATGATCTTCTTAGTGTACAGATGTTTGGAGGATGCCTGAGATCCTGTTGTTGTAGAAGGGTCTTTCACATTTGTGGGTACACTAGCAGGAGATGATTATCTTCATGTTGATTGGAGATTGTCATGGGTGATATTTGGTTTAGAGTATGTTATTATGTCATGGTTTACTCTTGATACACGTTTAGAGTTTGACATGATACATTTCTCTTGAGACCATGTTATGGTCACTTGGAGCATGTTATCTCCTTGGAGGGGATGGCTAGATCATGTTGTCATGTCTATGTTCCCAATTCAACTGCTAGAGCTTTGACATTGATCTTGGTTGGTTCTCTTTGTATTGAGTGTATGATCATTTGCTTGATACTTCATGGTGATTCTATGTTGCATTTGTAGTTTGGCATGGATTGATCAGTTACAGGTGCTCATGGATACATGGAGATGTTGGTGATGTTGGTATTCTCTTGTGATTAGAGATATGTGTTGGGACGGTTGGTTGTTTCAATAGGAAGACTGAGGAGCATTCACCTAGTATGGACTTGAGAGGAGATTGTTCTTAGTGTGAGTCATGATGACTTAGATAGCTTGATGAGCATTCTCATTCCCCACTCTTGGTCTAATCGACAGTTTACTACTTGAGAGGTATTGTCCATTGTTCCTTTTAGGTGCATTATGTTATGCTTATCTTTCATAGATATGGATCTTGAGCTATGGATAGATGGTTAGTTCTAGAGAATTCCATTTGATAAATGTATGGAATTGGTTATTTCCTTGTGCATTTGATTTGATTATTATGATGGTATTCATTGATCATTGATTCTAGGAGATGGTTTATTGGATGTATTCCCTAGGCTTGGGAATGGATATTTAGTTTGATCTTCTTGGTTATGAGAGACTTGCATCCATTTTGATTACATGTTATATATGTTGGTTTAGTTCAAGGGATTGAATGGTGTTTGGGTGTTGTTATGCTTTTCATGCGGGGTTCTATGGAGGAGATCATACTTGACATAGTTAGCATTTAGAGGTGTGTGTAGGACATACTACAAGATTTGATTTGCAGTGTTTCTCTCTTTGTTTTGGTTATCTTCTTGGATGTTCGTATTCACATTACATTGGTTGGAGGTTGTTTGGAGCTATGTGTTCACTGGTTTTGTGTTTATATGTTGTCATATGGGAGATGGCATAGAGGTTCCTTTATCTATTTCTTTTGTTGGTATGGAGAATATGGGAGAATGTTGGAGACATGGTATGAGAGTGGTACTTGTAGGTTATTGGTTTACATGATGTTTATATTGATGTGGATGTTCTTGATACTACATGGTTACATTTCTATGATATGTTGTTAGTTGATTTATTTCTGATATTGACATTACCTATGCAGTGGGAGTTCCTTGGTGTACATATGTGACAAGTATTGCACTTGGGGCTTGTGGTTGCATGTTACAGGTTGCATCTGTTGATGAGATGTTATTGACTTGGTGTTCAGATATCAGTTGGTGCATGAATTATCATTGTTAGGTCCCAGAGACAATTGAGAGGGGGGGGGGGGGGGTGAATTAGTTGTCAAATATATTCAAACCAAAATTAAGTTAACCAAACTTAATGCTTAATACCGGTAAACCAAAGGGGGGCGGGGTGGGTGGAAAATAGTTGGGTGGGGGGGAACTAAACGACATCTACTGAAGCAGGGGGGGGATGGGTAGGGAATTATAGTTGTGTGGGGGGCGTCGATTCTCCCACCCACCTCAGCAGGGGGGGAACTATAGTGGCGGGAATTCTAGTTTGGCCATTAGGGAACCTCGATTGAATGCCCTACTATTCTACTCTTGAAACCCGTTTACTTGCACTTGGATCTTACTCACACAATATCATTGGTGAACCCAAATTGACTTCCTCTCCTGCTGGTCGAGCAGGTGGTCAAGTTCTCTCATGAATCAACTATAGTTCACCGGTCGAGCCGCATAAATGACTTGTACATGACCCTGTAATCGCCCAAGGGTGCTCGACATAAATGACCTGTAGTAGTTGGTTGACAATAATAGCCCGACTGCAACCTCCCCCATAGAATAGTAGGGGCTCGGTTCCCTGTAAGGGGAAAAACCATGGTGGGAAACCTTACCCACAATCAAATGATACTATTATAGATAGTATGTGTGTACAATATGGTGTCTGTTGATGGGATGGGGAATGGGATAGATCTATGCTCTTGGATCACCAAGTACTCTAACCACACCCTAGGGTCTCTAGGACTTCCTCTTCTTGTGGAATCCCCTGACCTTTCCCAATCCACCCACCAACAATTTGGTAAACTACTCCTAAGGTCTCACCTACTCATGAGTTTCAAGGAACCCTTACTTAGGCTAATAAGGGCTTGGCTTGTTCCACACCTTCCTAGGTATTAGCAAGGATAGGTCAGGTCTAATACATGGATTTTATACCCATTCATGTGCCCCCAAGAGGTTTCAAGCTTCCTGCCCCTTACCGATTTCACAGTTTTGTCTTTTGCCTACAAAATAGGGCTACAAGGATTGTGACCAATTAGGCCTCCTACCCGGTCCTTTAGGGCTCCCTCTTGCAAATGATGCACTTGCTTGTGAAACTTCCTAAAATACCTGCTATTCATTTGGCAAGGGCTCAAGGATTTTCCTAGTTTTAGGCCTCCAAGTGTCTGTACACTACCCTTGGTGGATTTTAAGGTTTTTAAGGGTTTTTAAAGAGGGTTTTTAGGCCTGCCATGGTCACAATGTAGGTTTGGTGCTCTTGCCACCTTTTTTGGATTGGTGGAAGCTCCTCCTTCACACTAATGGTGCTCCACTCAACCATCTACAACTCCTCCAAAGGGTGCCTCCTCCTCTGACCTTCCTTTCTCTCCAAAACCTTTGCAACTTAACCCTTCCTAGCCGGGCATTGTCTAGTCTCGCCTAGGAGTGGGTCTTTAGATGGCCTCCTTCCATTTTCAAGGGCCCTTATTTCTTTGAAGTATAGTATAGGGTCTTTAATCTCATTCCCCATGGTTTCATGGTGATTCCACAATGGGGAATGGAGTTATGAACCCATTGACACAAACCAGTCCAAAACTGGACAGTGAGAAGCAAGTTTACAAACTATTTACAAACACACACAACCTGAAAAAAAAAACCTAATCTAATTACTCAAAATGAAATTAAATAAACCATACAAGACACTCCACACATTTTTTCTTGAAAATCAATCCATTAACAATCTTCTTTTACTCCTTTTGTGCCGACTGTCAACAAAATTGTAGTCACAGTCAAGTCACTTTGCTTGGGTCGTACAACATCTGACATCCAACCCATTAACTTAGGGTTTTCAATTACTTATAGTACCTCTTCCTTGATCTATGTACCCATATTAGGGTTGTCCATGCTAACCTAAATATTTTGACCTCTAGGTGGAAAAGTTGCTTGACAACTTTTAAAAGTTGTCATGCAACATTTGCCACTTTTGAGCAACTTTCTCAATGTTGCTTTTCTTGACTCCTAGACCCATATTGGGATAACCTAAGGACACCAACATGATAAGAATGACCCATAAACACCTTGAATGCACACATACCCTCTATTTCCAAAAAAAACTCAACTTTTGACTCATGACCCTAGGACCTCAGCTAGATGGGATAGGGAATGGGATAGACTAGCCTAGTCTATGCTCTTGGATCCTTTCCTTGGATCACCAGGTGCTCTAACCACACCCTAGGGTCTCTAGGACTTCCTCTACTTGTGGAATCCCCTGACCTTGCCCAATCCACCCACCAACAATTTGATAAACTACTCCTAAGGTCTCACCTACTCATGAGTTTCAAGGAACCCTTACCTAGGCTAATAAGGGCTTGGATTGTTCCACACCTTCCTAGGTCTTAGCAAGGATAGGTTAGGTCTAATAAATTGTTTTTCCACCCATTCATGTGCATGCAAGAGGTTTCAAGCTTCCTCCCCCTTACTGATTTCACAATTTTGTCTTTTGCCTACAAAATAGGGCTACAAGGATTGTGACCAATTAGGCCTCCTACCCGGTCCTTTAGGGCTCCCTCTTGCAAATGATGCACTTACTTGTGAAACTTCCTAAAAGACCTGCTATTAATTTGGCAAGGGCTCAAGGATTTTCCTAGTTTTAGGCCTCCAAGTGTCTGTGTGCCCATATTAGGGTTGTCCATGCTAACCTAAAGATTTTGACCTCTAGGTGGAAAAGTTGCTTGACAACTTTTAAAAGTTGTCATGCAACTTTTGCAACTTTTGAGAAACTTTCTCAATGTTGCTTTTCTTGACTCCTAGACCCATATTGGGCTAACCTAAGGACACCACTATGCTAAGAAGGACCCCTAAACACCTCAGAGATACACATACCCTCTATTTCCAAAAAAAACTCAACTTTTGACTCATGACCCTATGACCTCAGCTAGGACCCTAACTAAGACCAATGAGCACATGGCTCTTATTGTATATACAATGGCTTCAAAAAAAAATGGTGGGAGCCCTTTGAAGGGTGCTCCTGCACCATACTCCCCCTCTGCAACAAACTAAGGAATTAGGGGAGTGAGAAGAGCCGGATCAATGCCAAGCTTCTTGAACTTGCTCTCCTCCACTCAAGTAGCTTCAAATATAGGTAGCCTGCCCATTTCACCAAGTGCTCCATGTAGACCTGGTGTCTAGTAGACTTCTTCACTCTTGACTCCAAAATCTCCTCTGCTATAGGCTTCTTTACTTGAGGTAAGGCATTCACATCCAAGTCTTGTAGTATATTGGCTTGGTTCTCAGTCTGCCCTGCTATCTCACCCTTGTACATGATCAGATCAACAACATTGAAGACTGGTGAAATGGCTAAGTCTGAAGGAAGTTCAACCTTATAGGTGTTCTCACCATATTTTGCCAGAATTCTACAAGGTCCTACCCTCTTCATTTGCAGTTAAGTAGGCTTGCCACTTTGCATTCTAGCTTTGCTCAAATGGACCATCACATAGTCACCCACCTTGAACTGAACCTCTCTCCTTTTCTCATCCATTTTGGCCTTCAGTTTTTGAGTAGGTTCAAGGATGGCTTTCTTAACCTGCTCTTGGACTTCCTTGATGGTTTGAGTGAAGTCCTCTGCTTGCCCACTCTTCATCTCCATGGAACCAAGTTCCTTGAGTTCACACACTCCTCTTGGATGTCTACCATAGACAACCTCAAAAGGACTTCTTCCAATGGTCCTATTTACATTGTCATTATATGCATACTCTTCTTGAGGAATGATTAGATCCCATGTTTGTCCATACTCCTTGGTTAGACACCTCAACAAATTGCCTAACACCCTATTGATGACTTCAATTTGACCATCAATTTGTGGATGGTAAGCTTAGCTAAATGATAAGTTAGTTCCAAGTCTCCTCCACAATGTTTGCCAAAAATGGCCCATGAACTTGTTGTCCCTATCTAAAATAATGCTTAAAGGGAGTCCATGAATCCTCACAATCTCCTTAAAGAAGAGATGTGCAACATAGCTAGCATCATGTGTAGTTCTACATGGAATGAAATGGCTCATCTTGGAAAATCTATCTACTACCACATAGATGTTGTCCATACCCGTCTTTGTCTTGGGAAGTCCTACTACAAAGTCCATACTTACACATTCCCAAGGCCTATTTGAGACCGATAATGGTTGATAGAGACCAGCATTGCTTGATCCTCCTTTTGCTCTTTGACACACACCACATTGTTCTACATACCTTTTCACATCTCTTGGCAACTTGGGCCAATAGTAGTACCTCTGTACTAAATCCAAGGTTTTGTTGACTCCAAAGTGTCCACTTAAACTACCATTGTGTTTCTCTTGGATGAGGTTTTCCCTCATGGATCCTCTAGGCACACACAACTGATTACCTTTGAACAAGAGACCATTTTGGAGAGTGTAATCTGCATAATCACCATGGAAATGGTTCTCAAACTCCTTGCAAACCTTGTAAGCTAATGAGAAGTCTTCATCTCCTTCATAGAGGTCCTTGAAACCTTCTATTCCTATGCTCTGCAACTGTAACTCTTGAACTGTCAACAAATTCCTGCTTAAATCATCTGCCACCTTGTTGAATTGCCCCTTCTTATGCTTGATGGTGAAGGTGAAGGATTGGAGGTATTCCATCCATTTCAAATGTCTATTGCTAAGCTTCTCTTGAGTGTTAATATAACTCAAAGCTTGGTTGTTTGTGAACACCACAAATTCCTTTGGAAGTAAGTAATGTCTCCATTTTTAAGAGACTGCACTAATGCATACAACTCTAGGTCATAGGCTGAGTACTTCTTCTTTGCCTCATTAAGCTTCTCACTGAAAAATGCCATAGGTCTTCCCTCTTGACTCAATACACCCCCTACTACAATTCCACTTGCATCACACTCCATTGTGAATAGCTTGTCAAAAGTAGGTAGGAGTAGGATAGGTTTTGTGGCTACTTCTTCCTTCAATAATTGAAATGCTTTGTCAGCCTGCTCAGTCCATTTAAACTTAGTTTTAAGGCCTCCTTTTATGGTGTCAAGGACTGGTGCACATATGCCACTAAATTTTCTCACAAACTTTCTATAGAATTGGGATAAACCGTGGAAACACCTAACTTCAGTCCCTGTTCTAGGTGCAGGCCAATTCAAGATTGCCTCCACTTTGCTTGGATCCATCTTCAAGGTTCCCTTAGACACCACAAATCCTAAGTAGACCAGCTCTTGCTTCAAGAAGTCACACTTCTCTAGGTTGATGGATAACTTCTCCTCATGCAACCTCTCTAAGACTAACCTCAAATGCTCAAGGTGCTCCTCTTTGGTTCTTCTATAGATGAGAATGTCATCTAGGTACACTACCACAAACTTGCCTATGAAGTCTTTCAACACCTCATTCATCAACCTCATGAAGGTTCTTGGGGAATTGGTGAGTCCAAATGGCATCACAAGGCATTCATACAATCCCTCTGTGGTCTTGAAAGCAGTCTTCCACTCATCTCCCTCCTTGATTCTAATCTGGTGATAATCACTTTTAAGGTCCAACTTGGTAAAATACATAGCACCTCCTAAACAGTCCATCAAATCCTCTATTCTAGGAATAAGAAACCTATACCTTATGGTGATCCTATTGATTGCCCTTGAATCAGTGCAAAGTCTCCACTTGCCTCCCTTCTTTGATGCTAGCACTACCAGGACTGCACATGGGCTAATGCTCTTCTTGATTAGTCCTTGTTCCAGTAACTCCTGCACTTGCCTTGCTACCTCCTTGTTTTGATCAGGTGTGAGCTTGTATGCAGCTTTGTTAGGTAGGGATGCTCCGGGAACAAAGTCTATTTGATGGCTTATAGACCTTCTTGGTGGGAGTGTTGTAGGTGCTCCATCACTCACTATGTCCTTATACTCTTGCAACATTTGGTTCACCTCCTTGGGTACCTCTTCCTGCAACTTGTCTTCCTCCTCCTTTGGTTTCACAAAGATAGCACACCTCACTGTTTCCTCCTCATGTAGCAAGTGTAAGAACTCTTTACCAGTAGCCAATAAGACACTAGGTGTTCTTGAGGTTCCCTCTTCATTCTCGGTCAAAGACTGAATCTTAAAGGTCTTGCTATCCTTCTTGAAGGAAATGGAGTTCTCCTTTCCATCATAGATCACCTTCCTATCAAATTGCCAGGGTCTATCTAGCAATAGGTGACAGGCATCCATGGGTAACACATCACAAAGGATCTTATCTTTGTATCCTCCAATAGAAAACTCTACCTAAGTCTGTTCATTGACTAGCACACTTTTCTCTTGATTCAACCATGTCACCTTGTATGGGTTAGTGTGGGGTATCCTTGTGAGTTTCAACTTCTTGGTTGCCTCCTCTGATATTATGTTATCAGTTGACCCTGAATCAACTATCACCTTGCAAACTTTACCAAGGATCTTGCATCTCACCCTAAGCAATTCTCTCCTATGCTTAGGTTCATTCTTAACTGGCTGTCTTATCAAGACCCTATTGAACATCAAGTTTTCTCCAATCTCTGATTCAATATGGTCCACCTCATGTGTCTTGCTGCTTGAAGAGTCTTCATGTGCATAAGCAACCCTCTTTCCACTGTTTGATAATGTAGGCTTGTCAGGACATCTATAGGCCGAGTGTCCCAATTGACCACAATTGTAACATTTCATAGTTGCAAAGTAGGAGTTACCCCTGCCGGTACCTCTACCCCTACTTGGACCACCTTGTGCCCCTCTTCCTCTAGAATGGCCTCCTCTAAGATTGGTTTCACTACCATGTTCAGTCAACTTGGCTTCTCCTTGGTTCTTTTGCTCATTTGCCTTGCTTTGGTAACCACCTCCGTGATTCATTTGATCTCTACCTCTGCCTCTACCCCTGTTATTAGAGTCTCCTTTCCTTTTGTTCCTCTCTTCCACCTTGGCAGCAAGCTGATGACATTTTTGGATAGTGGTAGGAGTCCATAGGCTTATCTCCTCTTGAATGTTCCACTTTAGGCCGCTTAGATACCTAGCCACCTTGATAGATTCATCTTCTTGGACTTTGGATCTAAGACAAAGCTTTTGAAATTCTTCGGTGTAGGAGGTCACATCAAGGTCTTTTTGCTTCAATCCTTGTCTCTTCTTATGAAGTTGGACTTCATAATCCTCTAGTAAGAAGTTCTCCATGATCTTACTAACCATGGCCTTCCAATTGGCAACAGGTAGCTTCCCCATGCTAACTCTCTCTTCTTGCAGGTACTTCCACCAAGTTAAAGCTGCTCCCCTTAATCTTGATTTGGCAACCTTAACCTTTTGAGCCTCTGTCACTCCCTCACACTCAAAGTGGTTCTCCATACCCTCAATCCATTCCATGACAGTGTCAATGTCCATCCTTCCACTGAAATGTAGCAATCCTTCAAAAGCTTTGGTGTTCAAAGCCTTAATAGCCTTTACAAAAGGTTCTTCATTGAACAAGGGATCTAGTTCAGGTATAATGTTATCTATGTCAATGGTTTTCTTGCCTTTGTCCTTGGTGTCTTCACCCCAAGGTCCTTGTGTCCTCTGATCCACCACTTCTTGCAACTTATCCCTTATCTCACTCATAGCTTCTTCAAGGAGTCTATTCTTCTCCTTCTACTCTTCTACCTCCCTAGCCAGCTCTGCATTAGTGACCTTTGTGCTTTCCCCTACTGATTCACCAGTATATAGAGACATACACAGTCCACCAAATCTTTAACCGGCTCTGATACCAATCTGATGGGATGGGGAATGGGATAGACTAGCCTAGTCTATGCTCTTGGATCCTTTCCTTGGATCACCAGGTGCTCTAGCCACACCCTAGGGTCTCTAGGACTTCCTCTACTTGTGGAATCCCCTAACCTTTCCCAATCCACCCACCAACAATTTGATAAACTACTCCTAAGGTCTCACCTACTCATGAGTTTCAAGGAACCCTTACTTAGGCTAATAAGGGCTTGGCTTGTTCCACACCTTCCTAGGTCTTAGAAAGGATAGGTCAGGTCTAATACATGGTTTTTCCACCCATTCATGTGCCCCCAAGAGGTTTCAAGCTTCCTGCCCCTCACCGATTTCACAATTTTGTCTTTTGCCTACAAAATAGGGCTACAAGGATAGTGACCAATTAGGCCTCCTACTCGGTCCTTTAGGGCTCCCTCTTGCAAATGATGCACTTTCTTTTGAAACTTCCTAAAAGACCTACTATTAATTTGGCAAGGGCTCAAGGATTTTCTTGGTTTTAGGCCTCCAAGTGTTCGTACACTACCCTTGGTGGATTTTAAGGTTTTTAAGGGTTTTTTAAGAGGGTTTTTAGGCCTGCCAGGGTCACAATGTAGGTTTGGTGCTCTTGCCACCTTGTCTGGATTGGTGGAAGCTCCTCCTTCACACAAATGGTTCTCCACTCACCCCTCTACAACTCCTCCAAATGGTGCCTCCTCCTCTGACCTTCCTTTCTCTCCAAGACCTCTGCAACTTAACCCTTCCTAGCCGGGCACTATCCAGTCTCGCCTAGGAGTGGGTCTTTATATGACCTCCTTGCATTTTCAAGGGCCCTGCTTGCTTTGAAGTATATTACAAGGTCTATACTCTCATTCCCCATGGTTTCATGGTGATTCCACAATGGGGAATGGAGTTATGAGCCCATTGACACAAACCAGTCCAAAACTGGACAATGAGAAGCAAGTTTACAAACTATTTAAAAACACACACAACTTACAAAACAAAACCTAATATAATTGCTCACAATGAAATTAAATACACCATACAAGACACTCCACATAGTTTTTCTCAAAAATCAATCCATTAACAATCTTCTTTTACTCCTTTTGTGCCAACTGGCAACAAAATTGCAGTCATAGTCAAGTCACTTTGCTTGGGTCGTACAACATCTGACATCCAACCCATTAACTTAGGGTTTTCAATTAATTATAGTACCTCTTCCTTGATCTATGTGCCCATATTAGGTTTGTCCACACTAACCTAAAGATTTTGACCTCTAGGTGGAAAAGTTGCTTGACAACTTTTAAAAGTTGTCATGCAATTTTTGCAACTTTTGAGCAACTTTCTCAATGTTGTTTTTCTTGACTCCTAGACCCATATTGGGATAACCTAAGGACACCACTATGCTAAGAAGGACCCCTAAACACCTCAAAGGTACACATACCCTCTATTTCCAAAAAAATCTCAACTTTTGACTCATGACCCTAGGACCTCAGCTAGGACCCTAACTAAGACCAATGAGCACATGGCTCTTATTGTATATACAATGGCTTCAAAAACAAATGGTGGGAGCCCTTTGAAGGGTTCTCCTGCACCATCTGCACATGCAAAAAGGCCAAGCACCTAGAGCTCACTGCTCAATCACAAAATGAGAGTCACACTGACTACAATTGGATGATTAAATCCAATGATAATGTATTGCTCAAAGTAGCATCTCCATATGCTAGATTCAATACCGGTTTAGCTCTGATATGCTTTCTTCAAACCTTCCTTCAATCGTGAATGGTGTCTGCATGTATGGTTGTGTTGATATTCACATATACCGAATTGCAATCCTTTCCTCAATCATATATTGATCTCACAAATAAGATCTTACATTTATACCATAACCTAAGACCAATTAGGTAGGTTGGCTCTAAAGATATTACAATAAAATCAATTACAAATAAAACAATATCCAATTCATGATGTCGGCTTAATGCATTTACAATAACAACAAAATCATCTCCTTGACGTGGTGTATTGATCTGGAATAGATAAGCCTGTCGGTGTATATCCTGGACCTATTTGCTGGTAACAACAAATATGCAAACTTGAATAAACCAATGAACAAATCACCAAGACAAAGTGTCTAAATGATGTGTTCAACATAACCAAGTAGTCTTCCGGTCTTACCAAGTGCCGGTGATCAATATATCCTGCCAGTGAACCAAATACCGGTGACTGTGCATAAGTCACTTGCTTGCCAGTGAACCAAACCAATTCTTCAAGTGCTGATAGGTATTGATAAGTGTTGACATCAATGACAAAACCATATCAACATATCCAAAATACCAACAATCTCCCCCTTTGGCATTGATGGCAACACAAGATGGAAACACCATCAAAGTACCAAAACAAAAATGCCAAAAACCAAAAATCAACAATCTCCCAAAGAGATCATAACCAGAAATCAAAATATTTCTTTCCAAAGCAACATTCTCTCCCCCTAGGAATAATATGTGTTTTCCAAATGTTTTTTCAATTGTTTTTCCATATCAATCTCTCCCCCTTTGACATCAAATGCCAAAGCAATACAAAAACCATATTCAAATACAAAATACCAAAAAAAATACCAACTCATTATAAAAATACCAACGACTCCCCCTGAGAAGTATCTCTCCTCATCAAATCCAGAATAAAGATTTATCTGTTAATTATGCCAGTTGATGACAAACATCGACTGTCTAAGTCTCTACCGGTGGGGGTATGACCCCAAGCTGATCTCTGAGATATTCAAAAGTCTCCTTAGGCAAAGGCTTAGTAAAGATATCTACAATCTGCTCTTTAGTATTCACATAAACCAATTTCACTTCTTTTGCTTCAACATTCTCTTTCAGAAAATTTAATTTGATAGAAACATGTTTAGTTTTAGAATGTAGTACCGGATTCTTAGATATATCAATTGTTGTTGTATTATCACAATAAATAGTTATAGGTTCCTTGCATTTTACCTTTATGTCTTTCAACATTTTCTTAAGCCATAATACCTGTGTGCAATTAGTTGTTGCTGCAACATATTCTGATTCTGCTGTTGATAAAGATGTGCAACTTTGTTTCTTACTTAACCAAGAAATTAGTATGCTACCAAGAAAAAATGCTCTGATACCAATTGTTAGGTCCCAGAGACAACTGAGAGGGGGGGGGGGGTGAATCAGTTGTCAAATATATTCAAACCAAAATTGAGTTAACCAAACTTAATGCTTAGTACCAGTAAACCAAACTTTATGTCAGTAGACAGTTTATTAGTTAATTGCAGTACCAGTAAAGATTAATGCATGAAATAGAAAGGCAATAACATCCACAACACATAACAACAATATTTGTACATGGAAACCCTATAAGGGGAAAACCCACGGTGTGAAACCTTACCCACAATCAAATGATACTACTGCAGATAGTATGTGTGTACAATATGGGATCTGCACATGTAGAAAGGCCAAGCACCTAGAGCTCACAGCTCAATCACAAAATGAGAGTCACACTGACTACAATTGGATGATTAAATCCAATGCTGGATTCAGTACCGGTTTAGCTCTAATATGCTTTCTTCAAACCTTCCTTCAATCTTGAATGATGTCTACATGTATGGATATGCTGATATTCACATATATACCAAATTACAATACTTTCCTCAATCACATATTGATTTCACAAATAAGATCTTACATTTATACCATAACCTAAGACCAACTAAGTAGGTCAGCTCTAAAGATATTACAATAAAATCAATTACAAATAAAACAATATTTGATGCATGATGTCGGCTTAATGCATTTATAATAACAACAAAATCATCTCCTTGATGTGTCGTGCTGATCTAGAATAGATAAGTTTGTCGGTGTATATCCTGGACCTATTTGCTCGTAACAACAAATATGTAAACTCGAATAAACCAATGAACAAATCACCAAGACAAAGTGTCTGAAAGATGTCTTCGACATAACCAAGTAGTCTTTAGGTCTTACCAAGTGCCGGTGATCAATATATCCTGCCGGTGAACCAAATATCGGTGACTGTGCATAAGTCACTTGCTTGCCGGTGAACATAACCAATTCTTCAAGTGCTGATAGGTATTGATAAGTGTTGACATCAATGACAAAACCATATCAACATATCCAAAATACCAACAATTATTGTGACAGATTATGTAGCTTTCTCTTTGGATGACCTTTTCATGTCTAGTGGTAGTGACATGATGGAGGGTGGGAGCATTCATGTATGATATGGTGGTCACTTTGTGTCTTGTTACAGGTATCTTGATGGAGCACATGGAGCGCTTGGATTCCATGATTGTATATGTGCATGGAGAGATCAATCTCTTGTTCGTGTGACGGATTACTTCTTGTCCCTTATGCAATGTATACAACAAGTGGGAGAATGTTGGGAAATTGGTGTTGTACACCTTGCATAATAATGTTTCATTACCGTATTATTTTATTATTGTGTGAGGTGGACATGGAATTATATTGTAATATCATACTGTATTGTTGCACCTAGGGGCACCTAGATGGACATGCAACATGTAGAGATTCCCTTGGAATATTCTTGTAACCATTGGATGAGTTGTATTGACACATTGGTATTATTCTATTTTATTTGTTTAATATTAGGGAATGTAATTGTGATGAAGTACACAATATTAAATGTGGGTCAAGGGTAGGTAGGAAAAATATTATATTTTATTATCACATGGTTTTGGGCACATGGTTTTGATTTAATACCACTTGGTGGTTTTGTGGGAGCTTGTGTTTATAAAAGCAACCACAAGGGTACTTGTTTGGGTTAGCCAAGTTAGCATTTGTGAAAGAGGAAGAATGTCATGGGATGTGTGGATTCATGCTTGGTCACATGGAGTGCTTGGTTATGGCTAGGTTTTCGAAGGGTTTCCATATTTTTATTGTAATGGATGCATTGCTCATAATAAATGGTGGATGATGCTTTTGGAGGCTAGGTTTTTCCCTCATGAGGGTTTTCCCAGGATATATCTTTTGTCACATTTTCATGGGTATGTTGTCTATTCTTTGCATATGGCTTCTATGTGTTGATTTGATTGAAATCTTAAATGGGTTATGTGGAAATTGTCATAAAGATGGCTGCAAGTTTCCTTACAATCAAGTGCAGTGAGAGATTTACCAAGGTTGACCAAACCAAATAATAATATTTGTAAAGAATGTCAAGTAGGAAAGCAGACAAAAGGAACATTTAAAGGAAAGGAATAATCGTCCACGAAATTGTTGGTCTTAGTGCACACAGACTTATGTGGTCCTACTAGAATAAGAAGTATACAACGTGAGAGGCATTTCATGTTGTTAATTGATGTTCATTCTAGAATGACTTGGGTTGCATTTTTAAGACAGAAGATAGAAGACAAAAGAATTGAAAAAATTCAAGATATTCAAGACAAGAGTTAAAAATGAAGTTAATAGAAAGATTAAGTGTTGGAGGTCTAACAGAAGAGGAGAATTTACTTCTAATGAGTTTAACAACTTTTGTGAGAAACATAGTATTAGAAGACAGTTATCTACCTCGAGGACACCACACCATAATGGTCTAGTGGAAAGAATGAATAGAACCATACAAGAGGCAGCCAAAACAATGATCAAAGGATCAGAACTACTAGAAGTCTACTCGAGAGAAGCAATTCACACATCAGTCTACACTCTTAATAGGATTATATACCGAAAAAGATATGGATAGACATAATATGAACTATGGCATGGTAGAACTGCGATAGTGAAATATTTCAAGGTATTTGGAAGCAAGTGTTATATCCGGAGAGATGAGGATAATCTTGAAAAATTTGACAGTAGAGAAGATGAAGGCATATTCCTAGGATACTCTACAAGGATCAAGGCATATCGGTGTTACAACAAAAGACTAAACAAGATTGTTGAAAGTGCAAATGTGAAGGTTGATGAAGAGATTTCTAAAGACTCTGAAAAATGACAGGATATGAATTTGATGAATCCATTGACAGAAAGAGGGAAGAGAAAACTAGAGGAGAAGCAGAAGAAAAAGAAACCTAGGATTCTCTAATATCTACATCAAAAACCCCAAGGTATGTACAACAAAATTATTCACGAGATCAAATTATTGGAGATAAGAGTAGAGGAATTATCACAATAAGAAAAGCACCTCAAGAACAAGTTATGTTATGTTTACTCTCCGAGACTGAACCAAAATCAGTAGAAGAAGCTTGCAATGATCAAAGTTGGATGAAGGCAATGAGAGAAGAACTAGATCGGATTGATAAAAATCAGACATGTGCACTAATTCACAGACCGGTAGACACGAATGTAATTGGAACAAAATGGGTATTCTGGAACAAGTTGGATAAGGATGAAAAAGTTGTGAGAAATAAAGAAAGTTTGGTTTGCAAAGGTTACATAGGTTGAAGGCATTGAATTTGAGGAGACATATGCCCTCGTTGCCTGAATGAAGGCTATCAAGATGTTTCTTACTTTTGTATCTTTTAAGGATTTCAAGGTTTATCAAATGGATGTAAAGTCACCATTTTTGAATGGAGAGCTAAAAAAAGAAATTTACATTGAAAAATCGAAAGGATTTAAGTTGAGAGATGATCTAAACATTGTTTGTAGATTGAAGAAGGCTCTTTATGGATTGAAACAAGCTCCTAGAGTTTAGTGTGGAAGGCTAGACAAGTATTTGGCTGATCAAGGTTTTCAAAATGGATCTTCTGATGGCAGTTTATATTTTAAAATCGACTCAGGCAAAATCTTAATTGATGTAGGGTATGTTGATGGCATAATATTTGGAGGAATTAATGGCATGTGCATAAAGTTTTCTACTGAGATGCAGAAGGAATTTGAGGTATCCATTATAGGTGAGTTAAATTTATTTCTTGGTTTGCAAGTAAATTAGAATATCAAAGGAATTTTCAATTCTTAGTCTAAATACATTAAATAATTGTTGAAGAAGTTTGGGTTGGAGAATTCTAAATTGGTGTGTACACCTATGACCACCAGATGCAAGTTAACAAAAGATGATAAATCCCCTAAAGCCAATGTAATTCAATACATATCAATGATTAGAGGACTGTTATATCTGATTGCTACCATACTGGATATCATGTATGCAGTCTGTTGACAACTAGATTTCAGCAAGAACCAGAAGAATCACATGTTGTGGCAGTAAAAGAAATTTTGAGATATTTAAAAGGAACAAAAGAGTTTGGTTGTGGTACCCCATAAATTCAGATTTCAGTTTGACAACTTATACAGATACAGATTGGGTCAGAAGTGTTGATGACGAGAAAAGTACAAGTGGTGGAGCATTCTTTCTTGGCTCCCATTTGGTTTCTTGGTCAAGTAAGAAGTGAGATTTTTTGTCTCTATCTATAGTTAAGGCTGAATATATTGCGACATCTTCATGTTGTACATAGATACCATGGATGAAGCAGACTTTGAAGGATATCAGTGTATTGTTTGATGATCCCATCTCAATTATGTGTGATAACACCATTGCAATAAATATTTCTAAAAATATGGTACATCATTCCACAACATAACATATATCTATTCGATATCACTTCTTAAGAAAAAAGGTGTTGGGCAACAAAGTAAAGCTTGAGTATGTAGCTACAAAAGAGCAGATTGCGGATATCTTCACAAAGGCATTGTGTAAGGATACTTTTGAGTATCTCCAACAGAAGTTAGAGGTATTACCCCTTCTTAATTTGAACTAATGTACATTTGGATGTGCATTGGTCCAATGAATTGCTTGAATATTCTTATCTGGACTAATGCTAGGGTGCTTCCTCTAAGGGGGAGCAAAGTTAGTTTTTAGGGGAAGTCTTGCCTGCCTTTTTCCTTGATGTCAAAGGGGGAGAGATGCTGAGAGACGTTGATATGATGATGCAGAGAGAGTTATGTGTTTTTTCATTGATTTTGCCATCAATGAAAAAGGGGGAGATTGTTGAAAATGTGATGTTGATGGTTGTCATTGATGTCAACATATTATTTTGGGATTGGTTCCTTAAGTTGGTAATCTAGAAGATGTATTTCCTGGAATGTTTGGTGCTCCAGAAGATGTTTTATAGTTAACATTCAGTGTTGCTTGTTCATGTTGATGGTGATCTGAATTTCTCTATTTATCGGATATAGTATTGATCGATTGTATTCATGAGTATCTTGGTTCCATTCTTATTTTTTACTAGTTGGGTAGTGCTATTTTAGGTTCGATTCGATCCAGAATTGGAGAATGTGTAACGATATTTGTGTAGAATATGAGTCATAATTTGGGTCTGGTATTTGTGATGGATGTAATGTGTTGATCTATTTGATGAAGCACATTGTGGTATGGTCTACTTCTCATTCCTTTCCAGCACCAGAATGTTTATTGCCGACCTATTTCAAATCTCTATTTGGTCAACTTAGAAGATTATGTTGTTCAAGATCAATATATATAAGAGGTTGATTTGAATGTGTGAAGGTATTGAAGATGTGCAAGCCTGAAAAGGGAAAATCTTATTGATGTTGATTTGTGAAGTATGTTGTTGCTAAGAGGCACCGAATCCAGTTCTGAAATTGCAATTTATGTCATGGTGGTGGATTCTCCTTTATTTCTTCTTCCTTCAACAATGAGCCTTTATAGGCAATGAACCCTCTAACAATGAGCCTTCCTATAGTGAGCATTCTGGCAGTGAGCCACCTTTTGTAAAAATTACCTCATTCACCAGTGTCACCTTAACTGGTACTATATATTGAGAACTAACATTCATCATGGTTTTTCCCTTCTTGGGTTTTGTACATCATATCTAGTGTTTATTGTGTGATCTGTTTTTTGTATGTTCTTTCATGTTATATCTATTTTAATTAATTCTATTGGTTATTTTGAGTTTGTGAAAGAATTGAAAAAAAAAGATTAGTTGTCAACTGATTCACCCCCCTCTCAGTTGCTCGGATATTTAACATGTTGATGGGACCAAATTTGGGTCTTGATTAGGAGGAACAGGGTAGTGGGGCACCCTGGTCTTATTAATTAGGACTTAGATTTGAACAAGGAGCAGAAGGGGAGTTAAAACTACAGATTGTAGGAAGGTGTGAGAAGAACCAAAGAAAACATTAGGCATTGAAAGACAAAATGCCAAGGTGAGGTCTAGGTGAGGATGAAATTATACACAAATACAATTTATGACGCTACAAAGTTATGCATGACACCATGATCAACATAAATGTTAAATATTGACTAAAAGTGAATAAAGATTCTCATGGACCATAGACAATTTCTCCAATTCCCTATATGAAACTATACGAGGAATAACCATCTCTTTGTGTCATTGCAATAAATATACTAATCCAACAAGGTGATTGGAAGAAATGCCAACAAAATAAAATATACATAGTATATACACATGAGACATCTCAAAAGAGAAAATCATGACTAGTTCTCCAATATCAAATAATTGAATAAATATATTCAAGACTAAATCAATAACATGCATAATAGAGGCAACTAGCTATACCATGGATCAAACATCATAAAAATGACCTAATTTGGAAACAAATCTACACTAGAGTAACCATAGTTTTAGGAACCTAACAAGCAATTGTGGAAATCTATAACTATGTCCATCCAAAATACCCTAAACACAATCTTTTCACAATCTACGAACCCTATATTTTGAAATAGGAAAATTATAAAACCTGCCAATTTAGAATAATGTGAATCTAAAATATGCAAGTATCCACTAAAAATATAGGTCAAACATGCATTAACTTTAAAATTGAGATTACAATATAATCTTACATGCATTGTCTCTTTGTCGCCAATTTGGTATCACTTGTGTACCTATGAACAATCTTAACATATCAACTCTCCATCTTGTTCTTGCGACCTTTTCAACATGTTTATCCATTCCTCTCTCTCTCTCTCTCTCTTTGTCATTGTCCAAATATATCAACTTATAGAGTTCTTGAAACACAAGAGAAGCCAAAACCATCAAATATGGCACCCAAAATTCCTCTTCCCATTCCAATTCTCCAAAACTTAGATTGATGTAAAAGGTTATCATTGAAAGAAAGAAAAGTGTGGAAAATGCTTCCCAACACTAACCTAGTGCAATAGATATTACAAGTTTTTTCAAACAAGTCTTAAATGCTATTGTAAAAAGAAACACACATAAAAATAGATAATAAACATTCAAATAGAATATTACATTAAACACATGATATGTGTGGGAAAAACTATTTTAGGAGAAAAACCCTACACTCTCAAAGGCATTCAATTTATAGAGATTTCAAGCAAGGAGGAAGTATCTAGGCTAACCCAAAATAGATGGGCATCCAAAACCAAGTGGCACATTTCACAACCACTTATAAGCATGAAAATGGCACTTGTGCATCATTTTATAGCCCCTCACACATACCTCCAAACTTGGGCGCTCAAAATTTACTATAGTAAGGTATGAGAGATGTTCTTACACACCTAACAACCATCATAAAATCCATCATAACAGGTAGCACTTACAACTATAAGAGAATCTATCATAACCGATCATTAATAGTTGATCCTCTTATAGCTTGTCATAACCCTACTTTGTCACCCACCTTCTCCATGCAAAAGTGTCTCTTAACACTTGTCTACTCTATCATAAAGTTAAGTTCTTACATGTCATACATTATCATGTCATTATGACTTCTTATAGACCACCTAAAGTGTTGACACATGGCAAAATTACTCTACCACAAAGTGAGATGCCTAGCTCTTTATGTGAGGACAAAAGCATCCTTGTCACCTCCCAGCATGATGAAAACTCATTGTGCCAAGTCGTACTAGAAGATGAAATAAGACGTGCAAGAAATTACAATATAGGCATAAATTAAATTTATTAAATAGATAATAGATAAGAAATATTAAGTTTGAGACACCTTAATTCCCAACTTCCTTACACTTTTTGAATACCTTAGTAGAACCAATATGAACAAGATTTAACTATTAGGGGTTGAGAGGCCCATAGACTTTGAATACCATTTGAACTTCTATATGCTCATAGGTTTTGTCAATGCATCTGCAACATTCGTCAAAGTGTCAACCTTTTTCTAATTTCACCTTCCCATCATCTATCATATGTCAAACAAAATGAAACTACACATCTATGTGGTTTGTTTTGGCATTGAAAGTCAGATTCTTTGCTAAGAAAATGACACTCCAAACTATCACAATATATAATAATCATCCCTTCATCAAAACCAATATTTGATCACAACCATCTAAGACAAATTACTTCCTTACAAGCATGAGTAGCTTCTTTATGCTTTACTTTTGTTGTGGAAAAAGTGATAAGTTTTCTCTTATTCATCTAGCTAATACAACCACTGAACATAGTGAGAACATTGTCACTAGTAGATCTTCTATTGTCAATGTCACATGCCTAATCTAAATCCACATATCCTCAAATAGTCATAGAATGTTGAGGTCCAATAGAATAACCATGAGAATGAAATGAATACTTAGAAGTACCCCTAAGATATCTACTCTTAACTACATCCCAATGCACCCATCTAGGACTAGTCATGTATTAACTTAGGACTCCCACTGCTTGGGCAATGTTTGGCCCATATCATACATAAGACTGCCAACAAGACTTTCATATGGTACACTGGTCATGTCCTCCACCTTAGTAGGATATTTTGGACAATCTTCCACACATAAAATTGTTCCCTATGCAATAAGGACTATTATAGATCTATAAGCTATCATGCTAAATATTTACAACACCTAATTCACATACTTACTTTGGCTTAACCATAGCTTTCTAATAGATTTGTCTTTTCTTATATCCATTCCCAAAATGTGCCCATTTGTACCTAGATAATTCATATCAAAGTATGTTGAGAAATGAAACTTCAAATAAAAAATAAACAATCCATTCTCAAATAGTAACATATCACCCACAAACAATGCAATAATGATAATCCACCCAATATCGATTTTGAAGTAAATTGAGTGGTCAGATCTAGACCTCTGAAATCCCAACCTCAACAAATAGGTATCAAACTTTTGGTAGCACATCCTAGAAGATTGTTTTAGATGATACAAACTTTTTCAACTTGCAAACTAGACTTTCTTTACCTTTCGCCATGAAATGATCTGGTTGTGACTTATAGATTTCTTCCTCCACGTAACCATGAAGGAATGTTGTCTTTACATCCATCTATTCAATATCCTAGTCATGAGATGTAGCAAGTGAAATAATAACTGAATGGATGTCAACTTTACAACAAGAGAGACAATCTCACCATAATCTATTCCCTCAACTTGGGAATACTCCTTCGTGACCAACTATTCTTTATGCTTCTCAACACTACCATCAAGACCTAACTTCTTCTTGAACACCCATTTACATCCCATGAGCTTATGTTCTTTCGGAAAAGATATGAAATACAAAGTATTATTCTTATTCAAAGAAGTCATCTCTTTGTTAATGGGCTTTATCTAAGAATTTGCATCACACATGCTCGTACTCTCTCTAATAGCTCTCAACCCATTACTATTAGCTATCAAAACAAAAAAATAATTGAAATATAACATTGAATAACCAAACATGATTTGTTGTTGTTTGATTCTTTTATACCTCCTCAAAGACTGAGGTTGAGGTTCTTCATCTTTTTTTAAACTTTCAGATTTTCTAAAGCTCTCCTCAACATTAGGTCCATTAGGACCTCATAGTTCCTCTTTCTCAAGGGTAGATGGAAGTTGAACTACCTCCTTATTTTGTTTCTCCTCTTTCTCTAGCTACAACTCAATAGCGAAAGGTTTCATCTCTCTAAAAATAACACTTATGTTGTAGCGAACCTTCTCTGACACTAGATCCTAAAGCTTGTACCCTTTTATTACACCAACACCATAACGATAAATATGCATTTAATAGACTTTTTCTCCAACTTAGATCTTTTTTCACTCAAAACGTGAACATAAGCTTCATAACCAAATACTCTAAGATGTCTCATTAAAGGATTTTATCCCAAATAGACCTTTATATATGTCTTATCAACAAGTGTCGATGTGAGAGATCTATTTACCAGATAGCGGGCAATGGCTACAACTTTGGCCCAAAACTTTTGTTGGAGGCCAACACCACTAAGTTTACTCCTAGATCTCTCCATCAATGTCCTCTTCATCCTCTCAACAAATCCATTCTATTGAGGGGTGAATAGAGTTTTCTTGTGCCTATCAATCCCATGGTCCTTACAAAACATGTCAAAGTTTTCCAAATAGAACTCACTATTGTTTTCAGTCCTCAAACATTTAATCTTTCTACTAGTCTGATTTTCAACAAGAGCCTTAAACTCTTTAAATTGACTAAAGATTTTAGAATTGCTTTTGAGAAAACAAACAAAGGAAATTTTGGGTTCTTAGCTAAGAAGATCACACTTTGACTGTCATAATAAATTGTCATTTCACCATGTTTTATTCGAATATTTGAGTAGTTATCATATACTCAACTCCAATAATGGAAAAAGAAACCATAACCTTTCACTTATTCATCAATTTGATTATACCTGAAAATAAAAAAATAAGCATACAAGCACTATTTTGATCATATGCTATCAATATCACCAGCCTAGTTTGAATATATATAACCATGAATATCAAGGGAAATCTCATCTCTTATAAAATTGTACCCTTCATTTATAATTGTGATAACATAAGGAATACTTTAAGATACCCTTCAAATGTATGGTCTCATTCAAATACATCCTAATGAACTCTACATGATAAGATATATATCTAGATTGCTTCAACAATGTCTGGTCTACTACAATTCATAACAAACATCAAACTTCCAACTTCACTCTACTTATGTCTTCCATGTCTGATGGTGATATTGGACAATTTGAAGCACACTGGTCTACAATCCTACATGTTAAACCTTTGTAAAAATGGATTGGCATACTTAGTCTAACCAAGCCATATTCTATTCACTTTATCTCTTCTAATTTTCATCCCAAGAATGTGTTTAGCTACACCAAGATCTTTCATTTCAAATTTAGCTACAAGTTGAGACATTAGTTCTAAAATCATACATTTCTCGTTACGAATAAATAGCATATCATCACTATACAATGCATTAAAGAGGAAATGATCACTAGATTAGATTTATAATAAAGACAATGATTAGATTTAGAACACTCAAATCCCAACCACAACACATATGTATCAAATACATATGTATCAAATTTATGATACAACATCCTAAGGTTCTATTTGAGACCATACAAAGATTTCTTCAATTTACAAACTAAATTACGTTTATCTTTCACCATGAAGTTCTCTAGCCATGTCATTGTTAGACTAATTTGTCATTGATGTCACAACAAAATATGCAAATGTGAAAAATATTTTATGAATTTAGACACAGTTATAGCATGTAAAATATGAATGCATCGGAAGGACGCATAATGAATATCAACATATCTAATTTTGTACATATGGCACCAAATGGTCTGGCAACTACATCGAACAAACTATATCAAACAAGTTTTATTCGCAGTTCATATCAGTTCAAGTCACAATTCATAATGTTTCAGTCATAGTTCATTTGATGATAGCATATATTGCTTCTTTTGAAACGTTTGGAGATGTCCATTCTTTTTTGTTTCGAATCGCCTATGCCAAAACAAAATACACATTAAAATAAGAGCTACGCTTCAGCTGGAGTCCCTGCCTAATCCAGGGAAAATAGCAAAGATTGACAGGAAAATTGATTTCCATAATGCTGTTTTTCAGTTGATGAGTTGAATTGGGATTAAATTCTGATTGAAAAAAACATAATTTAATCAGTGTTTGAAATATTTTGCTAAAGGCAAGGACTAATAAATATAATTTTAGATAGATATGACATGATGGTATTCTTATGCAGACATTATGACAAGAGATATCATATGACCTCAAAAACCTTTTAAATTGCGTTCTCAAATAATTTCATATCAAGAGCTTGCTGCAATTGGTTAATTTAATGAGCCCAACATGTTAAGAATTGATATTTTTGAAAGATAACATAATAGTTTTGGAAGATAGCACAGTGGTTTCAATAAACATTCTTAATCTAGACAATGAAAATGAAGCCGAGAGTTATTGATAGAGAGTGCAATGTTTTGAGCATAATGATATAAAAGTTTGTTGAGAATCATAACCAGCTATTCACATCCAAACTTAAAGGCCTTAGTATTCCCTCAATTGCCAAATGGGAGTATAGACAAAATCAATGGGAAAGATGAAAGCTTTTGTAATATTTATTTTTCCCTTCTACCCAAAATCTGAAAATGATTGTTTTGCCTCTGAAATATCAGTATCAATGCTTTAAATTTAGAAGTAATTCCACTTTATCAATTCAAAAGTAGATACCATATACCCAATCCTCTCACAGAGAGTTACAAAGAGAATCCCAAGATCTCATAAATAGCTACACAATCTTGTTCTACTGTTAACAATATGGGTATCCTTTTGTTAACAATATGACTCAGAAGAATCCATCTTATGTATATTGCCATGCACTGGAGGTTGTTAGTAATTTTATTGCAGTTTGTATTCATTTGCAAGTTTTTAGGCATGCTGGAAAATTAATCTAAATGATCAATGGAAAACATTGATACCAGCTACCGTGGATGATAAAAAAATAATAGAACTGTTCTAGAATGAAATAAAACACAACAAAAAATGATCTATCTCTGTATAGACTCGTAAAAACAAAGTCAAAACTCGCTAAAACCATGTGGAAAGCCACTTACCTCAAGATTTTTGCACAAGAAATAATTCAAGTGTATTATAAAACAAAAAAAAATTCAAAAAAAATTATTTATCGTTGAAATGATGACTCTAAACATAACCCGTGTAAATGCATAGTTGCACAAAATTATTGGATGAAATCTTTGAAGCACATAAAGAGGAGGACCTTGACCTCTACTCGGTTGGGATTTGATAGCAGCTCAGTGATAACAAGGAAAACAAAAATCTTTTAATCAAAAGGGAAAAAAATTATGAAGGGAACTTCCTTTTCAATCCTCAATTTGAAAGCGATTAAGGAGAATTGTTCTTCTAGGCATGTATGCAAAATGTGGTAGCAGAAAAGAAGGCACGTAAACTGCTTTCAAGAATGCCACTACCCGCCAACAACCCTAGTTCAAGAAATTGAAAATAACACGGATGCTGGTTTATCTAAAAGCTCTAAATAATATGAACTTTCTCAAGTATCCCAAACTTGAGAGCCACATTTAAAACAAATTTTAATCTCAATCTATAGAATGATGCAAAATCCATTAGTTCAATTCATAGTAGCATTCCATTTACATGTCATTCAGATAGTAAATTGAAAGTGTAAATTGAATTCAGTAACAAGATAACCTCAAAGATCTCAAAAGAATTAATAAGCAACATTGATGTATGTTTTCTATACAATTTATAAGGAGGCCATGTTAAATATGTGTTATCATTTATATTTTATACACAAAATTAGTTCTGAAAATTGTTTACCAAATAACTATAAATGTACATTTTAGTAACAAAAATGGTACAATGATTTGGACAAGAAAGTAGGATTCAATAGTCTTTAAATACTATGTTGTGCCTGGCCAGATTCCATGTTTAAGAGTCCAAAATTCATAGCAGGACATGAATAACAGTTGCAAAAAGCTATTAACGTTCTCAAAGAGTTTTTACACTTAATATTTTTGGAGGAAATAGGCAGAATTGACAAAGTTTCAAACTTGAGGGAATTGTGTGATTTCATTTGAGTATGTTGAGTATGGCATTTTCTTTTATTGAATTGGCTTCATTGTGGATATTTTGATTTCTTTGAGCTTATGCATTCACAAATCTGGAAAAATAAAATAAAAAAATAAGACATTAATGGCTTGGTTTTCTAGGTTGTAAATAGTTGTAAATGTTAACTAATGCAGGAGCCTACATAAACCTAATCAAACTGACAACTTGCTGCATCAATGCATAACAAAGGAAAAATAGTAGATGCTTTTTACAATCTCGTGAAACAATTGTTATGCTCGGTATTATTCAATTTATAATAATCAAATAAATCAATAAGTTGTGATAAAATGAACAATTACACTCTAAATTTTGAAGCTGGCTCATGGCGGGCTCATGGCGGATTCGAATCAAGGCCAGGCAGGGAGTATGGTAGGCTATGGAGCCCACGATTTTTCTCTATTAGAGATCCTTCGCCGGTTGTAAAGAAATCAGTGTGCTTTCAAACTCCACACTCATATCATATGCCTTCGACCACATAGGGAAAGAAGAATCATAACTTTCAAAGGAACTCCTGGCTGGGCTCTAATGCTTAGGCCGCAAGCTCTCGAAAACACTTAAGCTTGGATTCCCAGGCCAAGATAGTGGCAACAGGCCCAAATAATATCCCAATCCCAGCTAGGGTTCAGAAATGCCCTGCATCCAACGCAACTCTGGCCCGCAACCATGATTGTTGCCAAACCAAGCAACCTTTCCCTATAGCCGTACCTTGCCTTTTAGGAGCACCAAATCTTTGGGTTTTAAAAAACCATCTTTTCATTGTCTGCCTCCTAACTTTGCATGCAAGGACTAGCAATGGAGCTGGAAATCCATGGGTAGCAAACTTTTTGTTCTACCTTCTGATTCCATGAACCCCATGATTGCCCGACTCAAAGAAAATGCCTTTTTTGCACAATGGTGTGGTATATGCGGAAAAAGCAAAGACATAATCTCCTGGTGGATGTCCTCTTTTCTAGGTTTGGTCACAATCAGACAGTTGCAGAATGATTTCTTTCTTCTAGAGTGTGTCGACTCGTCCCTAAAGAAAGCAATCACGAAAGGTTGCTCGTTGTTCTTTCAAGGGTCATCTTTCAACTTTATAAATTGGAAACCAAGCTTTGATCCTGTGAAACATAGATTTGAGAAATCCCCTGTCTAGTTGTCTTTAGTACTAGGTCTTCCATCTGAGTTTTGGTGCCCGGAGGCTTTGCTGAAAATAGGTGATGCTTTAGGATCCCTAGTGGATATTGAGGAGGATTTCCTGAAAGGCCTTAAAGGAGATGTAGCAAATATCTATGTAGAGATTGATCTTAAAAAAGGCTTCTATAGCGACCTAGAAATTATTTCAGAAATGGGAAGATGGAAATAGAAAGTGAGAAGGCTGGGTAAGGAAACCCCTGACAAATGTATCCTTCAAAACCAAATAATAAAAAATAGTTCGATGACAGCCTCAATGGGTGCTATCCACCTCACACACCAACCTCAACAACGAGAAACCCCAAAGAAAGAAGGTTAGAAGTTGGTCAGGGCTCAGGATAATCTATTGGTTCCACCAGCAGTGGATGCAAATCAGCTAGGCAAGAATGCTATTCAGCATACTCAAGACAGAGAACATGTTTCCTCTCACGTGCCTTCAGCTCCTCTAGAGTCATAGATTCTTCACACTCCTAGATCTAATCACTGCCCTAAAGAGTCTCAAGGCGAGTTGTTGCACTGTAGTATAGGTATGGTCTCTCCAACTAGTCTTCCTTCTCCTCATAGTTGTCCCCCTCTCATTCTTTCCCCGATTGTAAAGTTGCAATCTCAAAAAGCGGTTAGAAGTCTATTTGGTAAAAAAAAAAACTCCCTCCCTCACTAGAGGAGCTTTTAACATCTTCTCCCAGCCTCCTATCAAGGTTCCAAAAAAGAAAAACAGTCTAAGGCGTAATAAGCATAAAGGTTCCCTTCAGCAAATGAAACCTATCAAAAAACCCTTGCATATTACTAAAATCCTGCAGGAAGAGGAGGTCATTGAAAATGATCTTAAAGCTGATTTAGAAGAGGACCTTGAGCCCCTTCCATTTGATGGTGAGATTTACTCTCCCTCGGAATTTCCCTCAGCATAACAGTTTCTTAACCTATCGATGGATAGTCCAAACCCATCCATGATATCACTGACTTTAGCCCCTTAAGATCTGGGCTTCTCTTTAGGCTAGAATGCTAAGAAACTTCTGTAGGATCTAATGGTCCAGGATGAAGACCCAGACACAATTTTAGATACCCCCCTAGCAATCCTATACTCTCAGGTCAAGGAAAAAGGAAGCTAGGCCTACATCAGAATCAAGAGGGATTGGAAAAACCAGACTTTGGCTCTTCCCCTCCTAATAAGGGTTGCAAATCTCTTATGGAGGCCAGATCTTTAGATGGTGCTGCTGAGAACCAATCAAAACTTCAAGACCTTTGGAAAGTAGGGAAGGGGAATCCCCTTCCTGAACATCAATGAAAATCTTATCATGGAATGTTAGGGGCCTCAATGCCCCTAACAAACAAAGGGTGATCAAAAGGAGGATTCTTTTGGTCAGTGCAGATATCATTTTCTTACAAGAAACAAAGTTAGACAGTATGCAAGCTGTTGTGTTTGGAAGTGGAATTAGCTCCCATTTTCAAACATTCTCACAAGTGATAGTGGATTCAGAAGGGGCTTCAGGAGGCCTAATGATAATCTGGAAGCCTTCCCAAGTTAAAGTTGCTGGTATTGCTTCAAATAGAAACTGGATCTTGGCTAAAGTTTTTCATCTCCAATCCAATTCAACTTTCTTTGTTATAAACATTTATGGCCCAGTCTCCCCCCTCAAAAAATGACTTTTATGGTCTTCCTTAGACGAAGTCCTATCTTCATTAACTAAGGAACATCTTTTATAGGAGGAGACTTCAATGCTATCAGAAGAACTTCTGATAAAAGGGGAGGATTAAGCCGTTTAGGTGGATCTCAGTAGGACTTCAATGACTGGATTGATAGGAATGGTCTGATGGAAATAGACTCAGGTGATGTATTCACTTGGACAAATATAAGGAAAGGATTTAGCAATATAGCGGAAAAAATAGATAGATTTTTTTGGCAAGGAGATTTGAGGTGCTTCCCTTTCTTCCCCTCCTGTTCGGTTATTCCCTGTTCAGGATCAAATCATTATCCCATATTGCTCTCCTTGCTTGGCAACAAGGCAAGCTGCAGAGCCCCATTCAAGTTTGAGAACATGTGGATGAAGGATCAAAACTTTTTGACTTTGATAGAAAACTGGTGGAAGGGAGTTTTGGTGGAAGGCTCAAAACTCTTCTGCTTTATTGCTAAATTGAAAATTGTCAAGCAAAAACTGCTTCAATGGAACTCCCAGCACTTCAATAATATCTTCTCAACAAAAATTTCAATAGAAGAAAGAATGGTAACTCTAAATGACAAGATCATCCTGGAAGGTATGGACCAGGAATCCTTCCAACAAGAAAAGATGCTCCTATTGGAATATGAGGATATATTATCTAAAGAAGAAATATTTTGGAAGCAAAAATCTAGGGAGAATTGGTTTAAAATGGGAGACAAAAACACCAAGTTCTTCCACAATGTAACAAAGATTAGAAGGGGCAAGAATTGGATATCAAAACTGGAGGCTAAGGACAACCAAATCATAGAGGACTCTGAGGAGATTAAGAAGGAAATTATCACTTTCTTCTCCAATCTTTTAAATAATCAAGAAGGTTCCCAATTGCTGGAGCAAAAAAAGATGTTGGAAGTGATCCCCAGGATTATCACAGATGAGAAGAATCAAAATCTTAATGAGAGAATAAAGCTAGATGAAGTATTTCAAGCCCTTAATCAACTGCCCTCGGGTAAAGCTCCTGGCCCAGATGGTTTCCCAATGGATTTCTTTAAGAAGTGTTGGCACATCTTAGGTCAGGATCTTGTGGAAGCCCTTGAATGCTCAAGAAGATCAGGAAGGATTCTTAAGGAAGTAAACAACACGTTCATTGCCCTCATCCCTAAGAAGGAGAATGCGTTAAATCTGGGAGATTTCAGACCTATCTCACTTTTCAATACTGTCTATAAAATCCTTTCAAAATCATGATGAATAGAATGAAGCCCCTCATGGAATCAATTATATCAGAAGAACAAACAGGGTTTGTAGCAGGTTGCTCAATTCTTGATGGAGCTATAATAGCACAAGAAGCAATTCATACTCTCCAAAGCACAAAAAGACTAGGTATGATGATTAAAGTAGACATATCAAAAGCTTATGATAGTGTAGATTGGTGTTTCCTTTGCAAGGTTACGCAAGGTTATGCAAGCTTTTGGCTTTGCAAAACATTGGATTGATTGGGTATTTGAATGCATCTCCACTCCGAAATTCTCAATCTTGGTAAATGGGAAATCGGAAGGTTTTTTCTCCTCATCAAGAGGAATCAGACAAGGAGATCCTATCTCTCCTTTTCTCTATATAATAATGGGGGAGGTTTTGGGCAGGACAATTAAAAGAAGCCACATGAACAATCTTTTAGAGGGAATCAAAGTAACCAGAAACTTTGCAGTCACACATCAGCAGTTTGCAGATAATAATCTCCTCTTGGGGGCAGCAAAAATCAAAGAAGCATCCCATCTAAAACAGATTCTAGATACCTTTGGGAAAGCTTCAAGCCAAATAAGAAATAAGGATAAATCGAAGGTCTATTTCTTTTCTACCTCTAAACCCTTGCAGTCCAAAATACTTACAATTTTGGATTGTAGTGAAGGATCCCTCCCTTGTATCCATTTGGGTATCCCAATTGAACATGGCATGAGGAATGCTAAATCATGGGATCCTCTTGAACTTAAAGTGGATCAGACCTCAAACTCTTGGAAAGGGAAATGGCTATCTTGGGCGGGCAGATTAGTGATGATTCAAGCAGTGATATCGACTCTACCCATTTACCTATTATCCATCCTATCTCTCTCAGCAAGTGCCAATGCCTTCCTAATTAAGAAAATGAGGGATTTTTTTTGGCAAAATACAAAGGAGAAACATAGAATAGCTCTAATTTCATGGGAAAAAATAATTAAGCCCAAGGTCCTAGGGGGTTTAGGCATTAAGGACCTCAAATTGCAAAACAAAGCTTTAGGGGCCAAACTAGTTTGGAAGTTCATTAAGAATCCCAACACCACATGGGCTAGAATGCTAGCAACCAAGTATTTACCAGACCAAGAACCTCTCAATCTTCTAAGAGAAAACACATTCCCTAAGGGATCGAGAACATGGAATTTTATAATCTCTTGCAGAACTCTGATTTTAGAACAACTCACATGGGACATCCGAGATGGATTATCTAGCCTTTTTTGGGAGGATTCTTGGGGAGGCTACCCACCTATTGGAAGTTCCCTTAAAATTCCTATAACAAAGAACTGGCTTAAGTGTCACTGGGGTGTCAGAGTTAGAGATTATTTGATTGAAGATGGCTCACCCAACTCTCAAAGTTGGAAGTGGAAATCATTGGAAGGAGCTCCAACATCAAGGAATGAACTAGATCAACTCTCAGAGCTCCTAAAAGCAAGAAATGTAAACCCGACAAAAGGGAATGACTCTTTAATATGGGCACCTTCCAAAATAGGGCACTGCAATCCTAAAGATGGTTATAGAGTGCTAGTTAGCAACACTTCTCAAGATCAACTGGATATTCCAAAGAAGTTGTTTTGGAGCTCTAAAGTCATTCCTAAGGCAGGGATCTTTGCATGGCTAGCCTATCAGAGAAAGATCTTAACTGCAAAAAAGTTCACAAAAATGGGGTATGCAGAACCCTCTAGATGCATCATGTGCAAAGATCAATCAAAGTCAGTGGACCACCTACTACTCAATTGTCCCTTTGCCTCCAAATGCTGGCGTTGGCTCTGCGCTAAACTTGGGCTGATCACAACCCTGCCAAATGACATTAAATCCCTATTTCAAATCTGGCATATCCCAAGAAAGGAGACCACCCTGAGCTCAATTATGGAAGTATACCCATCATGTTTAGTCTGGGAAATTTGGAAGGAAAGGAATCGTAGGCTATTTGATGACAAATCTAGAAGATTAGAAACAATCCTAAACTCAATTGAATCGGTTATAGTGGACTCAGTCAACCGCAAGTTATCCTTCTCCTTGGAACCACCTAAAGATTTCTCATCATGGGATGAAAGCATTAAGAAAAATTGGCATGGAATCAAGATTCCTCCCTCCTTTGGGCAAAAAGACAACATGAGAAAAGTTGCTATCTGGTCTCCACCAAACCCTGGTTGGATTAAACTAAATTTTGATGGTTTTTCTAGAGGCAATCTAGGTCCTTTAGGCATAGGATATGTAATCAAAGACCACACAAGAGCAATACTTGGGAAAATGGCAAAGCCGATCCCCCCAGACACAAACAACATAGCAGAATTCAAAGCATTGCAATTTGGATTGATAGATTGCATAAAGAATGGTTTAAATAAAATTCTAGTGGAGGGTGATTCAGAGATAGCAATAAATGCAATCAAGAGGAAAAAAACTCCAAATTGGAGATTGCAGGGAATCCTAGACAATATAATTGCAAGCCTGGATAGAATAGAAAACTATGAAGCAAAGCATATCTACAGAGAAGCAAACTCAAAGGCAGATGCTCTCTCAAAAATTGCTGCTCAAGGAACCTACATCTACAGGCAGGATCAGGGAAATCTGCCAGTTGTCCTACAAAACCATCTCACTTGACAGGCAAGGGCTTCAAAGGATATCAAGTTCAGACGCAAGAGTCACTCTCAGGAATATGTGAAAGCTAGTTAAAGCTACGTTAACAGGGCAAACTTTAAACTTAACCTTGGCGGCTAAGTGAAACGGCTACCTCAACTCAAATTTAAATCTTACCTATTTCAGGTAGACTGGGCCCGTATTTAGTGACGTCACCCAAGCTACAATTATGAGTTAAGTTCCCCGAATCACCTGTCAAGACCTAGCTGGCAAACCATCAAATCCATTTATGTTGCATGGCCCGAACGGTAGATTTGGCATGTCGAGGACAAACATCACTCGCCACCTTAGCTGGCAAATTTAATGCAAATTTGTCCCTCATCATTTGGTGTAAAAGAGCGTGCCAGCCTATTTCTTCGTATTGCCTTCTGCAAATTGATTTCACTCTCTTGCCAATTAATTTTAGAGCTCTGGTTTTTAATTCCTTCCTTGTTGATAGCCTGCATTTCCAATCATGTCGACAGAGCTTCCTTTCAGATTCATAATGAGTGTTTATCCTAGGCCCATCTCCTGTTTTGGAGCACACTCCAATTTCTCTTTCGGCGTTGACACGCCAAGTTTCATTCCAAAAAATAATAGACTTGAGGCTCAAGCGCCTTCTCCTCTTCTCGGATTTCCCTCTCATTTTGGCAGTCAAGATGATCTTGGGTAGTGGGCACATGAATAGAGATGAGTATCCATGGGACAACACTAGCATCTCCTCCAGGTTTGTTGCCTCATTGCTAGATTTAAACTGCTAAGCAGGCTGTTTGGACCCTCAAGAAGAAGATTTTCCTAGAGGAGGTTACCCAAGAGCTCCAAGAAATCCTAAATAAGGCAATTCATGAGTATGGGGCTCCTCGACCAAGCGACAAAATCCTATGCAATGCTCATGGCGAACTGATTAACTACTATCCTTTCCTACTCGACCTGAAAGGAAAGGACTTGGATAGGCATAGGGTATTTGCTGGAGTTGGCCTTGGTTACCTTAAATGGCGGTTTCTGGGAGAAAATTCAGAAGACCAGGGCAAAGAGGATGACCTAATTCAATTTGCCAGAATTAACGACATGCTGCCCATGAAAGCAAAAGATGATAACCCTCAAGTGGAGCAGGCAGGTAGGGACAGTGCTAGCAGGGGTTGTTGCGGTTCTAGGTGTGGTCATGGCAAGGGCCTCCCTCCGAGCAAAGGTCGTGGGCATGCGAGGAATGCGAACCTGCAACCTGAAGCTGAGAAGGAAATTGCAAGATAGGTTCCTTTGAGTTTTGTAAAAAGTTTACTATTTTAGACTTGAGCGATAAATTTTAGTTTTAATTAGTATAATTTCTGTTAATAGGGCAGTAAAGCATCAGCCACTTAGACTTTTATATTTTTAAAATTAAAATCTTAAGACTCCATGTTATACTCAGAAGGACATATATGTCTTCCATGGTCTGCTAGTCTAGTTGAATTCCTTCTTGACCTCCCAAAAGGCATATAGATGCTACCAGTATAAATTTTGTTAAAAATCCACTAGCTATGTTAGCTCTGTAATTTTTTTGCATAATCAATATAATCCTGGCTCTGCCTTTACCGATGAAAAAAATAATAATGACACTAGAATCAGATAATACTTGTTAATAACTAAACTACACAATAACAATAACAATTAGTAAAATAACCTGATTCTAACTCTGATATATTCCATTGATTTTTAAATCAACAAAGAATTGTGATATTGAACTTAATTCTATGCCAAAAACAAGATCACAATTAACTGCATTTATCTAGACATATCAAGTAATTAACGAAATTCAAGAAATAATATATTTTTTCAAAACCAAGTGTAGATCAAATCAATTAACTCTATCCAAATGTAGTACCCAGTAAATGAAGTGACTGGTTTTATGAGGTCAATGGAGAGATATGGTTGAAAGCTATTGCAGTCTCCAAGTCATTTGATTAAAATATTTTGTACATTATTTGTAGTGCTATCATGATTAAATTCATAGAAAACAATAACCTTTGAAAAGGGTTGAACATGGTTGAGAAGAATGAATTAAATACCGTAGGAATATTTAGGAAGTTGTACGTAATTTGGACAATATCTATGCAATGTGCAAACTATGAATTCAATATAGAAAGGTCTAAGTATAAATTATTCCTTTTATTTCTTAGCAAATCTGTGGAATTATTTGAGGAAATGCATAATACAAATGTGGTTTCGTGGAAATCGATCATTCCTAGATATGCGCAAAATGATCTTGTTGAAGAAGGCCTTGGAATTATTTAAGCAAATGCAATTGATAGGTATAAAGCTTATAATAGCAAATTTTGCAAGCATACTCCCAGCATGCGCCAAAATGGGTATGGAAATTCATAAAAAAATAATCCAAAGCAGATTTTTGCCAGCTACTGTAAATTATGATTGCCTTGGTAGACATGTATGAAAAATGTGGAAGCATAGAAAAGGCGCGTGAATTGTTTGGATGAATATATCATCAAAAAAAATTTCATGGAATGCAATGATTCCAAAATATGTAGAAAATGGTCCTCTTGATGAAGCTTCAAGGATTTTCAAAGAAATTCCCCAACGAGATGTGTCATCATGGAATGCAATAAGTACAAGATACGCGCAAAATAGTCTTGCTAATAAACCCTTAGAGATTATTAAGCAAATGCAGTTTGAAGGCATAACCAAATTCAAGCACCATTACCAGCATCCTCACAACTTGTGGCAGAATGGGAGCCTTGGAATAGTCTGTGGAGATCCATGAAATACCAATTCAAAGTGGATTTTTGTTTGATGTTGTGATTGTGACAACCCCGATAGATGTGTATGCAAAATGTGGAAGAATAAAAGATGCACTTAATTTATTTGATAACATACATCATTCTGACTTGGCCTCATGATCTGAATTATGGATTCGGATGACAACACTTGAGTGACAACCTGCGGTATTGTAAATTTTGTTTCCAAGAACAGGAAAGCATAGAATTGAAGCAAGCCAAAAAGTATTGTATTCAATTCAAAAATTCAACATATAGTAGTCCAAGGGATTCCAAGGGTCACCAACAACTCCTTGAGAATCGAAAAACCAACAGTCATATCAGGTTTATTTACATAATAAAATATAAAACTATGTAATTTTTCAAAAAACTATATAAAATTTGTCCTAACTTTAACTAGGCATAACTTTCTGCACAGGTTTTGAAATTACTAGCCGTTTAACTCATTGGAAAGGTCTCCAAGAGTTGAATTTGCCGCTTTCGAGGACTAAAAATGCCCTGAAGGCCTTCAAAAATGCCATTTACTAACATATAGAAAAACTAAAAAAATATGAAAATATTTTTTCAACTATTTCAAATTTTCTTCTGATCACCTCATGGACTGAAATAATTAAGGGATATACATAGAATGGTGTTTTTGATGAAGCTTTAATGTCTTTCAAAGAAATTCCTGAGCGAGATGTGGTATCATGGAATGCAATCATTGATAGATGTTTACAAAAATGGGTTTTTTATCAAGCCTTGCATATTTTTTAGGCATATGCAATTGGCAACAAAAACTTGTCGGATATCTTACCCAACAATATATTGTGTATCATTGTGAAGCTTCCACAATCTCTTTACAAAATCTCTTTTAAAAAAACTTTTCTACTACTAAGAGCACTATAATTTTGTTTGACAATACAGGTGCTTCTTGTGAAGATCATGGTTATGTCTCAATCAGCTAGGCTACCTCAATGAATGTAATAAAAATATTACAAGCAAAAACCAAACTGCAAACTAAGCAGGAAAAGATAAGATCAAGATTATTCTTTTGCTATGGACTATACACTTTTCCCTGGACCTCATTTGCCAAAAGAAGTACTTTTCTGCTATAAAAATGAGTAATGATACCTAATAAGATACATACAAATTGAAAGGGACCCAAACTGCAGTAGCATGTAGGGAAAAATATGAGCATTCATTTACCATATGCAAAGTGCAATAGCAAGCATCTGAGCATGGTGTGCATACAATGTGCACTTGTAAATGAAGAAACCCAAAAATGAGCCATCAAAATACCAGAAATGAGGTAGTCTCTCAAAGTGTTACTCAGTCTAAGTCAAGAGCACGATTTCTCCATTTTCTATTTATTTATAGCTTAAATAGAACACAACCAAGGGATTACAGGATACGTGCAGCTGGAATTCTGTCAGCTTCTTCTATTTTTCGGGTGATTTTCAGCAAGAATCTCTGCCTTTCTCTTCCTGAGTGTTGAAAACTACTAGATAGAAACGTTGTTCAGCAGAGGCAAAATGAAGAATAACAACAAACTAGTTTTGTTTCTAGGAACCTCCACGTTAAGCATTCTGCAAGATGCCAGCAAATACCCTAGTGTTACGTGCAGAAGACACGTCCACGACTAAAAAACAACTCACAGTCAAAAAATGTGCACCTTAAAATATTGAATGATTTTCCAGTAGTAAAAGAAAATAGTACCAGGAAAAATTTGTACAGTCAATCATAAAATAAAAATTATTATTAATAAAATCACTTTAATAGCAAAATTAGAGAGGAGCATACAGATGCTTCCAACAAGAATTTTGTTAATTATCTACAAGCTATGTCAGCACTGTATTTTTGCATAATTAGAGAGGAGCATAAGATAAACCATGTCTTGAGGGAGGAATTAATTAATAGAGGCAAAGTGAAAACATTAGTCTCCCGCCTAAAGGCAGGGACTCACAAATGACAGTAATCGGTTTAAAATATAATATCTATTCTTATTGACGACCTGTTTTGAATCATCTGTTTGCATTGAAATGTGAAGACAAATATATCCTTTCAGGAATATTGTTCCTAGATCAGGAATGCTTCATTGTGCATATCGATTGACTTATAGACACAAATCTGAAGGTTTGATTTTTTTATTTTTTTTTATAAAAGTGGATAGAACCACTGAACTATACTGAAGGTTTGATTTTTGTTTCAGTTGATAGTTACATTTAATAATTGATGTATTTTCCTTTCTTAGTTAATAAAAAGTAGTTGGAAGTGGTCATCAATTATAGGTAGTTCAAACTACCTTTCAACTAAATTCCCAATAGGTGTGTCTATTTTAAGAAGGATGAAGGACATTTGAAAAGTGTTGTGGAGAGCTAAAAAAAATGTAATATATTAAGAGGTATTGTTTGTTGTTCAAAGTTGAATGATATCTCTGTCTTTCATATGGTGAAAGAAATATCTTGTTGAGTGCAATAAGTAGTCTAATAAAAGAAAGTTGAATAAACGTCTTTGCATAGTTTGAAGTAAATATGCTCATTATGTGAGTGGTAACAAGTTGGAATCATATATTAACATCTGAATTGAAGATAACTTGATTAATGATATCAAAAGTTGTAACTTATAATAATTCAGTTTTGAAGTAAGAAATAGGTTAATCTCTTATGTTTAATGGTTGGTGCTCATATTGTGAAAAGTGGATTTGTAAGGGTTTGTGCTCTTAAGCAAGATAATTGATGTGGGTTAGTGCCCTCAAGTCTTATACATGTTAATTTTTGTGAGGCTAGATTAGGCTAGTGGATCCTAGCAGCTCTTCTCACCATGGTTTTTCTCACTCCGGGTTTTTCAAGTATCTTTTCTTGCATAGGCTTCTTTGTGTGGTGCTTTCCTTTCAAATTATTGTTTTAAGTTACATTTACTTCAGAATTTAGTTTAATTTTTTTAAATTAGTTTTAACTAGTTCATCAAAATGATTAATTTATTAACGATCACAAATTTTATCTACTACTAATTCACCCCCCCATCCCACCCCTCTCAGTAGTAGAATTGTGTTCTACAATCATATAAATATCCTCCTCAAAATCACCATGAAGAAAATTTATGTTCACATCCACTTGCTCAACCTCTAAATGATAAGCAACAACAATACAAAGCAAAAATATAATGTATGTAATTTTTGTAACAAGATAAAATATCTCACCGTAATCAACACATTCAACACAAGAGTAACCTTTCACAACCAACTTTTCTTTGTACTTCTCAAATCTCCATCCAAACCAATATTTTTCTTGAACACCCATTTGTAACCAATAGATTTTTTACCTTTAGCCGATGGTATTAGATCCCCTGTATCATCCTTTTTTAACACTGTTATTTTTCATCCATATCAATCTTCTAGGATTGTCCATCATTCATACCTAATGTCTCTTCTATATATCTAGGTCCATCCATGTTAATATTCAAAGAAAAATGCATCTCTAAACATCAAGTGAATACCTTTCATGCGATTGTCTAAGCCTTGTAGACCTTTGAATAAGTTGAATTGGAGGTTCTTCCTCCTTTGCTGAAGATTTAAATCTCAATGATATCTCATCAACTTCTTATCTATCAAGGGACCTAGATTCAACTTTCTTAGACATAGAAGGAAGTTGAGACTCATTTTCATGTTAATTTTGTTTTGGCTACAATGTAACAAAATAAGGCTTTTCTATAAAATTTAGAGTTTCACTATATATTACCTTCTATGTAATCGGATCTCAAAGCTTGCATCCTTTCACACCATAATTGTACCCTATGAAGATACATTGCACAATCTTATTCTCTAACTTTCTTCACTTCTTGTTTGGCACATGTGTATATGCCTTGCAACCAAAAAATCTAAGATATCTAAGTGAAGGCTTATGACTGACCATGTGGCTTTGTAGTCTTGTTGGTAACAAGAGTTGGTGTGGGAGACCTGTTAATCAAATAAAAAGCAATAGCAGCAAATTGAGCCCCAAAATTTTGTTCTAGGCTAGCACCACTCAACATACTCTTAGTCTTCTCCATTAGTGTCTTGCTCATTCTTTCTGCAATTCCATTCTATTATGGAGAATATGGAATTGAAAAATACAAAGGTGTCTTTGTCTATGAATGCCATAATCTTTACTTTATCTATCAAATCATTAGTACAAAATTCATTTCCATTATCAATCCTCAAACATTATATTTTCTTTCTAGTCTAAAACTCAAACATTGCTTTAAATTCTTTAAATCAATTGAAACCTTCACATTTACTCTTTATAAAATATACTCATGTCCTTCTATTATATTCATCAAAAAATGAAACATAATATGTTAATTTTTCAATTAAAGGAACATCTATAGTACTAAACACATCAAAATGAATAATATCCAACACACCACAAGATTTATGAGAAGTCAAGTAAAATTAAATGTTGTTTTGTTTTTCATAAATGCAATGCTCACAAAAATCAAAATCAAAATCAAGAAATTACAAGAAGTCAAACCTTCAACAAGGTTTTTATTTTTCAAGGTCCTTAGACTCTTTTCTCTAGTGTGGCCAAGACTTTGGTGTTATAACATAGTCTTCTTTGTAAGTAACTTTTATTCCAAAGAAAAGTGTCCTTGGGTACCCAGAAGCCCTGACCATCCATTGAAGATAAAACCCTTACATCTTCGAATTAAAAAACCACAAACTTAACTGTCATAGAACTACTATTACACTCAAAAATGTATGCATCAAATTATATAATGTGAAAAATCTAACACCTCTAGAAATCACCAAAGCACCTCTAACCATCTTGAATTACAAAAGACTACCTACACACCTATATCTATTATTTTTCTCACAGACAATAAATTTTGTGCTAAATCAAAGATATACAAAACACAAATAATTCATTTTACTCTACCATCAGAAAATCTTATTCTAACTTTACCATGACCAACAATATTTAAATGAGCATCCTCACCCAAGCACACATTACCTCCATGAAACTCTTCATATTCAGAAAACCAATCTCTATTAGATGTCATATGTAAATATGCACCTAATACAATTAACCATCCAGCATTACCTACATGAGTGGACAAATTTGCAATGAACATATCACCATCTACATTCTTGGATTTAGAATCATAATCAAATTTCTTTTTCTTATTTTTCTTTTCTTGTTCGCATTCCTTACAGAAGTGTCAAGGCTTACAACATTTCTAGAAAATAACTTTGGACTTTCCATGATATTTGGATCTCCCATTAGACTTGGATTTCTCATGCTTTTCATTATTCTTACATTTTTCCTTAGGTCTTCCACAAACATTTAGGGCCTCCTTACTATTTATGGATACTTTCCTCCTCATCTCTTTAGAAAGGAAATAACCCACCATGTATCTATTATCAAGATAACATAAGTACTCCCAATAGCCATCAAAAGAATCACATGAATCAAGAAAATAACAAAGAAAGATTTGATACTTCTCCTCCTCATCCATTTTGACACCCACTGATGCCAATTGTGCTTTCTATCACCCTCAAAATTTTCATGAAATTTTAGTACTCAATAAGAAAATCAAAACTATGTCCCAACAAGAATTCAAATTTCCCTTTAGCGAGCAGGTTCTATTTGATGAGTGGCATCTTGTCCCGATCGCCCATGACTTAAAGTTATTTTTCCATGGGGTTCTTTTCATTTGAAACCAGCCCCAATTTTTTAGTCCCTCTTTTGAGCTGGTAGACTTAGGACTTATCCTAATTATTTAGCCCCACATATTTGATATCCTAGGGACATGATTTATATGCACATGTTTTGAATTTATGCTAAGCTGGGCCATAGTTGAAAGATTATCGGAGCAAGCTGATATAACTCGCATACCTAACCAAGGCTTCAAATTTGTGTTTGATGTGGCAGCTTGGTTGTGTTCTACAAAGTAACTTGGGACTCGGTGAGAGAAAGAAAGAAGTTTCACCAAGTTTCAAGTAATGACTTTGGCCGCAAGGTTTTTTGAGTGTCTCAGATGCTTGCTAAGATGCCTAAAGGCTTTGGTTGAGTGTCCAGTTTTGAGTTTGAGCTATAAAATGTGAGGGTTGCCATGAAAATATTGACTTGGTACTCGTTGAGAGGTATTTTTCCCTTTAAGCAAGTTTTTGAGTAAATAGAGACAAAGTGCCTTATCAGCTGATGGAATGAGTCCCACGTGTCTACTTGGGATGTGGTGAGATGCATAGGACAATTTTAGCGAGTCCTGAGTAGAGGAAAGGAATGTTGAAGATATATGTGAATTCAAGGAAAGCTTAAAAGGATGATAGGTGTCAGGATCAGGTGTCAAGTCAAGTCTTTGTTGGTAGTTGTCAATGTTGTTTACATTGATGGATAAGAATTGAAAGGATTGGTGCGAGGGAGATTAAAAATGCAAGGAAATGGGAACATGAAATTTATGAATAAAGGACGAGAAGATCATGGAAAATCACTTACATAAAATCAGCTTTAGATACGATAGTTAGAGAACTTTATGCGCGGCGAGCCCAAGGAATTTGAAATGGCAATGTAAAGGGTTTCATGAGTACAGGTGATGGATTCTCTCAAGAGAATAATTGAACTAGTGGTTGGGAGAGTAATAAGGGTGATATTTAGTCTTCCAAAAAGACATAAAGCAGAAAAAGATTGCTTACATGCATGGTCTTGTGAAGTTTGGTTAGTTTTAGAACCTTTAAATTTTTCTTAAGTCGACAGTCAATGCATTCGACAAACATGATCATAAAAGTGACCCTTTGTGTTGGTTTGAGAGAAATTTCAAGAATAGAGTGATCATACACAAGGAAAGATAGTGTGTTGGAAAGGTGTAAATTCTATGACACCAGGTGGAAGATATTTCAATAAATTGCCTTGTAGGTAGAGGGATATTGAAAATCTAGGCGGTAGCTAAAGGGATATTGAAAGACAATCTCAGTTGCAAAAGGCCTTTCGAGAGCTACCCATCTTCATCCCTTCACCATCAAACAACTGAGAGGCAAGGGGACAAGAGAGGAGAACAATGAGGATAGGTGGTGGATGGCTCAGATGTAGCGTTGGAATCAATGAACACTAAGAGGGGGGGTGAATCAATGTTTTACTATTTGCACACCTATTAAGTTGATTCTTAAACCACTAGATGCATAAGAATGAAAGCAAATTGCAGGAACATAAAGCAATCAACCACACAACCATAACACCAAGATTTTTATGTGGAAACCAGGAAAGGGAAAAACCATGGTGGGATTTGAACCCACAATATTATTATACTACGGCCAGAATTATGATAATATTACATAAGGGAAATGCACTTGCATTCAAGCATTATGCCTAGAGCTCACTTCTCAATTACATAAGAGGGCAACAACCCCAGAGGAATCACTGTCCTACAAATGAGATACAGGAGTAATTATAGTGTTTGAATTGGAATATAGAATCTACATATGCCAAAGATCAGTTCCGATTAAGCACAATCTGACTACTAAATGATGCTATGCCTTTCTACCCTATTTTGTTGCACAATCATCTATCGTAGCACCAATTCTACATTCTGATGCTCATTCACATACCACACATCCACATTCACACATTCCATACATAAAATGATCATCTAGATCAAAATTATATATCCAGACAACCTAATAAGATCTCAAACATGTCAGCTTCATAAAAACCACATAACAAACAACATGAAACGTATAACCTTAGATCGGCTCAATCCATCCATAAATCCATACACTGACCCAAATAGAATGATAAAATGCTTCATACAAGTCAGCCAAAACTCCTTGAACACAAAACCAATCACCAAAATCAACCCACTATTCCACAACACACGTTACACCAAAATAGCTCTGCTCTAACTGAATTATTAGATACCGGACCTTTAATCTTGCTCATTAATCAACACCGGATATCAGGACCACGAAATAGGATACCGTAAACCTTGAATCATCTACCTTAATCACTGCAACCAAAGTTACACCACCAAAATCAAGATGTGCACAATGATCTCATGCTCTATCAGTTACTATGTTTAACCTTCTAGACTTATGCCTTATGAACAATATGAATTCCTGTAAGTCAAGTCTATGTACATCGGATGTGATTTCCAAATTGGGTTGTCATCAATGACAACTCCTAATCTTCTCTCATGCATCGATCTTCACCAAAACAGTCTCTCTTGCCAATAATCTCCCCCTTTGGCATTGATCACAACACTGTGAAAAATGAACTGTACACTCAAGACTTCAAAACTACAAACTATCCAAGAATTCTTCAAGACTCTACAAGCTCTTCTTGAGAATTTGCACTATTTTTCACTCTACTCTCTCCCCCTTTGACTATATTGCCAAAGATAGGAATCCACCAAAACTTATCTACAAGGATATATACAGTTGCTCACAAAATTTGAAAATATCAACAAAAATTGTCCTAAGGGACAACAAGTAGTTATCCCATGCCTTCTTCAAGCTCTCCAAAATGTTGATCATTCTCTTGAAAAGATAAGTGTGCATCTCTACTCCCTGTCTGTTTGCTAGAATAGGCTTATTCAGAGCATCCTTTACATCTTGCATGCTACTCATCAGGGAATCATTCTGGGAGTGATAAGACTCCTTACTTCACCCAATCTAGCCAAAATTTTGTCCTTCTCTTGATTTAGACTCATAATATTATTCAAAATACTCAAAACTTATGGTTCAAAACTGCTAGCCGAGACTGACTGAGGTGCATATGACTGAGATATGCTAGCAAGCCCTTCACATTCTCTTATTTTCTTGTCAATGTCTATAGTAAAATTAGGCAAAATTAGACATGACTTGTATATATGACCACCTTCATCTAATGCATCTTGAATATCCTTCAGTGTAGTTACTAAGCTTACCCTATCATCCTCAATTATCTTCAAAAATGTTTTCAATCTCATGGCATTAAATTGATTCAAAACTCTAGTGTCTGCTGCCTTCTCCAAGGATTCAAAATGAGAACCTAAAACATTCTACATACTCTTAAGCTTACCAGAGGGATCAAATGTGTCTAGTTTGAAAGATGGCAAAAATTTCTCCAGGACATCTCCTGCCAATGTTATCAATTCTTTGTCTACTAAATGGGACTTAAGTAGGTCATCACTGGCTTTATCTTGGGTGATATTTTCTAACTTCAGTGCTTGAATCGGAGATAAGGAACTCAGATCAATAGGCCCTTGACCAAAATCATTTGAATCAGTAGAAATATGTTTACTTTTATCAGTTACATCGTCTCTTGCCACTGTTACCAAAGCCTGATCATCCTTCTTTTCTCCTTTCTACTTTTTTGCAACCTCTACACTCTCATCTTTCCCAACATCTTCACCCTTTTCTGCATCATTTGTCTCCTCAGCTACCTTTTCTGAAACAAATTCAATCACTGAAGGATAATGTTTAGCTTCACCAGAGATATCATTAGTAGCATCAACATCATCAACTGTGGTATGTTCATTTGATTGCCCTTTCCAATTGGCCTTCTTAGGTGATTGATCTTTCTGTTTATCAGGAACGGCTGCATGCACTTCCGAAATAGATGTATCTTGTGATTGATTTGTTGGTTGAGTGTCATCATGTGACAAATTCACATCAACTATGTGATCTATAAAAAATTGTCTCAAAATCGTCTCTGTCTCTTTAGGTTACCTCATCTATTTTCCCAAGAATAAGTTTATTGGCCCTCTTCTTGCTTCGAATTCTCTCCTTTGCAAGCTTTAACAATCTAACAACTTCCTCTTTAGAAATAATAGAGGATAAGTTTACTAATACATACTCCTTTATTCTTTCATCCTTTAAACTTGTTGTATGCCTCCTTGCATCCAAAATGTCATACAAGCTTTTGGGTATCATGGATGACAATTCTATTATTGCTTTTCTATAAACATCCATGTACTAAACAACTACTTCTTTTATATCTGTTTGGTTTTTATCATTATATTTTTCATGCTATATAGGCACATTCTTCTAATTACCTCCTTAAGTACTTCATCAATTAATTCTTTCAAAGTCATTAGGGGCACAACTTCATAAGAACCTTTAATTTTACCAAACTTCAAAGCTTCATCTATTTCAAAGTTTTGTTTCTTGGTTTCTCTTTCTCTACCGAATGGCTCAGCTTCAACTCTTGGCTTCTTGGTTGGCTGGACACCACTGGATTGAGGCTTCTTCACCACTCTGACATAAGTAGTTGTCTTATTCACCTCTTTCACCGCTTCATCAGATTCAGTCTCTATATCCTTAGCAATGCCTGCAATATACTATCTTTGTGACTTCTCCTTTTTCATCTTCTTTGTTCCATCGATTGACTTGGCCTGAGACTTCGGTGGAGGAATAGGCTTCTAAGCACTGGAGGTAGGTGCAGACTAAGACTGTCTAGTCTTTAATTGCTTAGGAGGAGTGGAGACAAGTTTTGACTTCTTGGGATTTTCCATGTCCTCCTCCTTCAGTATGTTCTGCTCCCTAGCCCTTTGCACAACTTGCTTGGATATACCCATTTGCTCTGCTAGCTCCTCAACCTCCTTTCTTACTTTTATTTTCCTTGTCGGTCCAATAAATTTCTTGTACAAATCAAGATCCTTCTCTTTGCAGGTATCGAACCTTTCTTCCTTTTCATCTACCAGCTGACTCAAGAGGTGTTGAGCATATGCATCAAGTGTATTTGCATCCACCTCATACCCCACATGAGCATGATCCAAACAGTCCTAGGCTCAACTGCCTCCATATGACATTGATCCTTGTCAACCATGAAGCAGATTGTTTTCTGATATTTTTCTACAATCTCTTTAGGGATCCTCTCTATGCTTTGAATCATTTCTTGAAATGATTTTAAATATCTCCACAAAGAAGATTTATGTGCTACACTATCACCCAAACCCTACAAAACTTCCTTGATTTGGACTACCACCAGTTTATCATAAGCCCATTGAACCTTTCCAATATCAGGGATCTCATTCAAGAAATACAGTGTTAAACAAACAATCAGAGAACCAAATTTGAAAACATGTTTCTTATCTTACTTTATCTTCTTCAAATTTCTCAATAGCTCATTGAGAAGCACTCCACAAAGATCATACTTCTTTTCTTCCTTAAGCATTTGATAAGAAGCAAATATAGCAGTGTCAGATACTGATTTTTTCCTGCTAGATTGATATACCTTATATCCAGATACCATTGAGGAAAATATTACATCATGCTTTATAATATCGTTGATTGTCATCGACCAGTTGTCATATTGGGATCTAGTAATGGCTGTCACTATAGTGCTCTGAAGTTTTCTCAGACTGGGGATCTCACCGATTGCATTCAAACAAGTAACTTCTTGAATGATTTGCTTCGTGATTTTGTGAGTTTTGTTCCGCCATACAAACTCATCATGGATTTGGCTCAAGATGTATCTTACCCATTCAGGTTCATCAAACACTGGAAAATGAACAAACTAGATGAAACCCTTCTCCTGAAATGACTTGAATTCGGGCTTTGGATTTCCCATTCCATCCATCATATGCTTGGTGTAAAGTGATAGCATGTCTGCATTTCCAAGTTCTTTGATGTTACAATGGATATATGTCCTAATATATTCATTATGTAATACACCATAGGGCACAGAGGAAAAAGAACCTTACAGATCATCTTCAACTGATTTGAATGGATGTCGCTTGAATATAGGCCTTGCTCTCTCAGTAATTTCAACCACCAATGGAGTCGCAACACCAGATGCAGATGCCATTTTAAAATCTGGGTATGAAAAGATAGCTTGTAATTGGATAAATACCTTTTCAATCTCAACCAGATATTAGGAATCACTGATTGATCACTTCAAGATTGATTATCTCTGCCCAATCTCGTTTGCCTTTCTCTTTTTCTCTTTCTCTTCAATCGCAATATGAAGAATGAATTATTGAAATGCCTTTTTATCCACCGAAAACTTAACTTTAATTTGTAATAAATGCACAACCCTAAAGGCTTTTTTAATACCCCATTTTCTTTGAATTCATTCATCGGAATCTCAAACTGCCATGAAATCTTCTGGATATCAAATGCACAACTAATCTAGATCTTCTGCAACCTTCCATAACCAGTTATAGATCTCCAAGAGGGGGTTTTAAGGATCTGCATGATAAACATTCCCCCTAAGGCCAAAGTGTCTTAGTTACCGGATGAGCTTCCAACACCGGATTCAGGTGTGGAGCCATTCTGAACATTTGAATCTTCCTTCTTAACCCACATCTTCTTATGTTGATCTCTGATCTCTTCCACTTTATATTTTCCTTTTTCATCTAATTTATTCTTGTTCACCGAACCATTGTTGCTCATGTTCTTGCTTCTGCAATATTTTGGAATGTGACTAGATTTGTTGCATGCATAGCCAACAACATTTCTTTGCATAGGCCTGAAATTCATCGAATTTGGTATCATCCTGCATTGGCTAGCAACATGTCCAAACATTCCATAGGCATAACATCTCTTATTCTGAAAATTGTTCACCATTCTACACATATTTGACTTATGACCAAAGTTGTTGCATATGAAACATTGACTGGTAAAGGTTGGACCATTATTCATCTTCTTTCTGCATTGACTTGCCATATGACCAAATTTTCCACAAACAAAACATTTACCATTGAATTTATAGGCATTAGGCTATCTTATCGGAGATTTCTTATTGTTCTGATGATTGCTTTGTCAAGAACTGGTGGATTCTCCCTTCTCATATCCAAGTCCTCACATGTCTTTCCCACGTCTTTGACTTTCTAACATCTCATCTAACTAGGCTGAGATAGCTTTGAATTTTTCTTTGCACTCACTAGCAATATAAATCTCATCTCTCAAAATTATGATCTGCCTTTCAAGTTCTTGTCCATCGTTCTTGCATTGCACCAATTCAAGTTTCAACTAATCATTCTCATAGTTCAATCTACAAAATTCATCAGATCTATCCTTCGGTGACTGAGTCATGGTTTCTTCATTCTTCTTCTGGTCTTCAATTTCCTTTGTCAGCTTCATTACAATGGATTGTATCTCATTCTTCAACACTGAATTGTCTCTAGCCAGCTTCTCACATGCATCTGCCTTGTCTTGATTCTCTATGCTTTGCTCTTCTTTCTCCTTAGTTTGTCCATCAACTCCTTTCTCTTTTCTCTAGAAGTGCTCACTTGATCTTTCAATGTCTCAATGAAGTCTTCAACTGCACTTAGGTTTCTTTTCAGGGAACTTACTTCTTTTCTTGTTGCATCAAGATCTTCAAGTGCCACACTAAGTTGTCTCTGCAAACTAGAGTCCATTGATTCAATCTTCTGGATCTTCATCAAGTTGTTAGGCTTCTTTCGAGGAACTAAGCTCTGATACCAATTGTTGGAATCAATGAACACTAAGAGGGGAGGGGGTTGAATCGGTGTTTTATTATTTGCAAACCTATTAAGTTGATTCTTAAACCACTGGATGCATAAGAATGAAAGAAAAGTGTAGAAACATAAAGCAATCAACCACACAACCATAACACCAATATTTTTACATGGAAACTCAGAAGGGGAAAAACCATGGTGGGATTTGAACCCACAATATTATTATACTATGGCCAAAAGTATGATAATATTACATAAGGGGAATGCACTTGCATTCAAGCACACTGCCTAGAGCTCACTACGCAATTACATAAGAGGGCAACAACCTCAAAGGACTCACTATCCTACAAATGAGATACAAGAGTAATTTTAGTGTCTAAACTAGAATATAGCATCTACATATGCCAAAGATAAGTTCCAGTTAAGCACAATCTAACTGTCAAATGTTGCTCTACCTTGCTCTCTTGTTCTATTGCGCAGTCATCTACCAGAGCACCAATTTTGCATTCTGATGCCCATTCACATTCCATACATAAAATGATCATATGTATCAATATTATATATCTTCACAACCTACTAAGATCTCAAACATGTCGGCTTCACAAAAACCGCATAACACGCAACATGAAACGTATAACCTTAGATTGACTCAATCTGCCCACAAATCCATACGCAGACCCAAACAGAATGACAACAAGCTTCATACCAGTTGGTCAAAACTCCTTGAACACAAAACCAATCACCGAAATCAACCCAACCATTCCACAACACACGTTACACCAAAATAGCTATGCTCTAACTGAATTACCGGATACTGGACCTTTAATCTTGCTCATTAATCAACACTGGATATTAGGATCATGAAATAGGCTACCTCGAACCTTGAATTATCTTCCTTAATCACCACAACTAGAGTTACACCACCAGAATAAAGATGTGCACAATGATCTGATTATCTACTGGTTATTGTGTTCCACCTTCCAGACTTATGCCTTATGAACAATATGACTTCCGGTGAGTCAAATCTATGTATACCAAATGTGATTTCCAAACTAGGTTGCCATCAATGACAACTCCTAATCATCTCTCATGCATTGATCTTCACCTGAACAATGTCTCTTGCCAACATGTAGAGCCTATTGAATTTAAATTGAGTGCTAGATTCAGAACCCCTGTTCTGATTACAACATTGCTCTTTGACCTCCTCTTCCCACTTTACTATCTTTTCTTCTAGTTTAGTGAGCTGCTCCTCTAGTTTTGAGGATGCTTCCCTTCTAGTGTTGTGGATCTCCTCTTCTATTTTGTGGAGTTCCTGTTCTAGTTTGTGGATCTCCTCTACTAGTTTGTGGAGCTTCGCTTTTAGCTAGTATAGTGTAAATTTTTCCCCCTCCACGTCATTTGCAATGAGATGGTGGCATAGCTCAAAGCCGTTATACTTCAACAACATTTTATTCTCCACCCGGGTGATTTCTAGTATGCATTGTGCAACTTTGTCTTATTTTGATTTTGTTGTAGGTTTTTTCGTTTCTGCATATAATCAAAAAATGTATCAAAAGGGAAGGAGAGCTAGTTGTAAACAACTTGAAGCTTGTTGCATTCTTGGTGATTATAAAAGGAAATCCAAGGTTGTGAGATAAAGATTCTGGTCAATCATTTTTTTTTAATACTGGAAGAGTAGTGGCAAAGTCTAAGTCAAAAGGTAGTCTGGAGCAAGGAGGATATAAATTTTCTATAGGAAAACATGAATTAGTTTATGGTTTACACTGAATATTCTAGAGAAATTGTCTCTATAGTGTATTTCTCATTTTATATGAATGGCAATATCAAGGATTTGGTTATTTGTCTTCACAAGATTTTGTGAATGTGTAACTTTGTTTGTGGGTTTTCTTCAAGGAAGAAATTAGTGTCCTTCATCCATGTTGTAGTAATTTTAGGAGTATTTTATAGATTACTCAAAGAATTATTTGTGTAGTAACAAGAGGGGATATGTTGATGTAAGACATCAGTGTTATGACAACTTATTAATTTTGATGAATTGTTGTTAGATATTTATATTTGGATATGATCTTGACTCTATTTTATGGATTAGGCATTGGTTTGCAAGGATTTTATGATCAAATTCATGAAACTTCAAAATATTCAAACTCATTCTCTCTTTCCCTTTCCTTTCATTTCTTGTTTATGTTGTTCTGCATTTAAGCATCTCCACAAGTGATTGAAGGATAAAAGAACATGTCATGAAAGCTCTACTATTATGTGATTCAATTACACAATAGTGATGAAGAGACACAATTATTATTCTCAATGATTAATTAGAAGAAATGGGACAAATATTGAGTAACTAATGAATCTTGAACAGCCATTTTTTGTAGACATGATAATTATCCACCATTTATGACATGTGGCCGTTGTATAAAAATGAATAAGCAAGTACTCATGAGACTTGAACTTAGGAATACCCTCCTGAGTCTAGTGGAACTCGAAATGAATAAGGCTAGGATAGCCTTGTTATGTTATGTTTTCTTGTCTTTAGTTTGTTGATAGTACAGATCATATGCTTGAGGTTTTGAAATCCCACGACCTAGAAATATTTTTCCCCTTAGGACTAGAGGTAGCAAGAAAAATCATCAATAGAAATATTGACTCTGTTGGGGAATCAATGCCAAGTCTATTTGAGGAAAGAGTCCAAAGTGTTATGAATTCTGAAAGTTTGTTTGAGAACTTGAAATTTTCAGATTTGGAGGTTTTATCATAGCATATTTAAAGTATTTGTGTGTGGATTTGTTGTGGAAGAGCTCAGAAGAAAAATATTTAAAGGAGTTTTCAAGTCTTTGGAAATTGATTCCTCTCTAAGAGAGGTGGTGACTCTATGCAAGAAGAACATGGATGTATGAAGAAATGTATTAGATCCATAATATTCTTAGTCATGAAAGAAGATGAAAAGTTGTTGCAATTTATTTCTAGGTATTCCTCAAATCTTCATGAAATAGCAGAGTTCCCTAATAGGTGAAAAATAGCACTGAAATAGGGAAAGAGTATTGGTTGTCTTGTATGCTTCTCATGTATCTAATTATATTTTTATATGAGAAGTATGTATGTTCATTGAAGTGAGATCTTAGTCATTGTTGTTTTGATTAAGTAAAAGCGGGTATTTGAAAGGTACCCGAACCTTTTACAAGCCAGGAAAACAAAAATGCTAAAAAAAAGTGCCTGATCACTTCAAAAAGACAAAATGAACCCACTGGAAGGGATCAACTTAATACATCATTACATTAAAAACTCGGAACATAAAGCAAAAGGAAAGCATAAAGACAACAAAGAGACAGAACCAAGGACAACAACTAGAACTAAATACTATTCAGAATTTCCTCAGCGTGAACAACCATTTGTTTCATATTGTTCACTGAGGTATTCATATCCTCCAGCTCACGACCTTCGATGTCATCCTTATTCTTCATGTTAGCTCTGGTCCTCCTTTCATGACCCTTCTTGTTCACCTACTCTTTATCACCATCCTTCTCTACATTATTATCGAACCTGTTGATAAAGATGTTCATGTTGTCCACCGAAGATTTGAGGATTTGGAAATTTTTATCAGCAATCTACTTGACGTTGTGCTCCAGCCTGTCAATTCTGCTGCCAAAATATTTCATTTTGTTTTCCATTTCCTTTCTATCTCCCATCTCATTGACCTTTTTTTCTATTGCTAAGATTTTTCCAACCATACATTCAATAGCTTCAACATTATGCAGAACGGCCACTAACTCTTTAACATTCTCCGCCAAGGGCTTGTCACCAACTGTAATTCTTGCCATGGCCTGTGTATCAGTTTTCAAACTGTTAATATCCTTCACCATAGTAGAAATGGTCTCACAAAAGGCCTTAATAGTATCTTTTTCACCACTATCACTTTGACCCCCTTTTTCCTCCTTATGCAGACTAGTGGTATTCACAGTCTCCAAATTGTCCTTAACCGGGTTACCCTTCCCTTCTTTGTCCTGACTATCGATCCTCTTATTTTCTTCATCCTCCTCCTCAAATTCAACTAGAACATAATTGAAATGAGAATTGCTACCCTTTTTAGTGTTCTTTTTCTAAGCCTTCTTTCCAGTGGCTTTCCCTTTCCTCTTTTTAACAGGTTTTTCCTCAAGGGATTCAGTTTCAGAATCCGACATTTCAGATTCCACAATAATCCTCCTCTTCTTAGCCCTAATCCTCCCTTTTTTGATAGTTTCTTCTGACTCTCTCTCAGTCTTTGAATCAAAGTTGAAACCACTATCCTTACTTTCCGTACTCTCATCTCTGGCATTTTTGCCTTTAATAGGCTTTTCAATGCACTTCCCCTTTAGCATTTTATAAACTAGGACCATAAGCCCCTGGTGGAGGGCATGATCACCTTTAGGGTCCTTCTGGATCTCCTTTATAGTATGATCCATTGAACAGGAAAGGTAATAGGGAAGGCTAACCCTTTCACCATGACGAAAATGGTTGAGAAGGATGAAGTGATGCCCATATGCCCTGGTAAACCTACCATCTAAGGTAATGTATTCAATAGAAGAAAATAAGACAAACCTCCATGGCCTATAAATTCTCTTCGAGGAGTGGTAGGAGTTGTCAATTTTGATCATCTTTCTTCTCTCATCATCCATAACAGGAAACTTGTCTGCTACTTTATCTGATATCCCTCTATCCCTGTAAAATTTCATACCCTCGATAGTCATCCTCATGGCCTCAACGATAACCTCTTCGTCTACATTCATCATATGTGATCCAATTAAAATTTTTTCAATTTTCCAGTTCTTGATGAAATAGCTGGTGATTGTGGGGTCCTTCCCATTTAGTCGTTCCATGAAAACATTGAGACCCCCCTGCTGAAGGATACCCTAGACTTCTTCGTTCTTTCTCCATTCAGAGTAGGAAGCAAGTTCAAATCCTTTCTTGTTACCTCCCATTTTTCCAGCACCTTCCTTGCAATGCCTTCTCTCATTTTGATAACTTTTCCTCTGGTTTCTATGGTTATTCTGTAAGAGCGCCCATAATCCATGCCAAATAATAATGATATGACACCTATTTAATAGCTGATTATCTTCAAGAAAGCCCTGCATCAAAAAAGGTGGAAAGGTCATTAGAAATAATGATTAAAAGTACCATGTTGCCTTTTATAGCTTCAGTCCTGATTGAGAAAGGATTTCATTTCACTTGCAATCTCCATTTCACCATAACTAGTAATGATGTCTCCCAATTGGCAAGCCAGGTTGGCTGCCCAATCAGCGCAAGAGTTGGCCTCCCTGTAAACATGTGTAAAAACACACATTTCAAACTCTTCACTGATTTTCCTAGTAGCTTTAATAGCATTACTAATTGACCAAGACGGCGGGAATTTCATATTTAAATAATTGATAATGTTTAAGGAGTCTCCTTCACACCAAACTTTAGTGCAATTGGCTTCCTTGGCAAGGGTAATCCCATGATAAGCTGCCATGGCTTCGGCAACATGATTGGTCTGATTTCCTATAGGAATACATTTTATGATTTTACATATTCCCCATTCATCCCTTAGGACCACTCCACATCCTACAACCCCTAGGTTTCCCTTAGAGGCCCCATCAAAATTGATTTTCATCCATCCCCTAGGTGGGCTGATACATATCACTCCCTCTCTAGGATTACTCAAGATGCTCTCTTGAGCTTTTAATCTCCAATTTTTATAGATAAATTGATCCTCCTTAGTGTTAGGATTATCAATACCACCTATAATATTCATATTTTCCACTATACTTCTTCTTATTTTTTCAAACACAATGTTAGCCTTAGTATTCTTTTCTCTGAAAATTCTATCATTTCTCTCTTTCCATATACCCCAACACATGTGAGGTAAAGCAATTCTCCATAATAAGGTAGTGGTTCTATTTTTTGAAGGATGATGCCATGACTTGAAAATCTCCTTAATCGAGTTGGGGAAGCTCCAACTGATATTGAATTGATCCAGACAACTTCCCCAAACATCAGCTGAGAAGGGGCAATGAAAGAGCATATGATTTATTGTCTCCTCATTCTGCTTACAAAGAGTACAGAAACTTGGCATGCTGGTACCTCTTTTTCTGATATTCTCAGTAGTAAGAATTTTGTCTTGAAGGGCTATCCAAAAGAAAATGTTGATCTTGGGAGTAAGACCTTTCACCCAAGCTTTAGCCTAGCAACGACTTTCCATGTTATTGTACTGTTGATGATAAAGAGAGGCCACAATAAAAGTACCACTAGCTATGAATTTCCAAATTAACTGGTCTTCTTCTTCAATCCTCACCATTGAGTTCATGACTTTGTTCAAACTACCCAAAGACTGATCCACTTGAGATAAGTCTTTCCACTGTCCATCTTTCCAATAATCCTCCACCTTGGTTCCAAATCTTTCCTTGCATTGGTTCTGATATCTGTTCCACTCAGGGTTTTCATTTAAAGGGGGCTCCAGAAGCCAAGGGTCCTCCTAGAACTGAATAAGATTCCCTTTCCCCAACTTCCATTTTGTGCCTTTGATAATTAAGTCTCTAGTCCTAGAGACATTTTTCCAAATATTGGATCCAATTGGGATAATCTTCGCTTTGAGGAAACTTTGAAGATTAGGGCATTGGCTTTTATATTTGTTGTCCCATATTTTTTTCCACTCTCCTTGATTTCTATATCCTCTCCAAATCTGCTTGGCCATAAGGTAATCATTTATGTCTCTTATTCTTCTAAGGCCTAGACCACCTTTATTCATAGGCTTACAGACCTTCTCCCAAGCAATTAAGTTCATTCTCTTCTTCTCCTCAACCCCTGTCCATAAAAAGGATCTCTGAATTTTTTCAATGGCCTCAGCATACTTAGTAGGAATCCTAAACAAACTGATGGCATAGAGAGGGATACTTTGAAGAGTGGCTTTTAGTAGTTGAACCTTACCTGCTTGACTAAGAAGAGCTCCCTTCCATCCAGACAGCTTTTTATGGAATTTATCCACCAAGGCTCCCCAAAAGGTATCTGGAGGATCTTGGCCTAAGGGGAGCCCCAAATAGGAAGCTGGCAAGCTACCAATTTGGCCACCCAAAATGTTACTAATTTTAATCCTCCTTCTCTCTGGGGTATTGATAAAATAAACAAAGCTTTTAGACCAGTTTATAAGCTGACCAATAGCCTCTCCATTGTTATCCAAACCCTTTTTTAGTCTTCTAGCATCCTTCACAGTGGCCTTTCCCATTATTATAGAATCATCAACAAACTGCTGATGAGAACATATTTGATCTGCCGAAGAAGGATTCAAACCACAAAACTCCCTTTTCTCGACCAGCTTTCCAATACATCTCCCCAAACATTCTGCCATGATGATAAAGATCACTGGAGATAGAGGGTCCCCCTTCCTGAGACCTCTTGAAGCTTTAAAGAAAGGAGAGGGGGAACCATTCATTAACACAGAGAAAGAAGCCGAAGAAACAAGTTGCCTGATAAGGCTAACACTCCTAGGATTAAAACCAAAAGCAGAAAGAACATCCATCATAAAATCCCAATCCACTCTATCATAGGCTTTAGAGAGGTCAAGCTTCAGAAAAAAAACCTTTTTTTTTAGAAAAGGATAGAGAATGGATATTTTCATGAACAGAGATGATAGAATCCAAAATTTGCCTTCCCGGCACAAAACCACTTTGCTAAGGCGAAATAATGGAGGGAAGCAATTTTAGAATTCTAGAGGTAAGGACCTTAGAGATAATCTTATAGAGAGAGTTGCATAAACTTATAGGTCTAAAAAGATCCATTGAATCTGCCCCCATCTTTTTGGGTATAAGAGCTATAAAAGTACCATTAACTTCTTTCAAAAAATTTCTAGCACCAAAAAACTCTTTCACAACTCTGGTAACATCATCTCCAATAATATGCCAGTACATTCGGAAGAAGAACATGGGAAAGTCATCCGGACCTGGGGCCTTGTTGCCCTCAAAGGAATTAACAGCTATCAGAATTTCATCATGGGAAGGAATGGCAGTTAAACGATCATTCTGATCATCCCCCAAAATGGTAGGTATATTGTCTTGAAGTTCCCTTTGGGCCTGTATATTCAAATTCTGATCCTTAGCAAGTAAATTAGAGAAAAAATCCATAGCAGCCTTGCTCATGGAATCATCATCTTCAACACATCTGCCATTCACTTTAATCTATACAATTCTATTTATGGCCTTATGTCTTAGGGTGGAAATATGGAAGTATTTAGTGTTCCTATCCCCCTCCTTTAACCAGACATTTCTCGATCTTTGTTTCTAGTAGGTTTCCTCTTTAGCTATTATTTCATGATATCTCATAAGAATAGCATCTTTAGTGTTTCTAGACATATAGGTGTAACCATTGTTCTGTATCTCATCCCGGATTTCCTTGAGTTCTAAGAGGGTTGTCGCTTTTGAGGTAAAGATGTTCCCAAAGCAATCCTTATTCCACTTCTTAACATTATATTTAACATTCTTCAGCTTTTTGACCACTTTATACATGGCATTGCCTTCAATACTGACCTGCCACCAGTCCTTAATCTTACTTTCCAGATCCGGGTGTCTAGTCCATATTTTTTCAAATCTATAAGGGAAATGTCTCCTTCTATTATTTACTTCAGCCATGAAGGTTATAGGGTAATGATTTGATCCTGCCCTTATGTGAGAAGATAAAGAACATTCATGAAGATTAAACCAATCTAAAGAAAGAAGAGCTCTATCAAGTCTAACCTGAATCAAATTCTCACCACTTCTTCTATTAGTCCAAGTGTATTTGACTCCTTGCAACTCCAGATCATGAATGGTATTATTGTTTATAAAGTCCATCAGGTCCAATCTACTATCCAGATTAGCATGACTCCCTCCCTTTTTCTCATTTTCCTTCAAGGGAGTGTTGAAATCTCCCATAATTATCTAGTTATCCTCAGCAAACCTTCTTCTCAGCCCAGTAAGATATCTCCACATCTCACTTCTACCAGTCTTAGTGTTAGGAGCATAAACATTAGTTAGGACCCGCATAGTGCAGTTCTTAATGTGCTTAAATCTTATACAGGCCAGATTGTTGTCCTGAATTAACACCTCTCCTTCTACATTGTTTTTGTTCCAGAATGTAACAATTCCTCCTGAAGCACCTTCTGAACTACCTCCGTTGACTCCTCTGTTTTTGAAAATATTCAAACTTTCAACTTTATCTTTAACCATCTTAGTTTCTTGAATCAAAAAAATGTCAGGGTTTTTGTCTATCTTAGTCATTGTTGTTATAAGTCATGTTACATGAAGGTTTTAAGATCTCTGATTGTGACATGAGCCTGAGAGTATGTCATGATGTTTCAATGTGTGTATCCCAACATGGTTTCAAGTGTAGCCATGATTTGTAATCAATCCCAATTGTGTAGTTTGAAAAATAATTTTACTATTCAGAGGTTTAGAGCACTTAATTTTAGTGGAATCCATGGTTTTCTAAATGATATACCAAGTGAAATCAGAAATCAGACACCAAAGTTTAATGGCCAAAAGTGTAAATCATCAAACAAACACCTTCAAAGATTCAATGACTTAGTTGATGATTGTGAAATTGATCATGAGATTGTTTGTGCAATCTTTGAGGGATGAAGCTAGAGAATGGTTTTCAAATTTTTTTCTAGATTCAATCAACTCTTGGAGAGAGTTTCAATTAGAATTTAATGAGCAATTCAGTGAGAGAAATTGTGTGTCCACAATGTTTAGTGATTTCATGGACATTCATATTAGAAATGAAGAATTAGTTCTTGGTTTTAACCTCAGATTCATAAAAATGTTAAAGAAGATTCTTGATAATTATAGACCGCATGATGTAATGGCATAAGTAGTGTATTTTGGCACATTTGGTAAGAAAATGAGCTACTAGTTGAGGAACAAAGAGCCCCAAAGTTTGTATCATGCATTTCAAATGGCAATGGACATTGAAGGAATGATGAAATATGGATTGGTAAAATTTCATAATTATGAAACTATCGATTCTCATATATCTATGTGTGAAGTTGACCATAGGGGATCAAAGGTTGCAAATAATGTTTAGATTAATTATGAGCTTGTTGCTCTAATTTTTAATACACATCAAACTACATTGGTAATACTTGCCCTGAGCTATTCCTTGAATCACAATGCGATGGAATAGAATTGAATAAAGTAAATATGCTACAATTAGTAGTCATACCTCATGCTTGAATATCAAATACATGTGAGTAGCCATCAGACATGTATCCTCCTAAAGGAATCATCTCAAATAGACATGAAAGTGAATCCCTTCAACAAATAACCCCTACTAATGAAAACCAAGGAGAGTTCCAGACCATTGATCAACAACTTGCAAATATCCTTAGTTCATTATCACATCTCCAAAGTTTGATTGACATAGAAATAATGAAGTTTGCAAACAATAAATTTGATCTATTGAAAAAAGTCCAGATGCAGCTATGTGATGGAGATGACCCAAGTCAAGAATATTAAAATATTGAAAATAGTGTAAGGATGCATCCATTGGAAAATAAACAAATGTGTAATGAGGTTGATCATGTGTATGCAAGTATGGAAGCTTTAATTGATAATGATTACAATGCCTTTAAGTCTACTTGTATACCACTCCATAGTGATATTCCTTGTTATCCTAGTGCTCAAAGTAGCTTGTGTGAAATGGATATAGGAACATTTGTAGCCTATGAAGATATAATGACTTACAAAATCATGGTGAGTATGAAAATGATGAGTCCCCTCACATTGTCCCAAATTGGGAGGTTGACTCTAATGACTTCTATTTGGCTGCCTCGAGTGACTTAAGTAAGGTTGAAATGGAATCATTTATAGTACCAAAAAGTGGCATTGATATAGAATTTTATAACAATTATTATCCACTAATTATTGACTCAACCATGCATATTGACAATACTAATCAGGAGTCAATGTCAATCTCTATGGGAAGCCTTAGTAATTTTGAAAAGTTTTCAAATGATGAAATTTCAGGCATTAATATAAGTGAGATGAAGAATGCAGAATGTGATTTTTTCTGGGTTGATTCAGATATTTTTCATGATATGGGAGTAGTAGAAGGTGCACAATTTGAAGATATTGATACAATGAGACGTTTAAAAGTTTAACCTTGCATTCATATGCACCTAACTAGTTATGACCATGAAGAAGGTTGTTTCAATACCTATAGTTCAGAAAGCTCTTTCAAACTTATTTATGCCAATTTTTTAGGCTATTTAAATGGACTTTGATTGTGCTTTCAAGATTAAACCAGACTATAGCGTTGAACTAGAATTGGAGGTGTTCCCACCTAGTACAAATGATGATGATCAAAATATGTTCCACTTGGAAAATATAGAAGTGAAAAATGAAATGTCCAAACCTGAATGCTCAGATTTAAATTCTTTTAAATCTAATATGATGCTTATACAAAATGAACTAGCATAAGAATGTTTCTCTTTTGATACATCTGAAGACTTCTTGATTAACATGCAACAAGTTCCTTACAAATAATTTATGCAAGAGGGTAATTGTTGGCATTTGGCATTATAACAGACAAAGAGATTGTTGGCATTTCAATAAGGATATTGAGAAGGTTGTTGATGATTATGGATATAACTGATTAAGGATGTTTACTGTCTTCATATTATTATTTTGTCATTGATGTCAAGAAATTGATTTTCTAATTCAGTATGATGTTGCCATATCTTGAGAAGTATGATTTGATGAGTATAAAGATGTCGGTAAAAGTCACAGAAAGAATATGACGAATAAGGGGATGAATAAGTTATTCAATGGGCAACTATTACCGAGTTAGACAATGATGAGATCATGATGTTTAGATTGTTTTGATATCATACATATGTTTTTTATTGTAAGGTTAATACTATACTATGTTACCATGCAAAGAACCTAGTCGGTAAACCCTAAGGAACCTAGTCGGTAAACCCTAAGGTTATTGCTATCGGTTAATGAAGATAGAGTGTCTACCGAGTAAAGTTTAGTATTATCGAGTTGCAACCGAGTAATAACAGAATGCATTAAATGATTAAAAGCATTATTTAATGAAGGAAGCTGATGAGCTGGATATGATTAAATGATTGGTATGTCGTGAATGAAGTTTGTTAAAGAATCTATGGCAAAGGAAAATCGACATGAAGATCTACAACTTAGATTGAACCGCAATACCCTAGCACAAGTTCCAAGAAATGTATGCAAGTTCCAAGGTGGGGTAAAACATTTTCAGATCGAAGAATACATTGAACCTGGTCAAAGTTTGAAGATCTGATGGCTATGATTGATCATGGGAAATGTGATCAAGGAGATTAAGCAGTTGGCAAATTGTTTATAAATAGGGAACTGTTGATAAACAATGTATGCGAGCAAGTGTATGCACAGGGATGCTACATAGTGATTACCGAGCACATAAGCTTGAAGATCTGTTTTGAATAACAGAGTATAGAGCCCAACAGATGGACAAGATTAGTTCTATGTCTAGATTGTATTGAGCAAATAAGAATTTGCTTTAGCATTTAGATGTGAAGTTGCAGATAGATTTTTATTACTGTTATTTTGTGAAGTGACAGAAAATCTCTTAACCGAGTGGACTTAACAGTCTTATTTGTAAAACCCTCTAGCAAGGTGACATTCTGATTGAGTGTTTGAAATCCTTTAACAAGGTCACTTCTAACAAGGTGAAGATCCTAACAGATCTGAGGGAAATCCCTTAACCGGGTCACATCTAGCAATGTGTTTGTAATCTTTAATAGGATTTTCTTTTAACCGAGCATACTCTAGAAGTGTATATTTCTTAGTGGGTCCGAAATCCCACAGTGGTTTTTCCCTATTTGGGTTTCCACGTTAAATCTGGTGTTATGAGGTTTATGATGTTTATATGCTTTTGAGTTTGCATGTTTAACAGTTTCGGTTATATCACTGAAGTATATGTTACTGAGGTTGAATCTGATGTTTTTATGGAAGATTAAGTTTGTATGATTCACCCCCCCCCCCCTCTCATCTTATCAGCTTGGCATCTGTACTTAACATTAAGTATCAGAATTATCAATTGGTATCAGAGCTTTGGACTTCGGAAGAAAAGTTTAAAGGTACTTAAGGAAAAGATCCAAAGATTTATAAGAGGGATGCACCGAAGCTGAACAAGTCAAGTTTCTCTACATGGCAGAAAAGGATGAAGCTGCACCTATCAGGAGTTGGAGAATATGTTGTATATTATCTGGAGAATGATTTCATTACACTGAGCACCTATCCATTAACAATGGAAGAGATAAAGGCAAAGAAAGAACATATCCAAGTAATGATTGAAATAACATCTGCATTGATCGACTCAGAGTTTAATGATCTAGAAGGCTGCAATGATACGAAGGCAATGTGGGACAAGCTCATATCTGTATATGGCAGTGATGAACATGTTCAAAGAGAAAAAGTGGATAGTCTAAGAGGACAACTTGAATCTATGAGGATGAATGAAGGTGAGAACATAACTCAGTACAGTACAAGACTAAAGGAGATTGTCAATCAAATCAAAGGAGCAGGTGGAACCAATGAAGAAAAGGATATAACAAGTAAGTTGTTAAGAACCCTTCTACCAGCTTATGCAATCAGAGTCTCTGCAATCAATGAATTAAGGTCTGTACCTAATATGCCAGTTTCTTTAGATGCTACTATTGGTAAGCTACATGCATTTGAGTTAAGTATTTTTGATAACAGTGGGTCATTGGTAAATAAAGTTGAATCTGCATTCAGTTCTTTTCATCTTGATGAATCTGATGATTACAATGATAGAATGAGTAAGTAAATTGAAGGAGATCACAGTGGAGCAAGTGAGAGATTTCATAAGAATATGGAAAAAGTACACAAACTGTATGAGGAAATCATAAAGCAAGAAGAGTTTGAAGCACTATTAGCCAGAAGGCTACCGAGAGGAAAAGGTAAGTATAAGGGAAAACTACCTTTGAAATGTTTTAATTGTGATAGAATTGGACATATGGCTTCTAACTATCCTGACAGAGAATCGAGTGAAAAGAGAGATTATCAAGATGATAGACATAAAGACAATCATTATAGAGGACACCGAGACTTCAGAAGAAGAGATAGAAAGTCATGCTTAATAGCCGATGAGGAATCCAATGATGATAAATCAAATGAAACTGATACAGAGGAAGTATTTTATGTGGCTATCAAAGATGGATCAGATGAAGAAAAGTATGAAGAAAAAGCCCTAATATCTCACATAAATACTAATGATTCTTGGATCATAGATAGTGGATGCTCACATCACATGACAGGTGATAAACACAAGTTTGTTATGTTAGAAGACTATGATGGAGGCTATGTAAGATTTGGTAATGATGCACCATGTCCAGTAAAAGGTAAAGGATCTATAACACTTCTTGACAATGCAAGATGCAATGATGTTTATTGTGTTGAAGGTTTGAAATACAATTTGTTGAGTGTAGCACAACTAAACAACATAGGTTACAAATAGAATTTCAGAATGGAATTGTCAAAGTTCATGACAAGCATGGAAAGTTAGCTGCTGCAGGGACAAAAAACAAAAGGTAACACATTTCACCTTGACTCAACCCAGAATAATTGTCTTTATGCAAAGATAGATGATACCTGGTTATGGCATAAAAGGTTTTGTCATGTAAATTTTGATAATCTGATCAAAATAAGCAAGAAGCACCGAGTAAGAGGTCTACTGAGTTTGGAAAAACCTAAGAATGCTATGTGTCGAGGATGCCAGATGGGTAAGATGACAAGATCAAGCTTTACAAGTAAGTCTTACACTTCTAAGGGAATTTTAGATCTTGTGCACACCGATCTTTGTGGTCCTATGAAAGTTCAAAGTTATTATGGTGATAAATATTTCATATTATTTGTGGATGATTACTCAAGGATGATGTCAGTAATGTTCTTAAAAGAAAAATTAGAAGTTTTTCAAATGTTTAAATGGTACAAGGCAAGAGTTGAAAATGAAACAGGAAGACAACTGAAATGTCTTAGATCAGATAGAGGAGGAGAGTTCACATCTGATGAGTTCAACTTATTCTACAATGATCATGGTATTAAAAGACAAGTCTCTACACCGAGAACTCCACAGCAAAATGGAATAGCTGAGAGAAGAAACAGATCTATTGTGGATTGTGCCAGAACCCTGATGATTGAAAAGCAAGTGCCACAAACATTTTGGAGAGAAGAAATAAGCACAGTAGTTTGCACCCTGAACTGAGTACAACTAAATAAAGGTACTTTGAAGACACCATATGAAATCTGGTATGACAAGAAACCAAATGTAAGTTATTTTAAAATCTTTGGAAGTAGATGCTATGTACACAAGGATGATAGAAATGGCAAGTTTGATCAGAAAAGTGAAGAAGGAACATTTCTTGGTTATTCTTCTAGAAGAAAAGCATTTAAATGTCTGATCAATTCATCTAACAAAATATTAGAAAGTGAAAATGTGAAAATTGATGAATTTGCAGAAAGAAATGATGAAGGAAATTCCAAGGAACCAGAAGACTATGATGAATTTGTCTATGTTCAACCGACAAGTCTTACCAAGAAAACTATTGAAGAAAATGAAGAGAATATCCAGTTACCAAGTGATGAAGAAGATCATACAGAGCCTACTGAGCCTGTAATAGCCAAATATGTCAGAAGACATCATGCACCAAGTCAGATTATAGGAGATAAGGATGATCCAGTGATGACAAGGAACAAACTGAGATAGAACACATGTCTAATATCTGAATTTGAGACGAGAATAGTGAAAGAGGCATTTAACAATGAAGATTGGATAAATGCTATGACAGAAGAGATTGATAAAATCAAGGAGAATGACACATGGACACTGGTCCCAAGACCAAAGGACAAAAATGTAATCGGTACAAAGTGGATTATCAAAAACAAGTTGAATGAAAAAGGAGAGGTCATTCGAAATAAAGCAAGACTAGTTTTCAAAGGTTATGCCCAAGAAGAAGGAATTGATTATGGTGAGACTTTTGCACCCGTGGCAAGACTTGAAGGAGTAAGAACATTGTTGGCAAATGTTGCTTACAAAAATTTCAAGGTATATCAAATGGATGTCAAATCTGCATTTCTAAATGGTATATTAGAAGAAGTTTTTATTGAACAACCTGAAGGATTTGTTGAAGACAAGAGTAAAAATCAGGTATGTAAATTGAACAAAGCTTTATATGGTTTGAAACAAGCACCTAGAGCATGGTATGAGAGATTGCACTCTTATTTGATCAAAATTGGTTTTATAAGAACAAGTGAAAACAGTAATATGTACATGAAGAATGATGAAAATGGAATACTGATCTCAGCCATATTTGTTGATGATATTATATTTTGTGGAAATGACTCTTTATGCAAGAACTTTGGAAATGAAATGAGAAAAGAATTTGAGATATCATTAATCAGTGAGATAAAGTATTTTACAGGTTTACAAATACTGCAAATGAAAAATGAGATTTTCATTACCCAATCCAAGTACATAAAGGAAATCTTGAAGAAATTTGGAATGGAGGATTCAAAACCAGTAAGTACTCCTATGACTACCAACTGTAAATTATCAAACAATGATGAATCTGTATCTATTGATGAGACACTTTACTGATCCATGATTGGAAAGCTACAATATGTTGTTCACAGCAGGCCAGATATAGCACATGCGGCAGGTATAGTTGCAAGATTCTCTGCAGATCCCAAGGAAACACACATGACAACAATCAAAAGAATTTTTAGATACTTGAAAGGCACTGAGGATTAAGGCTTAGTATATCAGAAAGGAAATGACTTTGATTTAAAAGTTTATACTGATGTTGATTGGGCAGGCAACATTGATGACAGGAAAAGCACAAGTGGTGGAGCTTTCATTTTAGGAGAAAGACTAGTCAGTTGGCTTAGCAAGAAACAAGGATACGTTTCACAGTCAACAACAGAAGCTAAATACGTTGCTGCAGCATTGAATTGCACTAATATAGCATGGATCAAACAACTGTTGGAAGGCATAAATGAGCAAGTTACTGAGCTAATAACTATATTCTGTGACAATACTAGTGCCATTAACATTTCAAATAATCTTGTTATGCACTCTAAGACAAAGCACATCTCTATGAAATATCATTATCTTAGAGAAGAAGTTCAAGAGAAGAAAGTGATGTTGGAGTATGTTAGCACAAAGGAACAAATAGCAGATATCTTCACCAAGCCACTGCCTAGGGACACTTTTGAGTATCTCAGAAGCAAGTTAGGGGTCCTACCCCTATCTTCCATTCACTGACCGAGTTCGGTGAAAGCATCAATTCAATGACTCTACAGAATATCTTTCAAGAGTTGATGTTGATTTACACACTTTAGAAGGTTTTCTAAAGGTGTGTAGGAAACAATACAGGAAACAAGAATTGAAGACAAAATGCTCTGACCGAGACTAAGTTGATACATCACAACAGGAAATCACTTCATACGGGAAGAAATTATGTTTTAGTTCTTTACTTTTTGGCATTGTTGTCAAAGGGGGAGAAGACTGGAGAAGACTGAGAAAATAGGAGAAGTATAATGTATGGGGGAGAATTCTGATGACAGGGGGAGAGCATTTCAGCATTTCAGAATATCACAGCAATTCGAATCAATTAGGTCAAATCAATTGGTTTTGCCATCAATGCCAAAGGGGGAGATTGTTGGCATTTGGCATTATAATAGACAAGGAGAGATTGTTGGAATTTCAATAAGGATATTGAGAAGTTTGTTGATGATTATGGATATAACTGATTAAGGATGTTTACTGTCTTAATATTATTATTTTGTCATTGATGTCAAGAAATTGATTTTCTAATTCAGTATGATGTTGCCATATCTTGAGAAGTATGATTTGATGAGTATAAAGATGTCGGTAAAAGTCACAGAAAGAATATGATGAATAAGGGGATGAATAAGTTATTCAATGGGCAACTATTACCGAGTTAGACAATGATGAGTTCATGATGTTTAGATTGTTTTGATATCATACATATGTTATTTATTGTAAGGTTAATACTATACTATGTTACCAAGAAAAGAACCTAGTCGGTAAACCCTAAGGAACCTAGTTGGTAAACCCTAAGGTTATCGCTATCGATTAATGAAGACAGAGTGTCTACCGGGTAAAGTTTAGTATTTATCGAGTTGCAACCGAGTAATAACAGAATGCATTAAATGATTAAAAGCATTATTTAATGAAGGAAGCTGATGAGCTGGATATGATTAAATGATTGGTATGTCGTGAATGAAGTTTGTTAAAGAATCTATGGCAAAGGAAAATCGGCATGAAGATCTACAACTTAGATTGAACCGCAATACCCTAGCACAAGTTCCAAGAAATGTATGCAAGTTCCAAGGTGGGGTAAAACATTTTCAGATCGAAGAATACATTGAACCTGGTCAAAGTTTGAAGATCTGATGGCTATGATTGATCATGGGAAATGTGATCAAGGAGATTAAGCAGTTGGCAAATTGTTTATAAATAGGGAACTGTTGATAAACAATGTATGTGGGCAAGTGTATGCACAGGGATGCTACATAGTGATTACCGAGCACAAAAGCTTGAAGATCTGTTTTGAATAATAGAGTATAGAGCCCAACAGATGGACAAGATTAGTTCTATGTCTAGATTGTATTGAGCAAATAAGAATCTACTTTAGCATTTTAGATGTGAAGTTGCGGATAGATTTTTATTACTATTATTTTGTGAAGTGACAAAAAATCTCTTAACCGAGTGGACTTAACAGTCTTATTTGTAAAACCCTCTAGCAAGGTGACATTCTGATTGAGTGCTTGAAATCCTTTAACAAGGTCACTTCTAACAAGGTGAAGATCCTAACAGATCTGAGGGAAATCCCTTAACCGGGTCACATCTAGCAATGTGTTTGTAATCTTTAACATGATTTTCTTTTAACCGAGCATACTATAGAAGAGTATATTTCTTAGTGGGTCGGAAATCCCACAGTGGTTTTTCCCTATTTGGGTTTCCACATTAAATCTGGTATTATGAGGTTTATGATGTTTATATGCTTTTGAGTTTGCATGTTTAGCATTTTTGGTTATATCACTGAATTATATGTTGTTGAGGTTGAATCTGATGTTTTTATGGAAGATTAAGTTTGTATGATTCACCCCCCCTCTCATCTTATCATCTTGGCATCTGTAGTTAACATTAAGTATCAGAACTATCAGTAATGAAATTAGTAATGCAATTGAGTATGACTTCTTTTGCTTTTCATACCACATAGAGGGATTTTTTATAATCATACCAAAGACTTTGACAATGAAGGATATGTCATAGGGTGTGAACACCTTTTGAAGGATAAGCGTGAAATGAAATTACCACGTGGATACAAATTTTATCAGTATCTATTGATCTGTAGGAATCACGATGATAGAAATGGCATTGACTCTGATATAATCAAAACCATGGTGAGGAATATCAATGGTAGCATTCATGATCTGATTCTCAGTTATATTATCAACATAATCAAATTGTTACAGAATGAGAATCAGGTTTTTGATAAAGGCTAGTTTTGGTTTTTCCTTTTTGGTGGCTTGGGGCCACCAATAAGAGAATGGATCTAATTTTTTTTTGACTTTGAATAAGTTGCCTAATGGAATTGGCTTGGACTGCTTCTACTAGAGATCTGGATCCTTGTTATGTTCGCTAGGGGCATACATCCACAATTAGACCCATTGTTAGCACCCTCAAAATTTTCATGAAATTTTGGTACTCGATAAGAAAATTAAAATTGTCCCAACAAGAATTCAAATTTCCCTAAGGCAGGCAGGTTCTATTTGACTAGTGACCTTCTGTCCCGGTTGCCCATAACTTAAGTTATTTTCTCATGGGGTTCTTTCATTTGAAGTCGACCCCAAGTTTTTTAGTCCCTCTTTTCAGTCAGTAGCCTTAGGACTTGATTTAACCTAAGTATTTAGCTCCACATATTCGATATCCTAGGGACATGAGTTATATGCACATGTTTTAATTTTATGCTAAGGTGGGCCATAGTTCAAAGATTCTCGAAGCGGGCTAATGTAACTCACATACCTAACTGAGGCTTCAAATAAAAAGAACCCCATTAGAGAAAGAAATAACTTTCACCAAGTTCCAAGTAATGTCTTTGGCCACAAGGTTTTTTGAGTGGCTCAGATGCTTGCTAAGATTCCTAAAGGCTTTGGCTAAGTGTTGGGTTTCAATTTTGAGCTATAAAATGTGAGTGTTGTTATGAAAAGATTGACTCAACACTCGTTGAGAGGTGTTTTTCCCTTTAAGCGAGTTTCCAAGTAAATAGAGACAAAGTGCCTTGTCAGCTGATGAAATGAGTCCCACATGTCTACTCAGGACACGGCGAGATGCATAGCACAATTTCAGTGAGTCCTAAGTAGAGGAAAGGAATGTTAAAGATATATGTGAATTCAGGGAAAGCTTAAAAGGATGAAAGGTGTCAATTCAAGTCTTTGTGGGCAATCATCAATGTTGTTTATATCAATGGATAAGAATTGAAAGGATTGATGTGACAAAGATTAAAAATGTAGAGAATTGGGAATGTGAAATTTATGACTAAAAGATGGGAAGATCATGGCAAATCACTTGCACAAAATCAGCTTTAAATACTATAGTCAGAGAACCTTATGTGCGGTGAGCGCAAGGAATTTGAAATGGCGGCATAAAGGGTTTCATAAGTATGGGTGATGGAGATTCTAAAGAGAATAACTGAACTAGTGGTTGGGAGATTAATAAGGGTGAGCTTTAGTCTTCCGAAAAGATTTTAATTAGAAAATATTACTCGCATACATGGTCTTGTGAAGTTTGGCTATTTTTAGAACTTTTAAGTTTTTCTTAAGTCGAAAACCAATGCATTGGCCAAACATGATCATAAAAGCGACCCTTAGTGTTGGTTTGAGAGCAATTTTAGGAATGGAGCGATCATACATAGGGAAAGATTGTGTTTTCAATATGTAAATTCTATGACACTAGGTGGAGGATATTTCAATAAATTTCCTTGTAGCTAAAGAGATATTGAAAATATAGGGGGTAGCTAAAGGGATATTGAAAAGCAGTCTTAGTTGCAAAAGGCATTTCAAGAGCTACCCATCTTCATCTCTTCACCATCAAATGATTGTGAGGCAAGCAAAGAAGAGAAGAGAACAATGAGGATAGGTGATGGACGATTTAGATATAGAGCCTGTCTAATTTAAATTGAGTGCTAGAGTTGGAACCCCTATTCTGATTACAACATTTCTCTTTGAGCTCCTCTTTCCTCTTTTCTAGCTTTTCTTCTAGTTTGGTGAGCAACTCCTCTAGTTTTGAGGATGCTTCCCTTCAAGTATTGTGGATCTCCTCTTCTAGTTTGTGGAGTTCCTCTTCTAGTTTGTGGAGCTCCTTTTCTAGTTTGTGGAGCTCCTCTTTTAGCTAGTATACTGTGAAGTTTTCACCTTTGAGTCATCTGTAACGCAATGGTGGTATGGCTCAAAATAGTTTTACTTCAACAATATTTTATTCTCCAGCTAGGCGGTTTCTAGTACGCATGTTCAAGCTTTGTCTTATTCTAATTTTGTTGTAGGTTTTTTCCTTTTTGCATATAACCGAAAAATGTGTCAAAAGGGAAGGAGAGACAGTTGTAAACAACCTGAAGCTTGTTGGATTCCTAGTGATTATAAAAGGAATTCCAAGGATATGAGATAGGGATTTTGGTCGATCATTTTTTTTTACTACTAGAAGAGTACTAGCAGATTCTAAGTCAAAAAGGTAGTCTAGAGTAAGAAGGATGTAAATTTTCTAAAGGGCAACATGAATCATTTTATGGTTTACAATTAATATTCTGCAAAAATTGTCTATATAGTGTACTTCTCATTTTATATGAATGTCAATATCAAGGGTTTTTTTATTCATCTTCATAGGATTTTGTGAATATTGTTTGCCTCGCCAATATGAACAATAACTAGAGCTATAGTCTCAACCCAAAGATTGGTGATTCATTAAGTGTAGTTATTATCTCCATGACTGAAGTTCATTTACTTGTCAACCCAGGGACATATTACTTGAAATGGGTCTGCACTATATATGCACTAAGTTCCCGCGATAGTTATTCTGCACTACTGCAACAACTAAATCTATTTGAGATAAACAAGTGAAAACATAACAACTGAATGGATACAAGAAAGCTTAACATTAATAGAATATTCTAATTAAATAATTGTTAAATAAGTTCAGAGCTGGCAAATAGGAATTACTCTATCTGCTTTGGCTGCAAGAACAATCATGAGATCTGGTTCCAGTGGTTGCAGGAATAGTCAATCGCTAGAACATCTACTGCAGAAAAAGGAAATCTTAATCTAACAGATGCACAGGAATACTCACCAAGTGGGCCCCCTTGGATGAGTGTATCCAGACTTCAAAGATAATTCTATATACCTAGAATAACATCACTTTTATTCATTGTTTTCAAAAGTCAATATAACACATGAAATGAAAGAAATGCTTCAAGTTCTAAAAACACTGTCTAATCATGTCTCTAACCCCTGTCTAGCCTCTGAGAAGAGGTGCAGGTTTTTATTTATAAGAAAACTATAACAACTTCCTACTATCTAGATCACGCCAATGAAATGAGGCGGAAAATATATATGATTGATAACAGAAGAAGTTAATCCACATAAAATGTGGAACTCAGCTAAACCGCAGCTAAGAATATAGCATGGTGGTGTTATAAGATTGATGTTTGTTGAACACAAACATAAATGAATCTGGCATCGCCTTGCTATTCCTTTTCCAATTCTTACACATACCATCCTCTCTGTTGTTTTGAATATTTAACCGCCCTTGAATGTCTCCAACTACTTTTATGACGTGATTCAACATCTAACTTGCCATAACCGCTTCTGCAACATCTCATTTATTCCTACAGTTAAAAGATAGAAGATACAAGCATGCACACACAAACATATATATATATATATATATATATATATATATATTCATTAATCATAACACTTATACATTCACACATGATATTACCTATGATAATTCGCATGGAAAAAGGAATAATAGGTAAAAATAATATAGGATTTAATGGGTTTAGTTATCATCCAAAATGCACATAGTCAAACTTTCATACATCACATGATTCAAACACTATCCCAATATGCAACTTAAAAAATGGAAAAAACTTATCAGTTATAGGAATAAAGAGTTATTATGTCAGCTCATCAAATGTGTAACATTGTTTGTGGGTTTTCTTTAAGGAAGAAATTAATGTCCTTCATTCATGTTGTAGTAAATTTAGGAGTATTTTATAGATTACTCAAAGTGATTTATGTAGTAACGAGAGGGAATACATTGATGTAAGGCATCAATGTAATCACAGCTTACTAATTTCGATGAATTGTAGTTAGATATTTATATTTAGATATGGTATTGACTCTATTCTATGGATTAGGCACTAGTTTGCAAGGATTTTATGATTAGATTCATGAAACTTCAAAATATTCAAACTCATTCTCTCTTTCCCTTTCCTTTCATTTCTTTTTTATGTTGTTCTACGTTAAGCATCTCCATAAGTGATTGGAGGATGAAAGAACGTGTTATGAAAGTTCTACTATTATGTTATTTGCTTACACATTAGTGATGAAGAGGCAAAATTATTATTCTCAATGAATAATTAGAAGAAATGGGACAAATATTGAGAAACTGATGAATCTTGAACACCCGTTGTTTGTAGACATGAGAATTATCCACCATTAATGGCATGTGGTCATTGTATAAAAATGGACAAACAAGAAGGAATTGTTTATGTTTCTTTCCCTTTCCTTCTAGAAGATGTCGCTCCACTTTGAGACTGAGTGGAGGGCTGCTCAATATTTGGTTCAATTACCATTTCCTCTGCAACAGGCAAGGCTTCTTTGACAATAGGAGGTTTGTTCACTGCAACAACCGTAGGAGATGAGGGTTCTACGATATCTTCCTCTTGAGCTGCAATTTCTTCTGCAACAAGAACATTTTCCTCCTCAAATTGTAGGATATATTCGAACTCTCCCCATGCCATCTGCGATACATCTTTGAGAGAATGTTCTACCAACAATTTGATCAAGTTGTGATGACTAACAAAATGATTACCACCCTTCTGTGTTTCCTTTGCACTTATGGAAATAAGATGATAAAAGAAATTCAGAACATTCATCCTTCAGCCATGCCGCAAATGACTTAGTAATTTAAAATGAACGAAATGCAAATTTTAGTACCTACCATCATAGGTAATATATTTCATCACATAAAATGCAACCTGGGGCCATTCTGCTAGAAGAGATGTCTAATTGGTTCCCTACTTGTCCATACTTAGGGGTCCGTCTGCTGGGTGAGTAAACTCTGCCCTAGCGCTTCTTGCATCTTTCACCTCAGGAAATAGTTCTCCCTCCTATGACAACCTAGTGACTTCGGATATCCATTGTTCTATGGAAATGACCCTTATCCCTTTGACAAAGGCCTCTCCTTCGTTGTATGTGCGCATGAATTCATGAGCAATTTCTTCATCGAAATCCGTTAATTTTAAAATAGTTAATCCACCCATACATATGGAAGTAATGTTCACATTGGACGTCTTGCAACAAAGCGTCATGAACTATTGGTTCATGATGGATAGGGGCTCCTCCCATAGCTAACTTGGCTTTCAAAACAATTATCACAGCAAAATGAAAGACTGAAATAACCTGCAGAATTGAAAATTCATGCTCCAAAATAATTTACTTCTTTTTCAGTACCTTTCATCGACTATGGCAGTAGGATGAACTACTCACTCATACCACAAGATGTCTCATTCAAAAATGATATCAGGCAAATTAAAACACATTATTGATAAGGACAGATAATTATGCAACTTGTAAATCAGACCATAAACTCTCCCCAACTTAAGATGACATGTGTCCACACATGTGAAAAAGGACAGAGGGAAGGGTACGCGGATTATGTGAATCAAAACAGGTAATAATCATAATGAAATGATAAATTCATAATTAAGAAAAATAAATAATACACATACCTACAGTCGTACTAATTAATTTTGCATGAAATGATTAGTTATTCACAATATGATATGAGATGACATGAAATGAATGATGTGACAGACATAGATATGAAATGGGATGAGATGGATGAGAAAATTATTGTCGGAGAATGATATTTCCATAAAGCATGGAAATGGTTATTATGAAGGCACACATGAATAATTTAAGACTAAGGACCAAGAAGGCCTGTTGCAGAAGCTGCAGGAACTGTGTCCATAATTTCCTCTCTAGATGTTGTAGGAACTTCTTCAGATGTTGCAGGAACAATGGCAAGAGGGTTTTATTTAGCTGCTGCAGGAACTTCTTCAGATATTGTAGGAATTGTTGTCTTCACTTGGGTGGAAAATTGTTGCAGGAACTGTTCTTTGGTTGTAGGCTTATGATAAAGGAGTAGTTGATGACCATTGACCATAAGTTTGAATCTGACCCGGTCTATTGTTGTCAAACGAACTGTTCCATTTGTAAAAACTTCATCTATTTCATAGGGGCCCAACCATCTTGTATGCAACTTCCCCATAGTATCCTTATATCTGGAATCATATAGCAATGCTCAATCTCTAGATTTAAATTTTCTCTCCTTCATATACTTATCATGCTATTTAGCTCATTGATGTTGAATAAGATTTGTATACTGGACACCCATCTTTCTCAACTCATCCAAAGCATTCAATTGCATGATCCGGTCTTTTTGTGCTTCTGAGAGAGTCATATTCAACTACATAGTTGTCCTCAGAGTTTTATGCTCAAATTCAATGGGTATCATTGTTGTTTTTCCATGCACCATTTCAAATGGTGTAAAACCAATTGTTGTCTTCCATGTTGTTATGTTTTCCCAAATGGCTTCAGGAAGTCTATTTGACCAATCTTTCTTATGAAGAGCTATTGTCTTGGTAAGAATAGCTTTTAAATCCCTATTTGTAACTTCCACTTGACCATTTTCTTGTGGATGGTATGGAGTAAACTTCTTGTGTCTGATATTATATTCATTATCCAATGCTTCAATTAATGTGGAAGTAAATTGTGGTCCTTGATTTGAAACAATCTCTCTTGGTACTCCATATCTGGTAAATATTTCCTCATAGAGGAATTCGGCTACCTTATTATCTCTTGAATGTGTCATGGCCCATGCTTCCACCCATTTTGTAACATAATGAATGCATACTAGAATATAAGATTTTCCTTTGGAAGGAGGATCAATTGGTCCAAAAAAATCCAATCCCCATTTGTCAAATTGTGCAATCAATATCTAGGGATACAATGGCATTTCATCAGATTTGGTAGGCCTACCCATTCGCTGGCATCTATCACATTTTCTAGTATATTGTGTTGCATCTTTATACAAAGTTGGCCAATAATATCATTTGCTAAGGATTTTAAGTGTTGTTCTTTTAGAAACAAAATGTCTTCCACATGGCTCATCATGACATGCATGAAGGATATCATATATTTCATCTTCTCTGACACACCTTCTCATGACTTGGTCAGGTCCAGTATAAAATAAACAATCAACAATCTATGAGAAATTAAAGCTTTTCTCAACTAGCAATCTTCTTTGTTTAGGAGAAAAATGAGAAGGCATCTTATTAGCAGCTAAATAATTTGCAATATCAACATACCAGGGAGTGTGTGCTTTTATCGGGAACAAATGTTCATCTGGGAAAGCATCATCTATGATTGCAAGATCATCCTACAATTGAAGCCTAGAAATATAATCTACAACTACATTAGCTTTACCTGGTTTATCAACAACTGTAATATCAAATTCCTGCATCTATTGTAACCATGAAGCCAATCTTCCTCTAATTGAAGGTTTGTTCATGAGATATCTGATTGTTGTATGATTAGTGTGCACATATATTTGATATTTTGTGATATAATGCTTGAATTTGTTAAGTGCATATATGACTGTCAACATCTCCTTTTCAATGACAATATAATTAAGCTCAGCTCCCTACATGTTTTTGCTGATGAAATCAATTGCATTCTCCAAATTGTCAACCTTCTACCCCAAAACTACTCCTATGGCATAGTCTAATACATCTATATGAATATGAAAAGGTAATGACCAGTTCGGACCTTTGAGCACTGGTGCTTGATTCAAGGCATGTTTGAGCTTCAAGAAAGATTCATGGCATGCGAAGGTCCAATTAAACTCCATATCCTTATTCAAAAGACAATATAAAGGTCCTACAATTTTACTAAAATCCTTAATAAACCTTCTATAATATCCAGCATGACCAAGGAAACTTCTGACATTCTTTTGCTTTATAGGTGCAAGGAGATTTTGAATAACTTCAATTTTGGCTAGGTCAACCTGTATTCTAGTTATAAAAATATGATGACCAAGAACTATGCCTTCCTGCATCATCATAAAGAATTTTTCACTATTCAATGATAAATTGTAGTCTTCACACCTCTTCAAAACTTTCTTCAGATTCCTCAATGCCTCTTGAAATTCTAAACCATAAGTGGTAAAATCATCCATATAGATCTCCATGCTATCCTGGGAAATATCTGAAAAATATGCTTATTACTGCTCTTTGAAAAGTAGTTGGAGCATTACACAACCCAAAAGGAAGAACAAATTATGCATATGTCCCCCAAGGGCAAGTAAATGTAGTCTTTTCCTCATCCTCAGGAGAAATTTGAATCTGATTGTAGCCACTGAATCCATCTAGGAATGAAAAGTACCGCTTCCCTACCAAGGAATCTAATACCTCATCCACAAATGGTAATGGAAAAAGATCCTGCCTAGTTGCTAAGTTCAAAGCTCTATAATCTACACATACCCTCCATTTGCCTCCTTTCTTTGGGACTATGAATAGAGGCGACACCCACTGACTATCTGATATAGGATAGATAAATCCAACATTTAATAATTTTTGTAGTTCCTCTTTAACTATCTCCTTTAATGTAGGATTAACTCTTCTCTATGGTTGTCTAAGCGATCTACAATCTTCTTTGATATAAATATGATGGGTACAAACTATAGGATCAATTCCTTGCATATCTTTGTAATCCCACACAAAAGCATGTTGATGACATTTAAGTAATTCAACCAGTGTCATCCTTTAAGTCTCTGTGAGTTGATTGTTGATATTCAAATATTTATTTGGATCAACTTCCACTTTGACAGTAAGATCAACCTGAGATGCCTTAGAAAGATGAGAAGTGCAAACTTCCTATGGAAATAGGGTATGCAATATATCAGTGGATGTAGGAAAATCTGATGTTGTTATATTTGATGTTAATTCCTATGACTATTGCTCCAGATTAAACTGATTTACCAGAATTTTAGAGAGGATTGAATCATCATCCTAGAGTCATATGAATGATTCTATGTTAATCATCATAAGATGATTGACAGAGTTGACTTCCTCCTCAAATTCCTCTCGCACGTTAGGCCAAACAACTTGTTCTTGAGAAAGTTGGGGCTGAGCAAGTGAATACAGAACCAGAGTTTTAGTAGTATTTCCATCAGAAATAGCCATGTCCCTCGACCAACATCCAATATATGTATCGACTATAGCAAGACAAGATCTCCCTAAAATAACTGGATGTCCCCCCAATGTAGCTTTAGGAGACATGATCATAAAATCTGCCAGATTTTCCCAGGAGTCTAAAGTAATGACATCATCTTCAATCATACCATCAGGCTGAATTGTGGAACTGTCAGCAAGCTACAGGACTGTAGGTGTAGGCCTGAGACTGGCTATGTTAGTTTTTTGCATAATATCTCATGTCATTACATTGATGGTTTCTCCCAAATCTATTAAGGCATTCTTTATCTGAGTGCGATTGATGACTATTTCCACAATAGGACTACCAAGCTCAGAATATTTAGGAATTGAAACTTTTCCCAACATAATATCAGTCAATTGACCCATTACATGCACTGTTTGTGGATACATTTTCTTTCTGCCAGGTTTATTTAAACATGCCTCTTTAATTGCTTTACTATAAATAGGGACATCCTTAATAGCATGAAATGATGGAATTTTAACACACGTGTTTCAGCTGATCTATGATATCAAAATTTATATCCTCTTCCTGAGGAATCTCTTTAGCTTGCAACCTCTGAGGAAATGGGGGTATTTGGGTTGATGGGCTAGATATTTCCTTTTCCTTTTGTATCTCTATTATAACTGGAGGGGATAGGTTAGGTAAAGTTGTCTCAAATCTAAGGTGAATATCACTTATAGAAAGAGAATAAGTTGGATATTGATTAGGATTAGCTAAATAAACTTGTTGTTGTTGTTGCGGTTTTTATTAGGATTTGGCATGGGTTGAGTGGGAAGCTATGTAGGTTTAGGTGGAACAGTATTGGCAATAGGAGGAGGCATTATAGTAGGCTATTGTGGCTGCTACTGAGGTTGTTGATAACCAGATGATTGATTTGTCCATGGCTGACCTCCTCTCCATTGAGGGATAGGTTTCCAATTCCCTTTGAATTGTTCCCATGGTCCCTAAGGCTGAGACCAATTTCCTTGTGGTTGTTGCCACTATGGAATTTGATTGGCAAAATTTTCCCCTTGGCCTTGAGGATTATAAAAATTTTGATAATTTCCAAAATTTTGAGCATATGGAGATTGTCATTGATTATTTTGTGCATAGGAATTTCCACTATAACCAAAAAAAGAAAGTGGATCAGGAGGCATACCTTGTCTTGGAAAATTTGGCCTTCTTTGAGCAACATAGAAAACTTGTTCATCATCTCCTTGTACTATCTTGAAATCAGGAACTTCAAGATTTGCAACCATCTTACATCTGCAGTCTCTTTTCTTCTGTCTACAATGTGGGCAAAATTATACAAGGATTGCATCAGCTTCCTCATGCTTATTCTTAGCTTGAAGTGTATCTAACTAAGTAGCAATATTGTTTATGATATCCTCCTTAAAATCCTTCAAAAGGTGGCTAAGCTCCATTTGAGAAACTCCATTAATAGATGTTGATGAAGAAATTCCCGTCTTGAAATGCCTACTCTTCTTATAAGAAGATCTAGAATACTTCTGATAGATTTGGCCAATGTCATTCCATGTTTCTTGTGTTATATCACCACCTCCCATAAGGTCCAAAGCATCTGTGCATTCATCACTGATTCCCCTTAAAAATATTAACTTAAGAGAATCTTCGTTTAAAGTACTATGCTTGGACTTCTTGACACTGAATAAAAATCTCTCCAGATAATTTTCTAGACTCTCATCTTCCTTCTGTGTCATTCTAAAAATATCATCCCCATGGCAGTCAGTCCCTCTACAATAATCTTTATATTTCACAAGAAAAAACCATTTCATCTCATCCCATCTAATGATTGTACTACTCCCTAGACTCATAAACCATCTCAAAGATGATTCTTTTAAATTGGCAGGAAATATTTTGAGTCTATGGGCATCTGTAGTATAATTATAACTCCTACAAAGGACATAAAATTCAAACAAGAAAGTGTCGGGATCCTCTGTCACTAATCCATAGAATTTAGGAAGAGAAGAAGTTGGAATGTTCTTAAGATTAGCATTATCATGCAAATCAGAAATAGGGAACTCAAATGTTGGGTTCACAAGTGGAGGTGGGTTATTCCCACCCAGGGGTGGATTTCCTTGCATTGGTCTTTGAGGAGGAGTTACTGAACAAAGTTCCTCTTCAAAAGGTCCAAAGAGGAAATGAAGGTTGTTCTCAAAAAGCTCAAATTCAATGGGGTTCAAATTATTTGGGGCTTGGTAAAGTGCAACAAAAGGATTTACATCTAGTGCTTCATATGGATTGAGTCTTGTATGATTAGGACGGATAGGAAGGAATCTACCTTGAGCATCTCTTCTTCATCTATGCATGCAGATTCATGAAAATTACTTTAAAAAAATTGAGTTATTAAAAAATAGCTATACTGAAAACTTGAAAATTCTTAACTGTAACAGGTTCTTAGTTTGACACCATCCCCAGCAACAGTGCCAAAAATGTTTGCCTTGCCAATAGGAACAATAACTAGAGCTAAAATCTCAACCCAAATATTGGTCATTCATGTTGTATAGTTATTATCTCCATGACTGAATTTCATTTACTTGTCAACCCAGGGACGTATTAGTTGAAATGGGTCTGCACTATATATGTACTAAGTTCCTGCGATAGTTATTCTGCACTGTTGCAGCAACTAAATCTATTCGAGATAAACAAGTGAAAACATAACAACAGAATGGCTACAGGAAAGCTTAACATTAATAGAAGATTGCAATTAAATAATTGTTAACTAAGTTTAGAGGTGGCAAACAGGAATTACTCTGTCTGCAGGAACAGTCACAAGATCTGGTTCCAGTGGCTGCAGGAACAGTTAATTGCTAGAACATATACTACAGCAAAAGGAAAACTTAATCTAACAAATGCATAGGAATACTCCAAAGTGGGCCCCCTTGGATGAGTGTATCCAAACTTCAAAGATAATTCTATATACTCATAATAACATCACTTTTATTCATTGTTTTCAAAAGTTGATACAACAAATGAAATGAAAGAAATGCTTCAAGTTCTAAAAACGTTGCCTAATCCTGTCTCTAACCCCTGTCTAACCTCAGAGAATAGGTGCAAGCTTTTATTTATAAGAAAATTATAACAAATTCCTACTATCTAGATCACACCAATGAAATGAGGTGGAAAATATTTATGACTGCTAACAGAAGAAGTTAATCCACAAAAAACATGGAACTCAGCTAAACTGCAACCAAGAATATAGCATGGCGATGTTATAAGATTGATGTTTACTGAAGACAAACATAAATGAATTTGGCATCACCTTGCTATTCCTTTGCCGATTATTACACACACCATCCTCTCTATTGTTTTGAATATTTAACCGCCTTTGAATGTCTCCAACTGCTTTTATGACATGATTCAACATGTGGCTTGCAATAACCGCTTCTGCAACATGTCATTTATTCCTGCAATTAAAAGATAGAACATACAAGCACACACACACACAAATATATATATATATTCATTAATCATAACACTTATACATTCACACATGATATTACCTATGATAATTTGCATGGCAACAGGAATAAAAGGTCAAAATAATATAGGATTTAATGGGTTTAGTTATCATCCAGAATGCACATAGTCAAAATTTAATACATCACATGACTCAAACACTATCCGAATATGCAACTTAAAACATGGAAAAAACTTATCAGTTATAGGAATAAAAGAGCTATTATTTCAGCTCATCAAATGTGTAACATTGTTTGTGGGTTTTCTTTAAGGAAAAAATTAATGTCCTTCATTCATGTTGTAGTAAATTCAGGAGTATTTTATAGATTACTCAAAGTGATTTATGTAGTAACGAGAGGGGATACATTGATGTAAGGCATCAATGTAATCATAGCTTACTAATTTTGATGAATTCGTAAGATATTTATATTTGGATATGGTCTTGACTCTGTTCTATGGATTAGGCACTGGTTTGCAAGTATTTTACGATCAGATTCATGAAACTTCAAAATATTCAAACTCATTATCTCTTACTCTTTCCTTTCATGTCTTGTTTATGTTGTTCTACGTTTAAGCATCTCGACAAGTGATTGAAGGATGAAAGAACATGTTATGACAGTTCTACCATTATGTTATTTGCTTACACAATAGTGATGAAGAGGCAAAATTATTATTCTCAATGATTAATTAGAAGAAATGGGACAAATATTGAGCAACTGATGAATCTTGAACACCCGTTGTTTGTAGACATGAGAATTATCCACCATTAACAGCCTGTGGTCATTGTATAAAAATGAACAAACAAGTACTCATGAGATCCAAACTTAGGAATACCCTCTTGAGTTTGGTGGAACTCAAAGTGAAGAAGGCTAGGATAGCCTTGTTATGTTGTGTTTCCTTATTTTTAGTTTGTTGATAGTGCAAATCATATGCTCTAGGTTTTAAAATCCCACAACCTAGAATTACATTTCGCCTTAGGACTGGAGGTAGCAAGAAAAATCATCAACAGAGCTACCAACATATTGAATATATCCAAGAGGTTTATACTTTTTCTACCCTCTTCCATTCTTAAGCAATATAATTTCTTCCTGAAAAAAATATTATTCAATAAAGATTTGGCTTGATATATCTCACCAAGTTTCGTCCATAGTTTCTTTGTGTTGGAATTATGTGAACCGGTATGTGGACATAATGACATTGTATGTTGTCATTGATGTCAATATGTTGAAAAGGTATGAACTGGCATATGTGAGAACCGGCATTTGTGCCAAAGTGGAGCGGTGTGCTTGTTCAAGGTGAACCGGCATATGGTTATGGGAACCGGCACATGGAAGCATTGTATGACTACAAGTTGGTAGTCTCAACATCAGGGTTTCTGGTTGAAGTGCTTCAAGTCTGTATGGCTCAACTGGTGATCTTTGTGTAATGAGTAAACAGTATAACAAAGAACAGATCGTGTTGCCACATCAGCCTTGTGCGTGTGAAGGATCTTGCATGAAGAAGACTATCCCTATCTACCTCGGGAATGTGCGAAGTTTGTAAACGGTGAAAACGCATGATGGATTATCAGGCGCCATGAAATTGGTGGATAATGAATGATGGAGAATGTCTTGAGATTTTTTCAAAGATCTACTACATTTAATATAGTATGATCAATGGTCATGGTTGAACTATTTGAATTCCTTAACCTAACAGGTCTAGGGTTTAGGGTTTATACTACCGACCTGTCTGTTGTCCTATAAGGTCGATGTTGTGATTCTTTTAGAGGTTGTTGGCAAAAGTTGTGTGTGAGTATCCAAGAGAAGGGATACGAGATCCTTGCCAGACTAGAGGAGAGAAGTGATACCCGCAGAGTGTAAGTGCAGAAGGTGAAGAGGAGCTTAAGTGGATCTGCATTGGCACTGAGTGTTGTTACCAGATCATTGTAATACCTGTTGATCTCTAACCACCTCAATAGTTGGAAAATCCCCTAACAGGGTAGCCTTAACCAGCTTGCTGTAAATCCCTTAACAGGGTAACTCAAAGTTATTGAGATCTGGAAAGCTAGAGAGCTCTGGAAATCCTTTAGCTATTGAGTTCTTGAAATCCTCTAACAAGGTACCCTTAATAGGGTTTAACCCTTAACCGGGCATTGTAGCCATCCCTTAACCGGGTGATCTCTAACAAGATCGATTCCTAGCAGAACCTTTTGTAATGTCTTTAACCGGACAAGGCTTCTGACAGAGCGGACTTCCAAAGAGTTCAACAACAAGCTTGTGGGTATTCATCCCCATCGTGGTTTTTCCCAGTTGGGTTTCCACGTGAAAAATATGTGTGTCATATGTGATGCTTTTATCTTGTGATGCTTCGTTATTCCCTGTTAAGCATATGATGGTTCTGTGTTTTATACCTGTCAATAAAACATGTTGAACTAGCTATTGTGAAGATATGATGATAGATTACCTATTCATGCATAGCGGTGAAATGGTAGTGTATTTTTGAGTTGAGTGGAAAACTCAGTAAGTAATTGGTTTATGATTGTTTTAGTTGTTCTGAGTTTTACCGGTTGCACTTTGTCTCAAACCGGTGTCATTGTTTGCCAATCATTTAGAGTAATTGTTGCTGAACCAGTTTAGGTCTATATTTTGTCTGTACTGATTCACCCCCCCTCTCAGTACCGGTTTGGTACTATTCATTCATCATTGAGTTATCAATTGGTATCAGAGCTTCCTCCTGGTCCTCTATGTTATACGCTTAACCACTTGAGGTAAAGATCCTAGACAAGAGATGAAGAGGGAAGGTCCAAAGTTTAACAGGGAAAATTTTGGTATATGGAAAGATAGGATGAAGATATTCATCAGAAGCATGGGTGCTCAACACTGCAGTTATGTTGAGAATGTCTATGTTGTCCCTACTGGTACTCTCACCGATGACCAAAAGAGAGAGCTACAAGAAAATGGGCAAGTCATGGAAGCTCTCATTAGTAGTCTATTTGACATTGAGTTTATTGATGTTTAGGACAAGGTAAATCCCAAAGAGGTATGGGATGCTCTTGAAAATATCTATGGTGGTGATGAACATGTAAAATAGGCTAAGGAAGAAAGCCTGAGAGGGAAGTTTGAAGATATGCAGATGGTTGAAAGTAAGACCATTCAGCAGTATGGAATAAGAATCAAAACAGTTATTGGAGAAATTAAGAGTGCGGGTGGTAAAATAGAAGACTCCACTGTGGTAAGAAAAGTCCTGAGATCCCTATTGCCGGTCTATGCAATATGGGTTGTTGCTATTCAGGAGCTGAGATCAATAGACAAGACTAAGGTATCCTTGGACTCCATCATAGCAAAGATGACAGCCTATGAGCTAAATAGTTTTGATGGCAGTGTTCAAAAGATTGAATCAACTTTCAGAGCTTCTATTGTACCATCCAGGAAAGGAAAAGAAGCAAGCACTAGTGGTGAACCAAGACAGAGCAGAGTAATGGATGATGAGGAGTTTCTAATAGAATTTGAAGCTCTACTTGCTAGGAAGCTTCCTAAAGGAACTAGTAAATACAAAGGTAAGCTACCTTTGAAATGCTTTTCTTGTAATCGGATAGGACATATTGCTATAAACTGTCCTAATGGCGATATCAAGGACAAACCGGAAAGATTTAGGAAATTCAAAGGAGGAAACCGAAGAAACTGTTTTGTGGTAGTTGATGAAGGTGTCACAGATGAAGAATTAGAGGATGAAGAAAATGAAGATATTGTGTTTGTTGTTGTCAAAGAAGATGTGTCAGACAAGAAGGCTCTTGTCTCCCGGTTTGATAATTCCAATGAGTGGATCATTGACAATGGTTGTTCTCACCATATGACTGGTGACCGGAGCAAGTTTCTATCCTTGGAGGAGTATGATGGTGGTGTGGTTCACTTTGGCAATGATGCACCATGCATGGTCAAAGGCAGAGGGTCCATCTCTCTGAATGGAAAGAGTAGTGCTGACAATGTGTACAGGGTTGATGGTCTCAGACACAACCTTCTGAGTGTTGCCCAGCTGAATGATAGTGGCCTCACTCTGGAATTCAAGAATGGAGTTTGCAGAATCAAGGGAAAAGATGGTGAATTGGTGGCCACCGGCGTGCAGACCAAAGGTAATCTATTTCAGCTGAATGCAAATATAAGCACATGTCTTATGGCCAAATTTGATGATAGCTGGATATGGCATAGGAGACTCTGCCATGTAAACTATGATAACATTGTAAAGGCTAGTAAGATCAAGGCAGTTAGAGGATTTTCGGTGCTAAGCAAACTGGATAATACCTTGTGCAGAGAATGTCAATTGGAGAAAATGTCTTCCTCAACCTTTAAAGGTAAATCTTTCACTGCTGACAACTTGCTTGATCTTGTGCATACTGATTTGTGTGGTCCTATGAAAACTAGGAGTGTGCAGGGTGATAGGTACTTCATGATTCTCATTGATGACTACTCAAGAATGATGTGGGTCACATTCTTGAAAGACAAGTCTAAAGCCTTTGTAAAGTTTAAATCTTTCAGAGCATTAGTGGAGAAGGAAAGTGGTAAAAGGATCAAGTGTCTGAGAACTGATCAAGGAGGGGAATTCACTTCCAGTGAATTCAACAAGTATTGTGAAGAATTTGGCATCAAGAGACAACTATCTGCCCCCCGGACTCCATAGCAGAATGGCCTATTAGAAAGGAATAATCAGATTGTGGTTGAAGCAGCTAGAACCATATTGATTCAAGGAAAGGTAGCTCACACCTTTTGGAGAGAAGCGGCGAGCACTGCAGTCTACACAATGAACCGGGTACTCATCAAGAAAGGTAAGGACAAAACTCCTTATGAGTATTGGACCGGTAAGACACCTGTGGTTAGCTACTTTAGGGTATTTGGTAGAAAATGTTACATCAAGAGGAGTGAACATCAGGGAAAATTTGAAGCTAAATGCGATGAGGGAATATTTCTAGGATATTCCTGTAAAGCGGAAAATCGCGATCGAACCCTAGTTGCTCTCCCCTCTTCCAACTCCAAGGAGAGAGAAGGGAGGTTGGTAGGGTTGATGGTTTTCACTTGGGAGACTTTACATTCAAAAGAGGGGTTGAAACCCACAAGATCCAATCCCATGCAATGCAATATTGGATGCTAAATGAGTTTCAAGGGTTATGACAGCAAGGCTACCCTCTTTTGTAAAGAATGTGCATAGAAGAATTAAGCTAGGAATGCATAGAAAGTGAGAAAGATTCGCTTATAAACTAAGATAGGAATACAGTATGAAGCTGCGGACCTGGAATTAGCAGTAAAATGTCGATACGGCACTGTCCTGCAAATTTGAGCGAAAGTTGCTGGGACGATGGCGCCCGAGCGCCACGGTCCTCCGAAAAATCCGCGAAACGAAGGGGGATCTGTTCGTCTCTGCACAAGGATTCCAGATCTTCAATTTCAGCCGCGTACCTGCAACCTACACACATAAAAGCGAAGACGATTGGGGGGTTAGGGATTAGGGGTTTACCTTTAGGTCAAACCCCGGTTTTGGAATTAACCAAGAAATGAGCAATGCTGTAAATGTAAATGTCTGTAATGTAAAACAAGTACTAATACCTTGTTGTAAGGATGTTTGTATCCTTATGTGTGAAGGTATAGATGTTGTATGTTGTATGTTGTAGTAGTATGTTGTAAGTGATCTCCTCTTCAATGGTTGAATCCTTGTCTTGAATGCAACACTTAGCCTTGAATGGAGACTTGAAATGATCAATTGCTTGAAGGAATGCTTGAATGCTTGAATGCTTGAGTATAGTTTCCATGCTTGTACACATATGACCTTCTTACCCAAATGGGAGAGGAAAATGTAGTTTATATACTTGCCAATTAGGGTTAAAAGACTGATTTTTCCGACCTTAGGCCAACCAGGAAATATTATTTCCAATTTGCAAACAAAAAGACCCGAAGTCCCATAGGAGACCGGGCCCAAAATAGGGCCAGGGACCAGGGCGCTGGCTGGGCGCTCTGGTCCCACCTCCCGGGGTAGCAGGGTGCAAAGGAGGTTCAGGCCAGGGTGCTTGAAAATGCAGTTTTTGGTGTCGTGGACAAGTTTCAGGGTCTCCATTCAGGTTCCATGTTGCGTCGCCATCGTGAAGACCGAAATGCAGTCAAAATTGCAAGTGTCGCAATTTTAGGACGCTACATTTAGCCCCCACTTTAGCGGGAGTATGTATGCTCATACTTCCGGTAAAGTACAAGGAAACAATATTGAAAGACTTTCACCACGTCAAGGAGGCAAGACACACCAAGCCCCCAGTGGACTAAGGATCTTACGACTTCGATTGACAAAGTAAAAGGGAAGATCACGAGGGAGAACCATGACTGTCAGTAGTAAGGTTCCCTCACTATGAGTCATGCAAGAGAAATACCGAAAATTTTCAAGGCAAAGCTGAGTTCTCCAAGAAATTTTCATGTATCCTGAAGGGATAGACAGGGTGTATGCCCCCCTATGTTAAAGCGATCGCACATGCCTCAACGGGGGTGATTGTTTTAACGTAGTGATACACATAAGAAATGAGAAAGGAAAGGAGCACGTTATCGCAAGGATTTAGTCCCCAAGTGTGAGATAAACCCAAGGATAATAGACACAAAACACAAAGCACAAGGTGACTTCACTTTCCTCGGGGTCAGTATGCTGTATGATAATTCATGTATATATATCATATGTATGTATGCATAATTGTTCTTCATTCCCCAATCAAGGAAGGTCACCTAGAAGAAGGGAACACATGTGTCTTTTGAGTCAACATGAGAGAGACCAAAAGAGATCTCAATGCTTTGCATCGTCCTCAAGTAGACAACACCAAGGACAACAAATAGAAGAATGAGAATAACGTATAGAAGAAGTAACACAAGAGAGGAGGAGAGAATCTGGTATGCTAATGTAACTAGTCTAGCACGTCATCTACCCCCCAATCTTGTTGATCAATGTTTCGGGAAGGCAGGGAACACGCTAGAGGAGGAACATTCAACACAGCAGATGGAGCTATCACAAGACCCAAACAAGGGCTATGTTCATGTTCCAAGCCACGTTGTTCTTGTCTACGAGCTAGGATAAGTGCTTTAGAAAATTCATTAGATAAATGGTTATCAATATCAACAAGTTCATATTAACTATCATAAGCAAGAGGAGTAACATTTTCATCATGAATAACATTTTCATCTATAGCATCATCAAGATTTATAAAAATAGGGTCTTTAATTCGCACAGGATCAAGACCATCATGCATCTTATGTTTTGGAGATTTTGGAGAAAATGGAATAATGCTTGTTGAAGGTGTTTTTGGAGATTGCAAAGTTTGAGAAGCAGCTGCTTGAGCTCTAAGACAATGCTTTCGTCGGCGTTCACATGCAGAACGATTTCGTCTAGTCTTAGTAGGAAGTGAAGAAGATTGAGGAGGAGGAATGTTCTCATCCTTATCACTTGGGTGTTTAGGTTGTGGTCTCTTAGGCTCGATAATAGGAGAAGAAGAAGGTCTCTTCTCTCTATAAAAAGAAGGAGGAGGGACTGCTCCATACAAAGGAGGAATATTTGGTTTAGGAAGAAGACCAAGTCCATCATGACGAGGAGGTATAGGTCTACTCTTAGAAGGTTTATTAGGCATAGACATAATCACATCCATGGGAACGGGTTGGGAATCTTCTTGAGGAAAGACATTAGTTTTATCTTTCAAAGGAAGAACTTCCTTCTCAAGAATGATAGGAATATCAAGTTTAGGTGTTCTAGGTTCACTTAGAGATAGGATCATATCTGTTTTCCACTTTTGATAAGATTTGAAAAGATGATCACTTCACGGGGGAAGAGATTGAAATTGTTTAGGCCACAAATAATCAATAGGAACGCTAGAAGTTCTTTTAGCTGGTTTAAAGAGACTATGATTGACAGTAACAACTTCACCATTATGGGGAAATTTCAAACACTTATGAATAGGAGAAGCAATAGCTTTCATGGAAGATAGCCAAGGATAGCCAAGCTTCACACGAAATTGTTTGGAAGATGGAATAATAGCAAAGTTCACATCAAGGGATTTGTTATGGACCTCAATAGGCAATGTAATAGAACCAATTGCAGGAGAAGAAAATGCATCAAATAGTTTCACAATCACATCTGTTTTGTCATATATCACTTGATTCAATTGCAAAGTAAAAAGAAATTCTTCAGTAATAACATTAACCATGCACGAAGGATCAATAAGCACTCCACGGCAAGGTGTATTCTTGACTTTTGCAACTATGTATAAAGGACCATCAGGTGCCCTAATGGTTTCACTAGAATCAAATGTGATCGAAGGTTCTTTAGGGTTTTCTTGCTGCTCTACAAAGTTAATCACATTCGGAGTCATAGACACAAGACCATCAGATGAAAGAGAGGAATCATTAGTCTGAATCGCATTAGAGGTATGAGAAGGTAATGGATTAGTGAAAATCTGAAGATTTTGATTAGGAGGAGCTACAGATGTATTGCCTTTATCATTCACTCCAGAAACATAAATAGTATTATTATCAATCAAATCTTGAATTTTACCCTTTAAAGAAAAACATTTTTTAGTATCATGCCCAGGCTGACGATGAAATTGACAAAAAGATTTGTTATCAAAATAAGGTGAAGTAATCTTTGCAGGATCAATTTGCCTTATAGGAGGAAGAGTAAGCACATTTTGTTCCAATAACTTATTCATAATACTATGCAATGATTCATTCAAAGGAGTATACTTTCTTTCTTTCTTGAAAAATTTAGAAATAGGAGGCACACCTGATGCTGCATTCACATTGTTGTTGATGATGTTTTCATTGAATTTAATGGACTCTCTGTTCGGTTTAAACTTCCCAAATGGTTGTTGACTACTATCACCCTTATCACTCGGAGTCATAGGATGTGATTGTTCCATTTGACTCGCAGTCAGTTGATAATTGTGAAGAGTTGCGCACAACTGTTGGAAAGAAGTAAACTCAGAAAACAGGAGTTTGTCTCGAATATCTTTTTGTAAATTAGAAATAAAGATTCTTTGAATATCATTGTCAGGCACTGGAAAAGAAATTTGAGCATACAAATGCTTATATCTACCAATGAAATCAGTCACTTTCTCTTTAACACCTTGTTTACAATGCATTAAATCAATCAAAGTAACTTTAGGACTTACATTGTTTTGAAATTGTTGAATGAAAGCATTTGCAAGTTGTTCAAAAGAAGTAATAGAATAAGAAGGCAACGAGCAATACCATTGTAGGGCTTTGTCTCTTAATGTTCTAGTGAACAGTTTTGCAAGCAACCTTTGGTCATAAGCAAAATCAGTACATATTGTTTGAAAAGTCTTAACATGTGTTAGAGGATCTCCTTTACCATTATAAAGTTCCAAATGCGGGATTTCAACATGTTTAGGAGGGATAGCTCGAACAATGTCAAGAGAAAGTGGGCTCGCAACATCAAATGTGGGCACACTAAACTTAGATTGATTCATAGAGGCAATTTGTTGCTGTAAAGAAGAGACAGTTTGTGCAAGATTGTTAATGGTCGCTTCAGTCGAAGAATTCATATTAGATGTGTTAGATTGAGATGGAGGTGTTATATTATTGAAAGAAGGTAAAGAGTAAGGTGGTGGGACTCTATGATAATTAGTCATAGGAGATGATTGGACAGGAGGAACACTACAAGGAGGAATAGAATGGTTAAATGAATTGCCCCCTTGCGTCATGTTCATTTGTGGAGATGTAATAGGAACACTCATTGAAGGAATGAATGAAGAAATCGGATTAAATGAAGGAAGAGGGTTAATTGAAGAAGAAGGATTGCCCCCATGACTAATGATCACAGGAGGAATGTCTTGTGTAGAAGTAGCCATTATGTTTGATGTAAAGGTAGGTATGCTAGCAATAGGAGTCGTCAAAGGAATAGAATGATTGACTTGAGTAGGAGGTTGTGTATAACCTAAAGTTTCGGCACAACTCTTTATAGGCATCACATTCGAATCCACAATGTGTGCAATACCACGCAAAATATCAATTCCATTCTTATCACTTTGAAGCATACGTTTTAAACCCTCAATTAAAGGAAGAGCTTGACTATCAGGGTATTCTTGAGACATCCATTGTCGAAAATCGTCAAATTGGTTATCCAATTTTGAAATTTGTTCTTCAGAAACCTCATGGAGAGCTTCTTCATCATTAGGAGGATTAGAGGAATTACCCATGTCCTCGTTAAAAAGGCTATTCAAATTAGGTTCCATCTCCTCAGTAGTTAAACCTCGGAAAGACTTAATTCTACGGCTTCGTCTAACGGGAATAGTGTAATTAGGGCTTATTGTTGTAAAACTCATGCACTAGAGAGAGAGAGAAAGTTTTGAATTTAGAGGTAGCAATTTTCAGTAAAATCAGCCAATCTTCTGGATTTAAGCTGTTAAATACAATCAGGACAATCTCCCGAAATTTCAGAAAAAATGTCAGGGACCGTGGCGCTTCGGAGTGCACACGGTCCCGGCAACTTTTTTCGAAATTTGTAGGGATGAAAGTTATGATGATTTTAGAGCTAATCTGAAAAAATTGAGTGGTTTTACGATCTGTAGATAGGCCAAATTAAAGTTGCAATCTCAAAATTGAACCCTACCAAGATTGTCGAAAAATGCAAAATTTGAATTTTGAAAAAGAGAGGGAAACTGAAATTTTGAATGTTATGATTTTAGAGGGAATGTCAAGAGCAATGCAAATTTTGAAATTTAAAAATTGACTCAATTTCACGCAAAATTCAATTTTGAAAGCGGAAATTAAAGTTGTTGTAATTAAGCACTTAATTTCAAAAGTCACAAATTGTAAGAATTTGAATAAAGCACCGAAATTTCGAATGAATGCAAACACACTTTTCAGATTTAGGACAGTAAGAACACAATTTTGACACAAAATTTCAATTTCAATGATTTTTGAATGATTAGAAGTGTTAATCCAAGCAATCCCTAGACCAACTTTGACTTTAATTTTGAAAGTGTTATAATTGATAAAATCAGCCAAAATTCTGGATTTTAGCAGGAAAATACAGTAAGATCTAGCTCCCGAAATTTCGGAAAAAATGTCGGGGACGATGGCGCTCGGAGTGCACACGGTCCTCGCAACTTTTTTCCAAATTTTCAGGGATGAAAGATATTGTGATTTTATTGCGGAATCCAAAGTTACAGCTGATTTGGTGATGTTTTGATCAGTGAGATTGTCGGACAAAGGTTGAATCAAGAGGGTTTCAAAAATTAGGGTTTTGACACTTAACCACTTAATTTTCAAAATTAAAGCACAAATATGAATTGATAATTTGTAATAGAAGGGCAGATCTAAAACAAGCATTAACATTTAGACATTTCGCAAGTTCAATTACTAAAAAGAAAATTTAGGGTTTTCATGCAATCAACCTCTAAAATTTGCAAAAGATCAAACATGGAAATGTAATCAAGGAATCCAATTTTCAGATCTAACCATGAATAATCAGAAAGGATGTTCACATCGGGTTCACCAAAATGTAAAGCGGAAAATCGCAATCGAACCCTAGTTGTTCTCCCCTCTTCCAACTCTGAGGAGAGAGAAGGGAGAGTCACTAGGGTTGATGGTTTTCACTTGGGAGACTTTACATTCAAAAGAGGGGTTGAAACCCACAAGATCCAATCCCACGCAATGCAAGATTGGATGCTAAATGAGTTTCAAGGGTTATGACAGCAAGGCTACCCTCTTTTGTAAAGAATGTGCATAGAAGAATTAAGCTAGGAATGCATAGAAAGTGAGAAAGATTCGCTTATAAACTGAGATAGGAATATAGTATGAAGCTGCGGACCTGGAATTAGCAGTAAAATGTCGATACGGCACTGTCCTGCAAATTTGAGTGAAAGTTGTCGGGACGATGGCGCCCGAGCGCCACGGTCCTTCGAAAAATCCGCGAAACGAAGGGGGATCTGTTCGTCTCTGCACAAGGATTCCAGATCTTCAATTTCAGCCGCGTACCTGCAACCTACACACATAAAAGCGAAGACGATTGGGGGGTTAGGGATTAGGGGTTTGCCTTTAGGTCAAACCCCAGTTTTGGAATTAACCAAGAAATGAGCAATGCTGTAAATGTAAATGTCTGTAATGTAAAACAAGTACTAATACCTTGTTGTAAGGATGTTTGTATCCTTATGTGTGAAGGTATAGATGTTGTATGTTGTATGTTGTAGTAGTATGTTGTAAGTGATCTCCTCTTCAATGGTTGAATCCTTGTCTTGAATGCAACACTTAGCCTTGAATGGAGACTTGAAATGATCAATTGCTTGAAGGAATGCTTGAATGCTTGAATGCTTGAGTATAGTTTCCACGCTTGTACACATATGACCTTCTTACCCAAATGGGAGAGGAAAATGTAGTTTATATACTTGCCAATTAGGGTTAAAAGACTGATTTTTCCGACCTTAGGCCGACCAGGAAATATTATTTCCAATTTGCAAACAAAAAGACCCGAAGTCCCATAGGAGACCGGGCCCAAAATAGGGCCGGGGACCAGGGCACTGGGCGCCATGGTCCTGGGGGACCAGGGCGCTAGGCGCCATGGTCCTGGGGGACCAGGGCGCTGGGTGCCCTGGTCCTGAAGGACCAGGGCGCTGGGTGCCCTGGTCCTGAAGGATCAGGGCGCTGGGCGCTCTGGTCCTGAAGGACTAGGGCGCTGGGCGCTCTGGTCCCACCTCCCAGGACAGCAGGGTGCAAAGGAGGTTCAGGCCAGGGTGCTTGAAAATGCAGTTTTTGGTGTCGTGGACAAGTTTCGGGGTCTTCATTCAGGTTCCGTGTTGCGTCGCCATCGTGAAGACCGAAATGCAGTCGAAATTGCAAGTGTCGCAATTTTAGGACGCTACAATTCCACCAAGAGTAAAGCTCTCAAGTGTTACAACAATAGGACTCAAAGAATTATGGAAAGTATCAATGTAAGAGTTGATGAATCCTCTGAGAAAAATGAGGAAACCGGTAGTGAGCAAGCTGTAAATGAACCGGTTGCAACCTTCTGGGAACCGGTTGTCAGTCAACCAAGTACCAGTAACAGTGTTCCTAAACTGGTGAATGTTGATACTGATGAAGATGAGGATGAAGAGGAAAAGCAAGAAGAACCAATCAAGACCATTCCTCGGTATGTCAAGCTGAATTATGATCCTAAGCAGATCATAGCAAATAAGGATGTAGGAATCCTTACAAGAAGAAAGATTAGAGAAAAATCATGTATGATCTCTGAATTTGAGCCTAAATCATTCAAAGAGGCTCATAAAGATGAAGATTGGATCAAGGCAGTGGAAGAGGAACTTGACCAGATAGAGAAAAATGGTACATGGTCCTTGGTACCTAGACCAAAGCATAAAAATGTCATTGGCACCAAATGGGTGTTCAGAAACAAGCTGAATGAGGATGGCATAGTGATTAGGAACAAAGCTAGATTGGTGTAAAAAGGATATGCTCAAGAAGAAGGAGAAGACTATGGAGAAACCTTTGCTCCTATAGCCAGATTGGAAGGAGTTTGTATGCTTCTTGCATATGCAACTTTTAAAGGCTTCAAAGTATATCAAATGGATGTAAAATCTGCATTCCTAAATGGTGTACTTGAAGAGGAGGTGTATATTGAGCAACCAGATGGGTTTGCCCTATTTGAAGATAGTGACATGGTATGTAGGCTACATAAAGCCTTATATGGTCTAAAGCAAGCACCTAGGGCACGGTATGAGCGCCTACATTCCCATCTTGTGAAGATTGGATTTGAGAGAACAAGTGAAGATAGCAATATCTACTTGAAGTCTGAAGGAGATCAGATCCTGATCTGTGAGGTATTTGTTGATGATATTATCTTTGGTGGTGATGACAAGATGTGTCATGAGTTTGCTGGAGAGATGAAGGAAGAGTTTGAGATGTCACTCATAGGGGAGATTAAGTTCTTCATTGGACTACAGATTCAAGATATGAAGGATGGAATCTTTATCACTCAGTCCAAATATGTCAAAGAGGTGTTGAAGACCTTTGGCGTGGAAGATAGCAAACTGGTTGGTACATCGATGGTGACTGGTTGTAAACTATCCAAAGAGGATGACTCTGCATTGGTTGATGAGAAGGAATACCGATCAATGATTGGTAAGTTGCATTATGTAGTGCATAGCAGATCGGATATTGCACATGCAGTTGGCATTACTGCAAGGTTCCAAAAAAGTCCAAGAGAATCCCACTTGGTTGCAGTCAAGCGGAATCTTAGGTATCTGAAGGGGACTGCTGACTATGGATTGTGGTATCCATATAGCAAGGACTTCAACTTGAAAGTGTTCACAGATGCTGATTGGGCTGGTAATGTTGATGACCGGAAGAGCACAACCGGTGGTTCATTCTTCCTTGGTGGTAGACTAGTCTCATGGATGAGTAAAAAGCAGAGTTGTATCTCTCAGTCTACAGCGGAAGTAGAGTATGTTGCAGCCTTCATAAACTGCACTCAGAAAATTTGGATGAAGCATGTACTGAAAGGCTTCAAAATCCCTGTACCTAAACTGGTAAGTATATTCTGTGATAACACAAGTGCTATCAATATTTCAAAGAATCCGGTTTTACATTCTAAAACCAAGAACTTTGAGTTTAAGTATCATTTCTTAGGGGAAAAGGTTCAGAACAAAGAGATTGCACTAGGGCATGTGTCCAGTAAGGAGCAGTTAGTAGACATATTCACCAAGCCTCTTCCAAAGACTACATTTACACACTTAAGAGGTAAATTAGGGGTACTGCCCCTTCAAGAGGTGAACTAAAGGTATATTCTCCACATCAGTCATGCATTGCATAGTCAAATCTTTCTTCAGGATTAATGTGTTGAAGGATGCTACTCCTCAGGGGGAGCAACATAATGGAACCAAGAAGCTTGTGCCTCCACTTTGGTATTGTTGTCAAAGGGGGAGAAGATGTGAAGTGGCAAGATATCTTTGTATATTGCCATCAATGCCAAAGGGGGAGATTGTTGGCATTATGTGAACTGGTATGTGGACATAATGACATTGTATGTTGTCATTGATGTCAATATGTTGAAAAGGTATGAACTGGCATATGTGAGAACTAGTATAACTCTGTGAACTAGCATTTGTGCCAAAGTGAAGCGGTGTGCTTGTTCAAGGTGAACCGGCATATGGTTATGGGAACTGGCACATGGAAGCATTGTATGACTACTGGTTGGTAGTCTCAACTTTAGGGTTTTTAGTTGAAGTGCTTCAAGTCTGTATTGCTCAATCAGTGATCTTTGTGTAATGAGTAAGCAGTATAACAAAGAATAGATCGTGTTGCCACATCAGCCTTATGCGCATGAAGGATCTTGCATGAAGAAGACTATCCCTATCTACCTCGGGAATGTGCGAAGTTTGTAAACGGTGAAAACGCGTGATGGATTATCAGCCGCCATGAAATTGGTGGATAATGAATGATGGAGAATGTCTTGAGATTTATTCAAAGATCTGTTGCATTTAATATAGTATGATCAACGGTCAGGATTGAATTGTTTGAATTCCTTAACCTAAAAGGTCTAGGGTTTAGGGTTTATGCTACTGACCTGTCTGTTGTCCTATAAGGTCGATGTTGTGATTCTTTCAGAGGTTGTTGGCAAAAGTTGTGTGTGAGTATCCAAGAGAAGGGATACGAGGTCCTTGCCAGACCAGAGGAGAGAAGTGATACCTGCAGATTGTAAGTGCAGAAGGTGAAGAGGAGCTTAAGCAGATCTACATTGGCATTGAGTGTTGTTACCATATCATTGTAATACCTGTTGATCTCTAACCACCTCAACAGTTGGAAAATCCCCTAACAGGGTAGCCTTAATTGACTTGTTGTAAATCCCTTAACAGGGTAACTCAAAGTTATTAAGATCTGGAAAGCTAGAGAGCTCTGGAAATCCTTTAGCTATTGAGTTCTTGAAATCCTCTAACAAGGTACCCTTAACAGGGTTTAACCCTTAACCGGGTATTGTAGCCATCCCTTAACCAGGTGATCTCTAACAAGATCGATTCCTAGTAGAACCTTTTGTAATGTCTTTAACCGGACAAGGCTTCTAACAGAGCAGACTTTCAAAAATATGTGTGTCATATGTGATGCTTTTATCTTGTGATGCTTTGTTATTTCCTGTTAAGCATATGATGGTTTTGTGTTTTATGCCTATCAATAAAACATGTTGAACTAGCTATTGTGAAGATATGATGATAGATTACCTATTCATGCATAAGGGTGAAATGGTAGTGTAGTTTTGAGTTGAGTGGAAAACTCAGTAAGTAACCGGTTTACGATTGTTTTAGTTGTTTTGAGTTTTACCGGTTGCACTCTGTCTCAAACCAGTGTCACTATTTGCCAGTCATTTAGAGTAATTGCTGCTAAACTAGTTTAGGCCTATATTTTGTCTGTACTGATTCACCCCCCCTCTCAGTACCGGTTTGGTACTATTCATTCATCATTGAGTTATCACTTTGCGGAGTAATCTTCATCAACATTGATTAAAATAGGGTGTGAAAGGCATAATCTAATTAGACCCTTCATTTTATGATCCATAACATCATATTGAACAACCAAAGTAGGATTTTAATGCCTAAAAATATTCTCATCAATAACATCTAATAGATCTTTGATTTATTAACAAATCGTTCATCTTCAACTTCCACATCTCAAAAGTATTTCCATGAAATTTCTCTACCTCTATTCTCCTTGATGAACTTGCCATCTGAAAATTCTTGTAACAATATCACAAAGTATCTTCTACACAAGCTCCAACTCAAATCTGTATTATTTAAAAAATCCTATAAGCCACAACTGAAACTAAAGGTGATAAGGCTCTAATAGTACTTGAAGGAAATATATGGTTGTGAAACAACTTCCTACACTAACCTTGAGAGGAGTGTATTGAATTTTTTTATTTATTTTTATAAATTTATATAAACCTAACATAAATAAACATAAGTAGCACGTATATCACAACACAATGGTTTATGTGGGAAAAACCTTTTCGAAAGAAAACCTCACACTTTAATATATTATTAAAAAATCAACAAGATTTACAATATACTTGCAAAGAAAGTTAATTGGATTAATGATTTTACTTGGCCTTTACGTTACCCTCATTCATAGGATCTGAATACGGCGCCTTATGCCACTGTCACTTTGTGTTCCCTTTTCTCTTTTTAAGGTGATGGATAAATAACATATTATGCCTGATTGGTAAAATAAGTAGACTCTATAATGCGATTTCATGGGATGTTTGAAGTGTTTTGAGAGCTTTGTGTTCATTTAAGCCTCCTTTTTCAGATCCTTGGATTTGGGTTGTGATTTCTCCATTTCATTTTCCTCCCTTAATATTCAAAGAGATAACTTCTAAAATCTCAAAGGTTGTTCCATAGGTTGCATCCTGTCCTGCACCTATGAAAATTCTTGACTATCATGTTCTTAAGGTGAAAACCTTATTGGAGATCAACATTTTTTTTTTGGCACGCCCGGTGGGACTCCAAAAGTTCTTTTTTCATATGAGAATATTGTTTGCTAGATGACATGATGGATAGTTATTTCAATACATATTTGTAAATGGCCATGGAGGATACATTTATGGCGCTATATCCTAAAGACTCTATTTGTCCAACAACTTGGGAGATGTTGCATGACTTTCAACAAAAAATGGAGGCTACTGAGATTGAAGAAAAGCAATGCCAAAACATACATTCATCTTACACCCATGCACAAAACCATGTCATGAAGAAGAAATGAAGGCAAAATCGCCAACCGTAGTCTCCTACTTGATGATCACAAAAGATTTTAATGAGAAAAGATGTTCTCCAAAAATGATGATCCCTAACCAAGATTGACATTTCCCTCTTCCTTTCTTAGAGATATTTTTGCCAACTAGTATTTTGTGCCCCAAAACCATCTTGCTTTACAAAGGTAGATAATTAATTTGGAGCTCAAGTCATTCTCACAATCAACAAGAAGATACTTTGCAACCCAATAACATATTGAAGTCCCTTGGTTCAAACTTGATGCAAGAAAAATTACGTAAAGGAGTATCCCTAGGACCACAAAGAGTTCTTCCCTAGAAAAGCTCAACAGTTTCAATCAAAAACTACAATTATCAGCAATCATTCAAGGTGGAAGTAAAGTTGCATGATCATCTAGTCAATGAGGCAGATGATGATAATTTTTGGGATGAATTGGAACATTTTTGTTTCATTGATTTTAGTTGAGTTCCAGTTAGAGCAAATAAAGGACGATTATCCTCTTGAGAGCGGTATCAAAGAAGAAAACCCAAAAAAGTGCTTGAAACTAGTCAGCAAAGAAGTGAAGACTTTAAAGGTCATCACATTTAATGAAGAGCTTAGTGCACATTGTATCGAACTTTCATGTGGATGCTTGATTAGAGATCTCACGGAGTGGTGAGTAGAATAAATAATTAAAGTTACCATCGCATCAACAAATGGTCAAGATCCTCCAAAGGTAAAGTCATCTATCCTATCATCTCTAGGAAATTTTTTCTTCATGATTACATACATCATACTTCCTAGTAGGTATGAAGATTCTTGTGATGAATGCCTATTATGTTCCCCTTTTCGCTAAAAATATGAAAAGAAAAAAGAGCTTAGGGTGAAAGGGAAATTATTTTGAAACCCCAGTTAATGGTTTCATTTAGCATGTAAATAAGGCTGGTTAGGGTAGGTTAGATTAGTATTTTTGTTTTCAAAGAAGCGTTATTGCACATTCGCTTGTCCTTGTGGGTAGGCATGTATAAATTTTATTTTCCCTAAGTGCCTCATGCACATGTTTTTTTTTATGGAAGCATTTGTTTTCTCAAGTCTTTTGCAAGTCATTTCTCGAAATACCTTGGACTTCTTTTGGAAAGGCGAAAGTGATATTACATGACATAGGAAATATCAAAAGTTTCCAAAAAAAAGGGAAAAAACTCAATGTTAGTAAATGATCATACAAAGTAGGTATCCCCTTCTCATTCACTAGTTTCTTATACAGTGAATGGTAGCCTTCATTTGTTCATTATTTATAGAATTAAAGAAAGAGACAATAAAGAACAACGTTAGATAAACAAATTTGCCTTATGCATCATTGAAGTGAAATTCTATGCATTTTTCATAAATTTAAAGAAGGAAAAGAGGAAAATGATATCCATACAATAATTTAGTAAAGGTCATATAGATTTTTATATATATTTCATAAAGCGATATTTATAGATCTATATATATCATTTTCTAAAAAAGAGGCAAAATCATAAGAGTATGTTATTTTTCTTTTGACATTGGTGTATGCAGCATCTAGTGGGAGAAGATAGACCCAATTCTTGAGTTAGTCAGATGTGTTTTGACTTTTGTCCTCATCCTCAAAATCATCTGACCACTTGTTCCCTTTAGAATCCAATTTCTATTCAAAGACCATGTTCCTGAACTCTTATATCCATTCCATATCCAGTGTTAGGTCCTCTCTCGAAAGCCTTTTGAGAAATTTGCATGCAAGGATGAAATGGGCCTGATGTTCTTCAAGTAACATGGTGCATAAATTGCCAACAAAGGGAATCCATGGCACAACTGCATCTCTTTCTACAAAAGCTTTCAATTCAGTCATGGTAGGAAGCCCAATCCCATACTATGCATACTTCAGAACCTAGTCCAACCCACCAATAAGCTCATTCCCAAATAGCCCATGGGTTATTTTGGCTATAATGGGTATTGGTTTGCCCAAATATAGTAGTGATCCTATGAAACATGACACAATATTTGTGTTGACCCGATATCTATACTCATTGGCAAGGAAGTGTTCTCCAAGTATTAATTTCATTGCTGCAATAACTAGGTCATTGTTTGTCCCTACTAAGCGTTCAAGGTGAACGTTGCTAATTCTCCCTAGGAAGGCCTATTAGATCTTCATCATTGTTAGCCTTATGGGAGAATCCATCATAACATTTCAATGCATTTCCTCTTTGCTAATCACTTCATAAGCAACCTAATTTTGGGATGATCTTGAGATTAGTAAAGGCCTGCTTTTATAGATGGGCTAGCCTTTTCGCACAAGTCAACCTTTACTCCTACAATTAATTTTAGCAAGAACCATTCCCAAGGAAGAGGCAACACACAAGGACAACCCTAAGGGTGATGGATTCCCAATGCAAATATTCCTCTATATGACACTAGGGATGATGTAAATCATACGCCTTGAGTAAAGAGAAAATTAAGGCATTTAACATCTTTACGATATAATATTTGTTTCCTTCTTGGCGATTTTTTTTTATAATTAATATTTTTTTCCTTTTAGATGTCGTATCATGTATAGGTGGAATCTCTGTGAATCCTTAACATAAATTCATCTTTATTACTCCTATAGATCGTTATTCGATAAATTGATATGTGGTGGATTAAGTGAAAAATCTAAAGGCCACTCCTGCTACCACCTTGGTTCCCAACCTATGAAGTGGCTTTAAAGTGTCCTTTTAAAGTAAAAGCAAAAGGTTAAGGTTTGTTTCAAAAAAAGAAACATATAGCAATAAATGCAAGTGATGTGGGCAACTCTATAGAAGCTATAGATGCCTATCTGGCAATAGAGAAATGTACAATGGAAATCAAGGTGATATCCTTGCCAAGGCTATAGATGTTTGTTTGGCAGAAAGGATCTATCTAGTTGTCTATGGGAGGTTGTGTCCATCCACATAGCTTAATCCATTCATATAATTTTTTGCTCATCCTATCTAGGCAAGAAGGAATTAATCAGACACACACGCAGCTTGCCCTCACATGCATATTTCTAATGGGCAAATTTTTAATTATAAAGTGAAGAAAACATCAAGGCTCTTTTAAATCTTAACGTTTCTCTTGTCTTAAAGCACAAGGTTTATGTTGTTGCTTCTTTCATGAAGTGTAATCTTTTCTCTGGGAATCTTGATCTCTACGGTAAGTTGTCCTATAGTTTGGTTATTATGTGTCAATTCCTTACCCTCTGTGATTGTTTAGAGTTACAATCCAAAGTCATTTGATGAAAGCTTTGATGATCTTTCAAAATTGTGTGATGAATAATTTTCTTATTTTTAACCTTCCTTAGCTACATGGAGTCTGAATATCAACAAGAAGGCATAATGAGCTCCCAAAGGATTTTCTTGACAAAGTTTTTTGTTGAAATTTGATCAGAGACATCCAATATGGACTATCAAGAGACCTGTATGTAACTAGAGATACTAAGTTCACCTTTGTAGGAAAAGGTTCCCCCGCAAGTTGCCAGAATTGTAGAGTTCTCTATAGCAAACAATTTTCTAGCTTTTTGATTTATAGATGGCAACATCATTCTTTCATTGGGTGTGATGCATGGTGGGTCCCACTGCCATAGGATAGGCAATTAATTTCATCTAGGAGTTTGGGCTCACCTCGACAGAAGCCCTTCTTATTTGCCATGTGTTGCATCTGCGGAGAATTAAAGTCATATTAAAAAGTTCCTTCAAAGAAATCCTGCTCGCTTGCTACATATAATATTTGTGAGTGAGAAAGTCTCACCAAAAGGTCCAAAAGGATCATTGGAAGCTCCATGAACTCTCCATGTATGCTGACCATATCTCCACTTCAGTGGGACAATGATTCTTGATCATTAGGATCTCAACAATCACACATAATGAATGATGGAAACAACTGAGGAAAATATGTGCATGGATGAACCAAAAGGCTTTTAGGTGTTTTAAAATACATAAAATTAGGAGGATAATGGAAGTGGTTATTCCCTTAATCATGATCAAAATACAGATTATTTCCATGCCATAAATCAAGGGAGAATCCACGGCTCAAAATTTTCCAACATAGAAGAGGCAATTGACAGTGCTTTTTTGCCCTCATCTCTGCAAGGTCTTTGGTCGTCGAGCATGATATATTTTTGAAAAATGGTTACATAAAGGGGAGAATTATTTGTAATAGGGATCTTCTTTTTTTTGGATCTCATGCCTTCAGTCATTTTTATGAGATCTATTCTTTTATAAGTTCAAGCTACCAAGAATTCAAAGTCTTAAGACTCTTCAAGCTATCTTTGAAATAGTTGTTCTGCTACCAAAATTTTTGCTACAACTAAATTTGGTGGCCTATTACAGACCTTACACATTGTAGCTAAAGAAAGGCACACAAGAAAATTTCAAAAAAAATTGTTCTTTCATAAATAAACATGTATGCCATACAAATTATTCATTTCTAGATATGGAATTGTTTAAACCAAAGAAGAGATATAGATACAACATTTGCATGAAATACATGTTTATTTATAAAAATATATTTTTCATAAGATCCCACACAAGCTGTGGGAATAGCTGAAAGAAATCTACATGATCATAAAACTGTAAACATATGGAAAATAAGAAGGGGTATGTAAGAGAGAGGTAAGGAACCCGTCATTGCCTAAAAAGGTTGACAAGTTCCTTCTAAAGGTTTGTTGTTTAGTTATGAGATCCAAGCACTTTGTTGTCTACAACATGCTACAATCATCTGGTCACTAAGAAAGTTGCATAACACAAACATACCAGAGAAATCGCCAATAACGAGCACAACAATCAATGTAGACCATCAACACAAATAGGAGATGATCTAGAAACATCCACAAGCATCATGAATTACCACAACAACAACTGCAACATCACCACTTACTAGAATCATCATCATCATTATATCAAACCTCAAGAACACAAACTATACTAACTGACAAACTGAAAGATACATTTGCAGACATCCAAATCATGAACCATCTGAATTGAGGACACACCAGAACATCCCAAACACTATCAAATCTGCAAACCAAAATATTGCAATGCAGAGCAAAATCTAGAACACTGAACAACTGAAAAAACCAACCTCAATACCAAACCTCATAACTCAAAATCACCATACAGACCACATAAACTTTATCTGAATCAACTAGAGATACTTATCACAAAACCCTTTAATCCGCAATAACTCATTTGCAACACACTGGCCAAACCAACTTAATTTGATTGCAACACTAAAAAATAGAGGAATATGTTGACATCAATGACAACAACACATTCCAGCAAACTCCTCAACAATATCCGACAATCTCCCCCTTTGGCATTGATGGAAACATATGAATGTGAAAAACAATCAATGCAAAGAAAGAAAATAATCATCTCCCCCTTATATCATGCACACAGCTCAACATAGCTCTTTCACCCTCAAATTTTTTCACATCTCTCTCTCCCCCTTTGACATCAATGCTAAAGGCACATACTACACAAATCTCTCAACAATATCCACAACTTGACTCTCTCCCCCAAAACTGAACACTGACTACTCCCCTTGAGTAGCAACCACCTCATCAATCCTAATCACAAGATATCTTTGTGAATTCCATCGGACTAATGAAAATCCATGCATCCATGATCTTAGTTCTCATCAGGAGGGGAAATCACCCCTAGCTTCCCTCTGAGATACTCAAAAGTATCTTTAGGCAAAAGCTTCATAAAGATATCATCAATTTGTTCCTTTGTAGATATATACTCTAATCTAACTTCCTTCTCATCCACCTTCTCTCTCAAGAAAGGAAACTTGATTGATATATGCTTAGTATTGGAATGTAGCACCAGATTCTTAGAAATCTTGATAGCACTTGAATTATCACAGTATATAGCAATAGGCACATCATAAACTTTGATATCCTTCAACATTTGCTTCATCCATATTGCCTGAGTATAATTGTTGGAAGCAGCAATGTATTCAGCTTCTGTAGTAGATAAAGAAATAATATTCTTCTTCTTGCTCATCCATGAAACCAATCTCTTTCCCAATAAAATTACACCGCCACTAGTTCTCTTATGGTCATCAACATCACCTGCCCAATCAGCATCTATAAAAGAACTCAAAGTAAAATCATCATCTTTAGGATACTACAAACCAAAATCAATTGTCCCTTTCAAGTCTCTGAAAATCCTCTTCACAACAACAACATGAGATTCCTTAGGATCAACTTGAAATCTAGCAACAAGACATACAAAATTCATAATATGCGGTCTATTGTGAGTTAAATAAAGCAATCCACCAATCATAGATTTGTACCTAGTCTGATTTGCTTTTGAAGAGTCATCATCCTTAGTCAACAATCAAGAACACCAACTATATTGACTGACAAATTGAAAGATACACTTGCGAACATCAAAATCACGAACCATCTGAATTGAGGAAACACCAGAATGTCCCAAACACTCCACCAAATCCGCAAACCAAGATATTGCACGTGGAGCAATGTGAAGCAAAATCCAAAGCACTGAACAACACCAAACAACTGAAAAACCAACCTCAATACTAGACCTCATAACTCGGCGAAATCACCATGCGGACCACATAAAATTTAGTTGAATCAACTAGAGATACTTATCACAAAACCCTTTAATCCGCAACAAATCATCTACAACACACTAGCCAAACCAACTAACTTAATTTGACTGCAACACTGAAACACAGACGAATATGCTAACATCAATGACAACAACACATTCCAACAAACTCCTCAACAATATCCAACATGATTGTAGGTTTCATGAAGAAAAATGAATGCCACTCATCTTCAATTTGTAGATGAAACAATTATCTATGGATAAACTACTACTAGAAAGGCTTTTGTTACTAAGAAAGATTTGATGTAAAATTAAAAAACCTAACAAAAAGTTAATGCCAATAAATATAGGATATTTATTCTTACAGGCCTTTTCTTAAAAAGATCGAAGGTATAGAAGATTATTGAGTTTTTTTGTTGATAAGTTCCCTTGGAAGTATTTGGGAACATCATTAGTAGATAAGAGAACATAAAAAATTGAATGAAATAACATGACTGGTTCAATGTAAGTTGAATTCTTGGAAGGTAAGATAACGTATATTTACTAGAAGAATCAATTTGATTAAGGATTATTTAACCTTTATTTTGGTGTATGTGATATCTATTTTTTAGATTCTCATAAATTTGATAAATATTTAGATGTCACACAATTAAGTTTTCTCTAGAATGGAAAAGAGAATAATCATAAGTACAACTTAGTTAAATGGGATGAATATTGCGTTTCTAATGATAGATTTAGGCTTTCAACAAAGTAAAAAGATGAAGAAAGCTTTAGGCTTAAAATTAACTTTAAGAATTTACGAGGAGAAGTGTAGATTATAGAGTAAAAGTTTTACAAACCAAATGCCTACATAATGGGATCTTCCTTTGAGTTAAATTATTTGAAATTTCACTAGGAGTGAATGTAAGAGTATAAGACTTGATATTAAGTGGAGGTTAGAGAGAGGGGACAAAATTATATTTTAGTATGATTATTGGCTTGAAGATATTTCTATGAAGGATATCCAACTCTATCGTCCTCATGTTTCTCATTTTCAAGATAGTATGACCTCTTTGGTGAAATATTAAATGGTTGGAATGAATATTTTAGATGAACGCAAAACCCTCAATTCTCATATTCATGAGCTAAAAGGGGATTTCTCTTCCATTTAGCTTAAGCTTTCCCACTTTCTTATCCTTATACTATATAGAGAAGATTATATTTCATAGGGAGCCATGGGAGTGGGAGAATTTTTGTTGGTTCCTCTTTCCATCATTTTTTATTTGAAAAGGGATTCTACATATATTTCTAATTCGAAGACATTAAATTTAGAGGTGAATGGCTTCTTTTTTCATATTTATAAGCAACGAGCTCTTACTTCAGGTAGGTTAGAACTTTTTGGTAAGATAGGATCTTCTCAACATGATGTGAAAAGTTAAAAATGAAGGTAATGACCATCTCCTTTTGCATTGTAATTTTTTATTTAAGTTATGGCACTAGTTTTTGGCTTGATGTGGGTCGATGTGGGTCCTCCTAACATTCCTTGCCTCTTTGATGGTTGGCCTAAAAAATTTAAGAGTTAGGATTTAAAGTTAATTTGGGATTATTTCTAGCATTGTCATTGTGGAATCTTTGGTTAGAATGAGAAGGATCTTTCAAAAGAAATGTTAGTGGAGAGATTATGGGATCAAATTGAGATAGCTATTTTGGAATTAAATGAAATCCATAACGGAGGAGATTGGTTTGGTCCTAATAAATAAGGTGGATGGGATAATACATGGCTCTAGATTGGTAGCTATTTATAATTAAATCGATTGTTGTTGGTATCTTTTGGATGTTGGATAGGTAAAATTCAATTTTGGTGGGGTTGCTAAGGGTAATCCCAATAGAGCTAGGGGAGGTGGTGCATTTATAAAATTGGAAGGGTGGGTGATAGAAATGTATTTATTTGTGAATTTAAATTGGATACAAATAACCTAGTTGAAGTTAGAGATATGCTATGGGAAATGGTGATAACTAAAGACAAATGATGGAAGAAATTATGGGTAGAAGGTGACTCGAAATTGGGTATTGGAGGAATGAAAGGGGGTAGGACTCTTAGTTGGATATTAGATGTTATTCTCACAAAATATAAGTAGAGGTTGAATTAGTTTCATGAAATTTGGTTCTCTCACATTGGTAGAAAGGTAACATGATAGTAGATTGGGTTACCAATTAAGGTGTGGATTTGGGGATAAATTGAGGATCCAATTTGATTTGATTATAGGATAATTTTATTCAAGAGGTGATAATAATTATTTAGATGGATATAAGGTGTATTCACTTGTCAAGGGGAAGGAATGGGGGTGGAAGATGTTATAATAATAGTTGATGGAGTATACAAAGTAATTATACTAATTGATTTACGAGAAAATTAACCATATTTAATTAGAATACCTGAGCTAACCACTAAAACTCAATTATAATTAAGAAACCATAAATAAAAATGAAATGTATGCTAAAATCAATTGAACATAGAAAATTCAATCAAAACTCCCTCAATTGATTTCTTTCATGGCTTCCATTGTTCTTCTTCATCACCGTGTTGGCGTGCCTCTTAGTGCTATGTTGGGATACCTGCATTAGGATGACACTATAATTCTGAAGATAGTGGTTAAGGAAAATTGAGGAGAAATGAGTTGAATTTATAGATTCTGGAGGATGAGAATGGACGGTTGAGATCCATTCTGGGACATAATTGATCAATGGTTGAGATTGTTTGAGACAAAATTGATTGAGAGTTTAACTCATTTGATTGATGAGTCAACTGGATTGGTTGTTCAATGAAGTAGATTGATTGGTTACTGAAGTGGATTGATTACTCTGTTCCAAAAAGCTAATTGAGAGTTTAAAAAGGTGATTGATGAGTTAACTAAGTTAACTAAGGAGATGATTGAATTGATTACTCTGTTGACTGAATTGATTGCCCAGTCAAACTGAAAGTCAATGGGAGTTAGATTTTCAACATGTGTTGTAGGATTTTGAGATGAATTTCATATTTGATTTTTATTTAATTTGAATTTGGATTTTCGAAAAGTGAAATGCACATGTAATTAATTGAGATTTGGGGAAATTTTGAATTTTAAATTTTGAATTGGAGGAATAAGTCAGTTAATTAAATAATTTAAAGAAATTATTTAATTAAATAATAAATATTATTTATTTAAAGGATTAAATTACAATTAATTAATAATAAATATTTAATTAATTGAAAGAAGAGGTTAAATGATTAATTGATTAAGATAGAATAGAAATTAAATAATTAGTAACTTGATGATTAAATTAATTCAAAAGAATAACAATAAGTTTAATTAAATAATTATTTAATTAATAAGACGAATAATTAGTGCAAGATTGATGAGACATTTTAAGGTGTCTACATTTGCCCCTCTTTGAGACAATGTTAGAACAATGTTGTTTCAAAGAAAAAAGAAAAAAAAAACATGCTATGAAATTGAGGCCAATTTAACAATACCATGCTAGTGAGTGATAGTTTCCAGATTCATGTGATTTCAAGTGCGTTTAACTGCCCTACAAGTGAGTTGAAATTCAAAGGGACAACGGCCATCAGAGAGAAAAAAAAAAGCCCTAATTTTGAGCTATAAATAGAAATTTGACCCCTTCATTTGCTCATTTACTTTCATTTGAGCTCATTGAGTTCTATGCGATTTTTGAGCTTTCTTGCATCCTTTTGAGCACTATGGTTGGCTACAGAGCGCGACTGCACTTGTCCAAGAGAGTGACATCATACCAGAGACCATTTGACACCAGAGGCATGGTAAGTGTTTAAACTTTTTGCCTGTTTATGCCTAATTTTGTCCAAATTTTAAAAAATATTCCAGAGCTAAAATTTTCATCTTATATGCATTCATACATCAATTTTGTCGCACCATAGATTTTATCTTTATTGTAAAATTCTAAAATGTGTTGCATCTATTTGAACTGTGTCACAATCATTGGAAATTTAATTTTTTTTGCAAGATTTAGATTTTGTCACGCGGCTATGGTATCCAACATTTTGATCATTTTCTTCTTTAGGAGACACTTGGTGTAATTAGTTGCAGACAAACCAAACCTAGTGGACTTGATCTTCATGGTGAATTACCCCCTGAGGATATTGCTTTGATTAGAAATCTTGGTTTGTATCATGCACTTCATCTACCTGAGGTTACGGCCAATAGGGCCTTGATCATTGTTTTGGTCGAGCAGTGGCACTCTGAGACATGCTTGTTTCATCTTCACACTGGTGAGGTATTGATTACTTTGGAGGATGTATGGCATATTCTGCACATTTTGATACATGGTGAGCGAGAAGTATATGATCACAAGGTCAGTATTGCAGGAATCTGTCATCTCTTTGAGTGTGGGGAGCACGATATTCCATTGAGTGGATGGTACAAGATAGCATGGGGCCAGTTAGATGAGGCTTATGATGACTCGACAGTTGTATTATGCAGTCTTATAGGAGGGTTGTTGATTCCTGACAGGAGATGCCATGGATTGTTGGTTGGAAGAGGTGGGGTTATATATGGTATGATCATTGAGAGACACATTTATGCATGGCTTCCTTGCCTTCTCACTATGATATATTATCAGATGCATGGGATAGTTTACTTGACATACAGATCGATCAGTTTTGGCGTTATATTGCTCCAGGTCCAGGCTTGGGAGAATATTTATATATTTAGGTTGGTTGTACATGTAGCACTTCAGACAGAGGAGCCTTGTGCATATAGATATACTCTAGGGATCAAGCACAAGGGTTTGGGAAACATTATGTACTAGAGACATCAGATCAATGTTCTACAACACTTTATCTGGAGGCCCTACTTGGATTGCCTCGGTTGGGTGGATGATGTGCAGTACTTGCCTTTTTGCAGACAATAAAGATATCTAATTGGGAGGACCATTGACATGCAATAGATTATAGATTTGCACCTCCCTTAGAGAGTTCTTAGGTAGTTCGGTGAGGTTTAGGGTATGCCAGACGTCACAACTTATTTTGCTTGGGTTGCACGAGAGGTTTCTGATTGGGCTGTGATGAGTAGCCTTTTTGGTTATTTTATATGAACTTATGTTATGTTATATTTTTAATTTTATGACTTAAACATTCCGATTGTCATGGATATAAGCCCTTTTGTGTTTAAAACTATGAACTTTGCCATCTATTAAACAACCTTATAAATGATATGATAAATCTTTTTTAATGATATGGAACTGCTTGATTAAATGTTCATTAGAAGTAATATTGTTTGAATATCTGTTGTGCATATTAACTTCTATGTATGCAACTGGAGGAGAGACTAAGTCAACATAGAGACATCAGTTGTTGTTTCAAAGAGTTGCAATCCTACTCAAATAGGACTGTTGAACCAATCAAGCCGGTAGTTGATGACTTTGACATAGCTCCCAGTTGCGGTTGATGCAGTTATTGTTTCAGAACATGTGTCGGTCTATTGAGGAGATCTAGAGGATTTCATGGCCTATATTTGTGCATTAGACTAAGTCCTAGAATGATTCACCCTTCTATGCTTTTATTTATAATAAAATTCGTCCTCCTTGTTTGTTGGGAGTAGATCAACTGTGTAGTTAGTTAGTTGTTAAATTTCTTATAAATCCATCAGTTATGGATGGAGTATGTAATGCAGTTTTATCTTACTTAAGCACCGAACTTTGTTTTACAGTTAGAAATAATAAAGGATTTCAGTTCTACCATCTTTATTGTTCAGAATTTCAATGTGTATGTGATGTTGTCATAATCTTAAGATTTGGTTAAGATTTTGGAAGCTCAACCAAGGGGGCCCACTTAGGGAGCATCCACGTTCATTCACTTCCATGTTTGCTAAGTAATTTTATTATCGAGCTTATGTTTACTGTTTAGAATCATTTTTCTTGATTGTCTTGTAGCCACATAAACTTCATTCTATGACTGTTCCTGTAGCCATAGGAAAAACAAAGTTTATAATTACCAGCTGGTTAGTTTATTTCCTGCATAAAGTTACAAGCTTCATGTTAAGTAGGTTAAATTGATGTTAGAAGAACCAATGTTAAAATCTAATGTTTTCCATTAATTCCTTGTTTAGATGCTTCAAGTTTGAGTTAGTATTCCTCATGAGTCTCTTGGTGCACATATAGTGCAAACCTATTTCAAGTATACGTTCCTGGGTAGACAATTGAATGAATTGATTTTTAATGAGCTAGTAGTCCAATGATAATAGAGAATTGAACCACTTTGGTCGAGGAAATGAGTCTTTATTACTAGGAAATTATAAGGAACCAACAGGGTGCATGTATACAACCTCATGTTGCAGCTAGTGAGTTTGATTCACTTAGGACAGTTCAGTGGGTTTGGGCAGCCAGAGTTGCAGATCCAGGTACCACACCATAGTATAAGTCATCGTGGTTGATGCATAGGCCTATCTTGTTGACAGATCCAATCATGTCAATTACACCTCAGCAAATATGACACTGGAGATGGAGGGGGAGAGGTGCTAAGGAGGAGGGAGATGATGGAAGGGATGGTGGGGATGGTGGAGATGGCAGAGGAGGATATTTAGATGGAGAGGAGGGAGAGGAGGATGTGGACATTGGTGGAGACACTGAGTCCAATAGCAATGGGGTTGATGATTTGACTTCAAGATCATCGAGCAATGATGGTGATGAGAGCTCTGATGATACAAATATGCCAAAGCTCAAGGACATACATGTTGGAGAGGTAGGTGGAGAGGGTGGTGATGGGGGACAGGGCCATGACAGATAGGATGATGATGATAATCCTCAGGTCCTAAGGTCTAATATATAGAGCTTACAAGATGCTCTAGCTGCAAAGCAACAGAGATGGATGGATGATCGAGCTTTAGTTTGCCAAGAGTAGTAGGCCTGTATTTCAAAGCGATATGAGTTCATTATTGAGGGGGATTTCTTATGGAGGGAGCAGGATGATGCCATTTGGAGGGTACAGTTAGCACATGATGCTTATGAGCAGTATATGCTCCGAGTATAGGTACATTGACTTGAGATGATTGACTCGTTGATTTAGCTCAAAAATCTATGTATTGGTGATAGGAGTATGAGAGAGTTGTTCCTAAGGGTCAGCGAGTACTGAGCTATTGTTCTTATAGTTCAGGTAGATCGGGTAGATCGACTACTCAAGATGTGAGTAGTGCAGGTATTATGGGACCACCGCGGGCCTCATTAGGATATCTTGGTGCAGGATCTAGCAAGCAAGATCCACCGATTGATAGAGGTAATGTCAGTTGACACTTATTTGTTCATTATGGTATATGAGCCTTTGGGTAGTTGATGTACATTCTGACACATTATCATTTTTGAGATATGTATATAATATGCAGTTTTGGTGGTGGTCTTATATGCATGTGTTATGTTTATGATGTATGATTCTATATATGCTTTTCCTATGATGCATTTCTATGTTTGTGATGCATGTTTCTATTATGTTCTTGTTTATGATAGTGATAATAAAGTAATCAGACTAATTCACCTAAATGAACTAATGCATATAGATGTAGATGAATTCTATAGGAGAAAAACTAATGTAATTAATGATACAAGGGCTTAAATGACCTAATGTAGTTAAAATGAATTTAGCACAACTAAAATGTGAAATAAATAAATTAGATTAATGCATCTAAATGAGATCATACAGATGGATTTAAATCAATGCAATTTAATGTTATTATATGATATATGCAGGCTACATGAAATGAATTATTGTCTTTAAACTAATGTGATTGCTTAATGCATATGCAACTAAAATAGATGAATGCAACTAATTGATTATGAATCCTTTTGTCGATAATATGTGAGAATATTGTTTCACCACTTGACCCAAGTAACTTAAAAGAAATGTTAATAAGATGAAAGAAGTAGAAAGAATCGATGAATGAATCTATTAGATGATTGATTGAAAAAGAGATGATTGGTGATAAATTGATCATGAGAATGAAATTAAAAGAGTAGATATGATAAAATCCACCAACTTCTATGCCTTTATTCATCGTGCAACATATTCATCATTGAGCCTTATTATGTAACAATGGAGCTACACCAAGCTATGAGGAACCAAGGTGTAAAGATATCTCATTGCAAAAATAAACACTTAGCAGACAAGGAGTGAACCCCTCCGTTTTGGGTATATTGCCAAGGGTCGAGGTACGTGCGATAGTCACAAACATAGTTATCCCTGACTTCATTTTTGCATAGGATATTTGTTGAATGAATGTACCAACACAAACACCCAAAGGAACCATTGCCCTAGAACTTCATCGGTTCACACCACATACAACAAACAAATAAAAAGATTATGGCCATCCTGGCTACTTTAGTCACTTGAGGACATCCTTAAGTAGCATAGGAACATAATCTATCACCAATTGATAAAAGATAGAGACTAACTTGGACAAAATCTAGTAGCCATATTGATCTATGCCTTCATTTTGATTGCTTGATGTGATGATTGATAATGTCTAGTTTCAGACATTTGAATACCTCGTGTAAGACTGATATATCTGATTTCGAGTGTACCCTTCCATGTTTAAGACAAGTTGATTGATTGATAGGGTTGGTTGATCTGATTGATAAGATAGTTTGATCGGTTTGATTGTAGAAGTTGATAAGGTAGTTTTATCCTTTTGTTAACTTCGTGTGAAGCGTTTGTTGGATATCTGGTAGGGATTTTTTTATTTCTTGTGAGATATTTTATTGCAATTTTTTTATTGTTTTTTCAATTTTTAGTTCTTTTCAAGATATTTTTGATGTTTTGTGTTTTTTTAAGGACTTTATTTGAATGTTTTTGTGCTTTTTTTAGGATCATATTTGAATATTTTGGGGGATTTTTTGAGGACTTTATTTCATTTTTAAGGATTTTTTCAAGACATTATTTGATTTTTTATGGATTTTTTTAGGACTTTTTCTGATTTTTATGGATTTTTTCAGTTATGCCCCCTATTATGCAGATTGGTTATGATTTGATGATTATGTGGGGAAAATTTTGATATAAACTATGCTCATGCAATATGCAAGATGAAAAATGCATTCTCTTATTTGAACAAGGGCGATTGCGTTTGTCTACTGCTTTGTCATACACCACTTGAATTAAAGGCACAAAACATTTCAGAGATAGAAGTTCAATCCATTCTCATCAGACCTTTGAGCCATCTAGATTAACCCATAGAGTAACTAAGATTTATAGATGGAGACGTAGAACACTTCCCCATCGAACTCTGAAACTTTTGGTCATCTTTTTCTTATGTGTGTGCGATTAGATTTATTCTGATCCTTGTAATCATTAGAGACCATTTGAATCCTATATAACTAGCCATATAAGTTATTCTGACTTCAAAAGCATTCTGGATAGAGCCTTGTTGCCAGTCAGGTGTCTATAGCCCCGACGAGGTTATCACTGTAATCTCTCAAATATTGCTCCATTGCCAACAGGAATCTATAACCCTGATGGAGTTACCCACATGTTCCCATAGCCAAGATTTTAATTGCACATTTTGCATAATAATTCTTGGATGCTTTCTTTTGCTCTTTTGCCTTGATATTTTATATGTAAATTGGCATAGTTGTTTTTGTTGATCACTAAAAAAGCTTCTAGGAAAATAGCCTTATGGGAAACTCAGTGATGGGGGACCTACGTATTTTCACTGAGTAACCTTGGGGATTTTAGAAGCCATCTCTTCATTCATTGGGGGAAGAAAAAAGGGAGGAAAGAACCATAAAAGTAAATCTATTCTAAAGCGATACATTGAATTGGTCTTTCTGTCAAACTAAGAAGCACAAACAAATTCACATAAATGTCATTCTAAGGCCCATTCAACAATCTACATGTCCTAAACACTAATCAAGCTACATTCAAATATTTATTTAACATAAAAAAACATACACAGAGTATCTACTAGATAAAGAGTATGAAACATGATTTAATCAGTAGAGCTTTTAAGTATACATTGCTAAAGTCATGCCAAAATTGGAAGATGCATAGGAAACTATCAATGCATACCAAATAAAGTAATCCCATAGGCCATAGGCATAGTTTGATTATCTTAATTCAAAAATGCAACAACATATTTGAGGCTAAATTCCTCCTTAGAAAACTTGTCTATATCCTCTTAGTAAAATAAAAGTTCGCAACCCAGTGCAAAAACAAATAGTGCACTTCTTATAGGGCGGGGCATAACAACCTGGCACTGAAAAAAAAGAAAAGCATCATGAAGATACGCTGCTGGCATCTCCATCATCATCTGCGAGGATAGAAAGGGGTATGAAATAAAAACCTCTTTTGACATCTAGCGCAACCGCCCCCAACTTCCTAGCGATTGGATCATAAAATGGTTCGAAGTCATTTCTTCAACTATTTGCAGTTTGAGTAAGATGCCCTACTCTCTGGCAGTCGAAAGCAGGGAACCTTCCAACCACTATTATTAAAGACATGTGGCAGCAGGAGGGAGAGACCTGAGCCTCGGTGATACTATTGTGCATAACCCTCTGGGGAGTTGCCATGCGTCCCATTTACTTTATTTAAAACTGTGTGCCCAACATTGCAAAGGAAAAGAAAACCATTGCCACATGTCAACTGATCATGGCTCCATATCACAGAAAAAGGGGAGGCTTTGAAGATGCACATCATGCCAACACATGGTGGACACGTGCGAGCTGAGCAAAAAAACTTATGAGAGCAAGGAAAACAGCATAGACCTAACAAAATATAAAGGATACCCCCTCTAAGAGTGGTGTGGATAAATAAATCCACAGTTTTTCTTTTACATTCTTGCATTGGCTTGTAAGTAATGAAACTTACATGGGTGTGACAATTACAATAATGCTGAAGTAGGATTTTGAATTTTTCACTAGTAATATGATAAACCAAGTGTCTACAATGATTTAGAGAAAATGATTAATATATAAGATATGTCAATTGATAAACTTTGAGTAACAAGGCCCGATAGTGAAACTTCTACCCAACCATAGACAAAGCTTAGTTACAAGGTGGTGCTAAATATGAATGACCTAATACCTTCAAAAAACTTCATGCGCAAGTATCTAAGAAATGAGACATGACCCTCACTCCTCTTTGAGTGCAAACAAGTGATGAACTGAGACAATCTTGTTAGTTTATTAATGCAAGTACATGTGAATGTAAAGACTATATGTTATAAAATTTATGAATATGATGCAACTTTGAAAATTAACTATATGCAAAATAAATCCTAAATTAACTCAGCCCTTAAATGTAGTATCGTTTAAGGTGCATGTTGTTCATGGGCTCGGGGAGTGGATCTCCTTCAATTGTGGTCAAATTATATAATCCATTACCAATGACCCATGTTATTACAAAATAACCCAACTAGTTAGGTTCAAATTTTCCTAGTCGTTCTCGCTTTGCTATATTTCTCTAGTTTTCTTTGAGGACTAGATCTCCCACTTCAAAATATCTTGGTTTTAATCTTTTATTGTAGCTCCTTCTCAGTCTATTATGATAACCTTGCAAGTGATTTAATGTGCACTATTGTTTTTCATCAAGCATTTCTAGCTCTTGTAGCCTGGAAACTCTTTAGTCTTCTTCTGATATGATACCTTGTAGGGAAACTCTAAGAGAAGGTAAATCTACCTCAATAGGAAAGATAGTTTTTGTACCATAGACCAATGAGTATGGGGTGGCACCTATGGTTGTGCATACACCTATTCTGTATGCCTAGAGTGTAGGATTTAGCTGGAGGTGCTAATCTCGTCTTGCTTCATTGACAACTTTCTTTAAAATTTTCAATATTATTTTGTTAATTGCCTCTGCTTGACCGTTACTTTGGGGGTAATATGGGGTTGCAAACCGATGTTGGATCTGAAATTGGTCACA